>NC_022015.1:10635837-10644454 GCF_000317375.1 Microtus ochrogaster
GAGAGAGAGAGAGAGAGAGAGAGAGAGAGAGAGAGAGAGAGAGAGAGAGAGAGAGACCTGCTGAGTTTCTAAGTGTTACTTGCATGAGCATGGGCCACAGGCATCTTCCCCTGGCCGCCATCATTGTCTTGTTTTCTTAGTTTGTACGTCTGTGGATTGGCTGGCTATCCAGGCTTCTTCAAAGGATGCCAGCTCAAATGGCCCAATGGAGTATCCATACTGTGTACCTCCCCAAGCTGCTGCTGGGTAGCTCCACTGTCTTCCAGATGCCTCCTTCCTGTCCACTCATGTCTTGTCGTCTAGCTGTCTCACATGGTGCTATCTTTCATGAAGGAACACTGTGAAAGTGCAGGGCTTTGGAAAGCCAAGCCTTAGATATGCAGTGACCCTCAGCTCTATTCTGTCGAGTTCTGTTGGTCAAAATGAGGCAGGGGTCATCTGTGAGGGAGAGGAGGTGAAGAGAGCGCATGTCCTGACAGGAGGAGACCTTACAACGGGAAGGCTTGCTTCAGTCTCTTACGGAAAAATCCTGCCATGTGGTGTTCGAGGTCACCTTTGCCTTAATTCTGGGTGGCCCCGGGCTGGCCTGGAACTTCTGAACTGAAGCAGTCCCCCTGCCTCAGTAGCTAGGATGAGAAGTGCACATCACACATCTGGCTTGGAATCCTCTACTTTAATAAACCACCAGAATCCAAACTGACCGGGGTAGAAATGTTGAGGTCCGCTGATAACAACTGTAAAACGGTGGCCTGTCCAAGCAAGGACATTGATGGGTGCCATCAATTCTGATGGAAATTCACAATCAGCCTCTCTGTTCCCAGGTAGGAAATGGCCCTGGGGACTTTAGAGTTCAGTGAACTCTCCTCCTGTCCAGCTTTTCATAAAGACAAGGAAAGAGGCGCCAAGGGGTTAAGGCAGAGACACTTCCTCTGGCTGCTGAGGTCAGGTCCCCATCAAGAAACAGTAGGGTGCGGGCCGTATTAGGGAAGCCCTTGTGACAATTTATGTTTGGCGAAGGCCACAGCTGAGAAGTGAAATTCCATGATTTCCTTTCCTTACTAGTCTGGAAAAATTCTATTTTTGCCCTGCTCCTATTCTGTGGCCTTGGACTTTGTTGTTCTTGTCACAGAACTGGGCTTCTCAGCGGGGTCTTTGAGTTCTACTTGGACTGAAGTGATACGAGACCTTTGTAGTCAGGGAGAAAGGGGGAGAATGTGTATGTATCTGTGTGTATATATGTGTGTGGGTGTGCACAACATTTAAACACATGTGTTTGTCTTTCCACCAATAACAACACTGTGCCTTTTCGCATCTCTCTTTGATTCCAGGTCTCCTTCGGCCGTGATTTTGAACAGCAGCTCAGCTTTTATGTTGAGTCCAGGTCGATGTTTTGCAACCTGGAACCTGTTCTTGTGCAACTGATCCATGTAAGCATTCATGTCATAGGTTCTTTCAGTGAGTGTTGATTGCTTATCAGTATGCTAGGCTCAATCTGTTCCTTTAGTTATTTGAGACTAGGTCTCATGTAGTCCAGGCTGGCCCCACTATGTAGCTGAGTCTGGCTTTCAACTCCTGATCCTCCTACCTCTACAGCTCCCCCGCTTCACCCCCAGGGCTGGGGTCAAGTAGATTGCAGTCTGATTCTTCAAGCACACTCCTGCTGCTCTCCTTGTGAGCTGCAAACATGGCCTCCGGAGACTCACCAGATCCACAGCTGTGCTTATGGCTTTGAGGCTCTTTGTCATATTTTCTTTCTTTTTGTTTCATTGATTTTTTTTTTCTTCTTGAATAAGATTCCTGCCCTGCTTCTCAGAAATTTGCTTGTTCTTATTTCTGCATGGTAGTGGCAAGACTGAAGTGGTCTGCACTGCACTCCACTGATGGGCAGGGGACCTTAGGCCCTGTCTAACCTGAGGTTTGCTGCTTTCCGTAGACTTGCTGACCCTGAGTCAAAAGGCATTAGTAACAGCTCTGCTTATTATTAAACAGCCAACAGCTTGAAAAATAACAGAAAAAGTAAAATAATATATATATATGTATAAAAATCAAAAGAAAAACATTTTTATTTCATTCTTTAAAAACAGTTCCTAAATAACATAGTTACAGACTGGGTGTGGAGCACAGTGCCAGGGTCTAGCATTTGTGAGGCTCTGGGTTCTAGTCCTATATCCAGCAAAACAGATAGAAAGTGTGCCGCTTGTGTAGCTGTAATCCCTTCCTGATGAGGTGTGTGCATGCTTGCCAGCACTGCACAGCCCCGCCTGGGAATCAGACCACTGACTGCCCTTATTTTCTGTTCCTCATCAGTCCCCCCACCCCCAACCCTTTATCACTGCAGAGTGTGGCTAGAAGGGATGTCATCCGGTGCAGCCACACCCTATGTCACACCAACACAGGGTCTGACAATTGCTGTTTCTTAAAATCTGCCCTTGAGTGCAGCACCCCGAGGATGCCATGGTGTACAGTTTGGGATCCAAAACTTTCATTATTCTCTTTAATATCTTTCTATCTATTGAAAAACAGCACTTTCTTGTACTTATTCTCCCCCACCCAGTATGTTATTTTGCACAAATCATTCTAAGCCCTAAATCTAGAGGCTTTATAAAATGGGGTTAGTCATGGTGCCCACACACAGGGCTGTAAGGATCAGATGAGTGGGTGGTTGTGTCAGCTGGATAACGTGGCCGTGGTTGCTGCTGTTAGGAGTGGCTGCATCGCTCAGTCTAGTCTTAGATTTGGAAGTTTCCCTGAGATCGTGTGCTTGGAATGTGGAACTTGTGGAAATGGGGTAAACAAACCCTGGTTATTCATTAACCCAGAAGAATGTTAATTTGTTCTGCTCATTGGTAGATATGACCAACACAGCGAGTGCCTATGTTCTGCTATCTTGGAGATATTTACTCAAGCCTAACCTGCCTGTTGATCTTAGTATTTCAGCGTAAGGGGCCAGCTGGTTAGTCTTGGTCCCTGTTTGCGTGTTTGCTTTGCTGTCTGCGGAGCCCGCATCCTAAGCTCTGGAAGATGTGACTTTGGGTCATGATCTGTTTTGTTTCTTCACAATGTAGAGTGTGAACCGGCTGGCAATGGAAACAAGAAAAGTCATGAAGGGGAACCACTCCAGAAAGACGGCTGCATTTGTCCGGGTGTGTTCTAAAGATAAGGGCTTCGGGCACTGAGCTGTAGAGGCTTTTGAGTTTGCACACTGCTAAATGGCTGTTCCCAGGGAAAGCTAAGTGTGTCATGAGAAGGATGGCTTAGTGTTTGATTTTCAAGATTTGTTTTTCCCTAGGAATCAGTGAGCTAAACAGTGTCTGTATTGTTTTCAAAAGAAATATACAAGAAGCCTAAATTTCTGTATAAATCACACATCTCCAATCTCTAGATTGAAAACATTCCAAAATTGATAAACCTGGACAGCTCCATGATATGACTGTGTTTTGTGTATAAGGTTATTGAAAATGCTGGGTCTAAAAACCCATAGGGGACATTATAGAATTCTGTGTTTTCACTTGGGTCCCCTCCGCAGCATACCTCACTGTGTATTATATACATAAATAATCGAAAATCCAAAACTCTCTGAAACCAGAAACACCTCAGATAAGGGTCACTCATCTCCATGTGTTCTGAGGTAGCTGAGAGAGGCATTTGTATTTCTGTGTGCCAGCTGCCTTCCCTTGAATTTTCTCTAACATGTTAATATAAAATCTTTCTCTAGCAACATCATTTTCACATAATATCTTCATGGCTGTAAATGGAAGACCTAGTATAACTTTTGCCCTTGGTCAGGGTTATATCCAAGTCAAAGTTGGATCCCAATGTCAGAGTCTTGAGTTGACGCTCCAAATCACAGTAGAGTGCCCGTATCTTAAAATGATGTCCCTTGACCTCCTGCCTCTGTCTTTGGGGTCAGACCCTAGCTGACTTTTTAGCCTCCCCGGCTTAGCTGCTTATTACCTCCATACTCCTGGGCTGTCAGTTTCTCCATCACCCGCACAGAGGTGTTATCTATGCATAAGTGCAGCGAGGGGGAAGAGCTATTTTTCAAACTCTCTGCTTTGCCCCTTGCTCCTTCCTCAACTTCCCAGGGCTCATCAGACCTGGGATTGATGATGTGTTTGTGTGTGCATGTTGGGGGGAAACAATGAATAAGCGTTATGTGTCTCCTTGGAAACACATGCTGGGTGCACATGGGCATATTGATTGACCATCTGCATCCCCCTTCTCTCTAGGCCTGCGTTGCCTACTGCTTCATCACCATTCCATCCCTGGTGGGCATCTTCACCCGCCTCAACCTCTACCTGCATTCTGGTCAGGTTGCCTTGGCCAACCAGTGCCTCTCCCAAGGTAAGCCTGCTTGTCTCTCTAGCCTTGATGCTCCCTTGTGACTGAAGAAGTCTGACTCAACCACATGTATCTCTGTATGTGTGTACTGAGAGATGACACCTTTAAGGGGGAAAGAAAGCAGCAATCAGGCAATATTTTTATTCGTTTTTTTTACCTCAGTTTTTCGAGACAGGGTTTCTCTGTGTAATAGTCCTAGCTGTCCGGAATTTGCTTTGTTGACCAAGTTGGCCTCAAACTCACAGAGATCTGCCTGCTTCTGCCTCTTAAGTACTGGGATTAATTTCGTGCGCCTCCACTGCCTGGCTTAGTGAATAGTTTTAGATGTTTCTCTAGCAGGAAACATGGAGTCAGGCCACACAGAGGCAGGTGGAGACAGATGGAGGAGTGAGAGATTTTTCTGTCGTGCCCTTCTCCAGTCCATTTCAGGACCGGTCTGGTAGCCAAACATCTTGGACTAGGGTGCCAACCGAGCCTGAGAAGTTAGGGCTGCTTGGCCACAGCAGGTTCCGGGTTGTTTTTCATTCTTTCTGTTTGTGGAATCTAATCTTTGGATAGCAAATACCCTGCTGTTGGGGGTGACAACTCCACTCTCTCTGTGTAGTTTACCTGAGAGACTTCTTCTAAGTATCGGAGGGTGCTGGGGAGGAGAGACAGAGAAGGGAGGGGTGTAAGCTCAGCCCTGGCTCCTGTGCATGGATAGAAACAGTACTGCTATGTTAGAACTCCGGACTGCTGGGCCTTCACCCTGACTTTAAGCAACTGCTGGGCACAGCAATGTGGTGTCTGCTTCATGTTTAAAAATTCATCTGATGATTTTTGCTCGAGTCTAAATGCAATCACACTAAACCTTAAAAGCCCATCACTGTCATTCTGAAAGCCACACAGAGCAGTTACTGGCCAAATAAATAATATGGTCAATTACTGAGAAGGAGCGAGCTAAATATGAAGCTCATGGGAGCCGGTTGCTTTTGTTTGTGTCCCCGAACATCCTCCCATCTGGGTTGGCTCTAAAGCGTCACCCTCCCAGTTTATCTCTGGCTTGCCTTCATCCTGCTTTGATTACGTCTCCATTTTCAGGCTCTGTGTCTACTAGGGCTGAGTCCAGAGTCTTGAACCCCCTGCAGGCCAGCTCAGGATGCTAGAAAAGGCTAGGTTCCATCTGTTTATGCACTAGGATCATGCTGGCATTTACCGCAGATATTCTTGCCTGTCGTCTTGGGAGCGCTAAGAAGCCACAAAAGCCTTGTACATCAGTGTTTTCCACCTAGAGATGGCCCACAATTGCCCGACTGCCTTTTCTTTGAGTCCCCACTCCAGTAGCTTCCTGTCCTTGCTTGTCAGTGGCTCAGAAGAACGTGTGTTTTTCTAAGGAGGACATGGGAAAGGAAGCGAGAAGGAGCACTCAGCCTTCCAATGGAGTGAAGAGTCTGGAGAAGTGGGATTAATTGCCTATATTCAGCCACCAGCAGGGTGTGCTAAGGCCCTGGTTGATGGCTTTCAAGTTTCCAGAATACAGTGGGGCTGCCCCTGCTTCTGCCACTTAGGGAAATAGATGCCCTTGGATAAGTTGGCTTCTTCATGCTCCAGTTTATCCATGTGCAAAGCAGAGGTGATGGCAGGGTTACATCTGAGTTGAGAATGAATGCAGTCATGCCCAAGAGCACTGGACCACTGATGAAAAGTAACTACAGAGCTGGAGTCAGCACTGCAGTCTACAACCACGGTGTGACATTGGTAGCACTCTTCTTTGGCGGTTTTGAGGGACAAACTCACTCTGGGTGTCTGTGCCTTCCTCTTTTTTTCCCCCCTTCTTCTCTCTTCCTCCTCCTTGTCTGTCTGCATCTATGTGTAAGGCCCTCTCTGTCTCAGCAATCTTGGCTATGTAGCCCTCCCTGGCCCACCTCAAACTCTGGTTTCTCCTGCCTCAGCTTCCAAAGTGCTGGCATTCTAGGCCTGCGCCTCCACATCCAACCTTTCAGATTGATTTCTCACCTGCAAAACCTTGAGTCTGCGGGAAAGCCAGTTTCAAGATTAATTGGCTGAATTGTGAATTGGGCTGCGAAATAGGAATGTGCAGTTCTCTGCAGCAGAGGCCCAGGGCAGCGGGCAGAGCGGTCTGCTGTCATCTTTACTGACAGTGTCTCTCCCTCTCCGAGCTCGCTGCCTTTCTTGCAGTTTTATTTCTATTTTCCTGTGTTCCTGAGAAGGCCGTACATCTGTACAATGAAACACGTTCCTATCAGCCTCCTGTCTCCTCCCCTCAGTCCCTCTCTGCCTCCCTCAACATGTCCCTCTTCCAATTTCATGTCTGTTTTTGATAGCCCACTGAGTCCAGTTGGTGTTGCCCATGTGTGCATGGGTATGGGGACACCCACTGGAGTGTGGGAAACCTCATGCCACATCTGGAAGAAGGCATTTCTCAGCACACCTCCCAACACATTTGTTTGTCTGTTTGCTCATTTGTTTGTTTTTTGAGACAGGGTTTCTCTGTAGCTTTGGAGCCTGTCCTGGAACTAGCTCTGTAGTCCAGGCTGGCCTCGAACTCACAGAGATCCGCTGTCTCTGCCTCCCAAGTGCTGGGATTAAAGGCGTACACCACCACCTTCTGGCAATTTTTTCTTTTGATTTTTGTATATTTTAAACCTAGTGTTCTCTATTTTTCCTTTTTTATGCATTTTATGGGTTATTTGAGAATTTGATACAATGTATTGTGATTCTATCCATACCCCTCACCCAACACCTCACAGATCCACCCCATCGCACCCAGCTGACTTTGTGCCCTCTTGTTTCTTGTTGTTTTATTAAAGCTATCAAGTCCAATCTGTGCTGCCAATACACTCTTGGATCATAGCCATCCCCTGATGTGGCTGACCTTCTGCATTTATTTCACTCCCTCCCCCAGGCTCAGGGATCACTGTGGAACAGAGGGCAGAGTGTGAGAACTAGTGTAAGTCAGAGGAAGGACGACTACAAGGACATTGTTTTCCAGACACACAGGGCAGTCCTACATAAAAGTTCATAGTGTTTCTGACCACAGCATTCACTACACCTACCTGTGCCCAAGCCGGACAAAAACTCTGCATAGCGAAGGAGGCCTGAAGTCCCAGCCTGGGAGCTGTTGGGAGAGAGAGAAGCAGTCTTCTTCCATTCTTCCCACCTCCTTTTCATCAGTGTGCCCTGTGCCTCAGTGGGGGCTGTGGCAGTGGGTGAGGTGCTGATGTAGACGTCCTGTTTAGGGCTGAGCACCCAGTGTCCTATTCTCTGCTTCTCTGCATTGACTGCTGCTCACTGCAAGAAGGGAGCTTCTCTGGCCAAGGCTGAGAGCAGCCTGGGTCTGAGGGTGTAAACATGAATATTTATGACAATATGACCGCATGATGGGTTAGGAAAATAACAATAGCGGGCTCTACATTAGGGCCCGAGACGCCCCAGCCATGGGCTCTTGACCACAAAAGCTAAAAGTGTGGGTATGGCAGAGGAGACCATTTTTGCTCTGTTGCTGGGTGTGTAGACTAATGCAGTTACTTGGGAAATCAGTCTGGAGGGTTCTCACGAATCTAAAGATAGAACTGCCGAGTGACCCCAGCAGTACCACTCTGGTTGTACAGCCTACACAGAGGAACTTGCACACCCACGTTCCCTGTGACCTTGCTCTGTGGTTTTGATTTAATGGGAAGAGTGAGGATAGTGGCTTCAGATAACTGAAGCCCACAGTTAGTAAACTAAGTTCAAGATAGCACATTTTGAAAAAAAAAAAAAAGAATTTCAGCCGGGCGGTGATAGTGCATGCCTTTAAAACCAGTACTTGGGTAGCAGAGACAGGTGGATCTCTGTGAGTTTGAGGCCAGCCTGGTCTACAGAGTGAGTTCCAGGACAGGCTCCAAAGCTACAGAGAAACCCTGTTTTGAGAAACCAAAGGGGGGAAAAAAGGAAAAGAAGAATTTCAATGAAATCACCTTGCATGGATGGGCAATACTACTCCCAGATTTGTATCATTTAACGAAAACTGCAGTGCAGGGCACGGATACCTCCCTGGGAGTTACTGTTTCGGGAGGCCCCAGAGGTCTCCCCTTGGCCACCCATCATAACTTCATGGAAAGACTTCTGCTGAAGACACCTCACACTTTAGCTGTAGAGCACAAAGAAACCAGTCTCAAGCTGATCTGGAGACATCCTCTTTGCTGGCTAGCTTCCATAGTGCTAGAAGGTTCTGTGTAGCTGCTGTAGGAGGAAAGACCTCATGGTCCTAACTAGCACCGCACTGTGAATGCTG
>NC_022015.1:10644699-10661670 GCF_000317375.1 Microtus ochrogaster
GAAGGACATTTCATTCCTGCTCTTAGAATTCTGGCTGTTTTCTTTTTCCGCAAACATTTTTATGAGTTAAATTTGTTCTTTGGCAATTTTATACACGTACATAATGTGTTCTGTATCTCTCGCCCCATCCTATCTTATCTCCCTTCTTTTAAGCTTTCGCTTTTTTCAGTGTACTTTTTAAACATTTTTGTGCTAGAGCACAGTTCGCATGCTTTCTCAGGAAAGCCTCCTCAGCCCCCACCAACCCCAGACAGACAAGAGCAGGCCAGTTCAGTCGTCAAGGCTTTCTCTTGCTTTCATTGCTTCCTCACATCATTATGAACTAGTAAATAGGTCATTGCTGCCCATCCTTTCCCCCTCTTCCTCAAGATCACCAAGCCCAGAGACCTTCCTTTCCGTTTGCTGTGATAGCAGGGCTCCTGGCATTGTCTACATCATGCATGTTCTGTAGGTGCTTCACAAGCAAGTGGTAACTGCGTGATAACAGTAGTTGATAATTTTCTTTTTATTTTTTTCTTTATTTTTGGGGAGAGTGGTGAGACAGGGTTTCTCTGTGTAGGCCTGGCTGTCCTGGAACTTGCTATGTAGACCAGGCTGGCCTCAAACTCAGAGACCCACCTGCCTCTGCCTCCTGAGTGCTGAGATTAAAGGTGTGTACCATCAACACACAGCGATTCTTTTTTTTTAATTAGTTTATTTTTTTAAAAAAAAACCAAACCAGTGAAACAGCTTACCTGAGTTAATAGGAGCCCACCAACCTCAGCCTGACAGCGAAGGAACCAGCATAGAAGCAAACTGGGCCCTCTGAATGTGGGTGACAGTTGCATGGCTGGGGCAGACTGTGGGGTCACTGGCAATGAGACCAGAGTTTATCACTAGTACTTGTACTGACTTTTTGAAACCCATTCTCTTTGGAAAGATACCTTGCTCAGCCTAGGTGTAGTGGGGCGGGCCTTGGTCCTGCCTCAAAGCAGTGGGCAATTGTTTTTTATTTATCTGTTCTTAACAACAGGATCCTAGAATCCTCCACTGGTCTTATACTCATTTTGTAGTTCAGGATGACCTTGAACTTCTGATGCTCCTGCCTTCTCAGTGCTGAGATCATAGGCATAGGCCACTGTGCCCAGTTCATGGGCGCTGGGGGTTGAGCTCCTGACTTTGTGTATGCCTGGCCATCACTCTGCCAACTGAACTGCATCCCCATGTAGTGATGTCCCCAATAGTAGTGATGGAAGTGCCAGGCATAACAATCCATGCCTGTAACCCCAGCACTTCAGAAGCTGAGGCATGAGAATCCTAGTTCCAGGCTAGCCTGCCCTACGGAATAAGCTCCCCCTGCACCTTGAGAAGCAAACAGTAAAGACAAATGGACTCAGTTGTCTCAGAGTGAGGACGTAAGTAGTAAGCAGAGGCATCTGTGAGGAAGACAGCCCCACCAGAGCCGTCTGTGGGTGGATTGACTTTATATTTCCAGTAGGAGAAAGCGCAGTGGGTGCTAGCATGTGCTTAGACCTCAGGGCACATTGGTTGGAGCTGCTGTGTGGGTCAGCATGAGGAGCCTGGGGAGGCACAGAGCAGGCACTGCTGCAAGTCCACTGATGGGAGTCGGTGGCTTCTGTCACCAGGGCAGGTGGCAACTGAGGAAGCAGCAGGTCCCAGCGGTAGATGGGAAGAGGGCTTTGGCATTTCCCCTTTCTAGAAGGTGAGAAGCCTCTTTTGAAGGAGAAAACTGGTTCCTGTCACTCACCAGGCTCTCAGCATCTGTGTGGAAGGCCACAGTTGTGACTCTCGTGAGCAAAGCATCATCCGAGTATGGCAGATGTGTGTGACTGTGTCCCCAACCTCGAGGCCTCTTTGGCCAGTTATTACAGTGGGAACAGCTCACAGGTGAGCGGTGGTGGTAAACCCCTGTTTACGTCTGAGCAGACAGAACTTTTCTGCCTCGGGGAGTGAGGTAACCAGGGATGAATGACAGTTGCTGATGGAACCTCAAGAAAGAGGCACAAGTGAGTCTCTCCACCCCAGCTGTGGCTTCCTTCCTTGAGCAGGCATTTCTTGTTCATTTTTTATATGCAAAATGTCATCATAGAAGCAAGAATACATGCGGAGCCCCTGGGTTAGCGAGGGAGAGCCAGTCTGTTGACTTAGTGCATTGGACAGCATGTGACAGTGTCTTTCCGTGTGTGCATGCGTGGACTCTTAGAGCAGAAAGGAATGAGCTGTCTTAAAAGAGCCAAAAAGCTTCTCAAAACAGATGGCATTGAGAACCTAGGAGGTGGGGTGGTCTGGATACCCACAGTGCACCTGAGGACATTCTAGAGGCTGGTGATGGCACAGGAAAGGGCTAGGGGCCAGGAAGCAGCAAGTCCAACGGGGTGAGGAGATGGAATTTAGAAGATAGATCGAGGCGAGGCGCTGAACTCCCAGCAAGCAGCTCACTTTGTTCTGTTTGAATTACTAGTGGGTTGCTTGCCTTCATTTTGTAGGTGAAGAGAGTAAGGTTTGTCGTTTGCTGGTGGCATCCTGTCAGATAGCCACACCTAACATGGAGACTGTAAGACACCCTGTTGTTAGGACAGCCCCTTCATATCAGCACATACTTGCCTTCTGAATCCCAAATGCATATGGTGCTAAACACCTGTTATCGTAGATCGACCATTTGAATCATTTGTGAAAAAAAAATCTTTGTATGTGTGTATATATGGTGTATGTATGGTGTATATATGGTGTATGTATGTATGTGAGTTCAAGTGCATACATGCCATGGTGGACTTATGGAGACATTCTCATTTTGAAACAGTCTTTTGCTAACTAGCACCAAAACATGCTACCGTGCTGGGCTTCACGTGGGGGCTAGGAATACGAACTACATTAACAAGCTCT
Organism: Microtus ochrogaster; assembly: GCF_000317375.1. Classification (NCBI taxonomy): domain Eukaryota; kingdom Metazoa; phylum Chordata; class Mammalia; order Rodentia; family Cricetidae; genus Microtus; species Microtus ochrogaster. The sequence goes on from NC_022015.1 coordinate 10,647,583, forward strand.
TTACTCAAGGAGTCAATTTCCCAGGTCTGTTTGGGTTTTGTTGTTTTGTTTGTTTATTTATTTGAGACAGAGTCTCAAGTAGTCTGGGCTGACCTCAAACTTGATCTGTAGTCAAAGATGACCTTGAGCTCCAGATCCTCCTGCCTCATCTCCCAAGTGCTGAGGCTGCATGTATGAGCTACTGTCCTGTGACTTCATAAACCTGTAAAAAACAATGAATCAGAATTAAGGAATAGGGAATACTTAATCCCCGGTACTTAGGGGAAACTAGACTTGCTAGTCACAGACAGAATGCACAGCCTCCTGGGTATCTTGCAGGGAAGACAAAAAGTCACTACCCCTGCCCTGATCCACAAATTGTAGTGGCATTTCAATTGTATTTTAATAAATAAAGCTTGCCTGAAGATCTGAGAGTAAAACAGCCCCACAGGTCAGCCTTACAGACCAGGTAATGGTAACACACACCTTTAATCCCAGTAGCTAGACTAGTTTGCCATAGAAACGCATGCCTTTAATCCCAATGGTGCATGCCTTTAATCCAAGTTCTAGAGAGGATTCTAAAACAGGTGGAAACAGCTCACAGTCTTATTCTGAGATTCCTGGAGGCAGGATCGCCATTCATACTCAGGTTGAGGTAAGAGGCAGTGGCTGTCTGCTTTACCTTTTGGATCTTCAGGTTAAACCCCAGTTTCTCTGAATTTTTATTAATCGTGCTTCATTAAATAGGAGGTAACCTGTGAGCTGGGCAGCCTTGGCTCAGTGCAGAGCCCTGGGCACTCTGAGTTGAGCAGGAGAGAGCAGATATACACTGGGAACTTTGGTTTGGTGCTGATGAAATTGGAAATAATTTAATGTCTCCAGCAGACCTTCACATTAAATATTGATGTCCAACATGAACGGAAAGGGCATGTTGCCGAATCCATGTGGCGAAATCAAGGTTATATTAAGCTGTCATTGGTAACAATTAAGCCATAATGGATGTGCCACTTAATTGTCCCCAGGCGTTTGTACTTCTGTAAAACTTGCTCCATTTTGGCATCATTGGAATAGTGCCCTTATGTCCTCAGACATCACTGCTTTAAGAACAGTTTCTGTTACACAAGCACAGGTTGACAGTAACGGGATTAAATCTCGGTGGCCAGCTGGTCTCTGGACCATGCAGCCTTGCTAAAGTCATCTGCATGTCTCGGTTTCAATACATTAAGTTTTCAGGATCTGGTGTATGTGTGCATGCATGAATGTGTGTATCTACACCTGTGTGTATTCCTGCACGCTGAGTCGGAGGTCAATCTCAGGTTTTGTTCCTCAGGAGCCATCACCTTATTTTCTGAGGCAGGGTCTCATTAGCTTGGAACTCATGGCTTCTGCTGAAATGAAATGGTTAACTACTCTCAGTCAGAGCCCTGCTTTCATAGAGTACTTTCAAGGGAGGGGGCCTTCAACCCCTTGGTCCCCTCTTATCAAGCTGTGCTGTCTTCATTCCTTGATCCCTCTGGACTGGGCTGGTTTTCCAGCTGGGCTGGTGAGGAGAACACCTGGAAGCTTGGAAGTCTGGGAGTGAGTTAGATGCCTCTGAGCTGTTGCTTGGTTGACAATGTAAAGTCTCCCATTAGCCCTGACCAGAGCTTATGAAGGAGCAAACAGCTGGTGATGGGCCAGGCTAGCACTTCACTGTTGTCTCTCATGATCCATACAGAGTCACGGGCTTCGCTGGCAACAGCAAGGGTGTTTGACAGGCTTTCATCACAGTCCTGTCTGAATTTATGTTGTCATGTCTGAAGGGTGTTCAGGGGGTGCACCTGGATCTTGTTGAAAATATAAGCCATCTGTGGTTTTCAATTTGAATGGTTTTGTTATAAAGGAGTTCAGAGTGCGCATTTGAAGGAATTCTAGCAATAGGACTGTGTTAGGCTCCAGTAAGGCTGTAGCTCAGTGGTTGCAGCTTTTGTCTTGTGTACCTGAGGTTCTAGGTTCAATCCTTCGTACTGACAAAAAGAAAAGATTCCAATATTGTTCTCTGTATTCCCTCACCCCCTTCCTCCAAAAACTTGTTATTAAAAGGACTTCTTTTTTCTCAGTTCTTTTTTTTAAAAAATTTATTTATTATGTATACAACATTCCTTCTGTGTATGCTTGCATGCCAGAAGAAGGCACCAGATCTCATTATAGATGGCTGTGAGCCACCATGTGGTTGCTGGGAATTGAACTCAGGACCTCTGGAAGAGCAGTCCGTGCTCTTAACCTCTGAGCCATCTTTCCAGCCCTCAGTTCTTTTCTTCAATATACTGTAGGCAGAGTTTCTCTGTGTTCTGGCAGCCACTCCCAAGTAATCACTCAGAGACTTATTATTAAGTATAAATGCTCGGCCAATAGCTTAGGCTTGTCTTCAACCAGCTCTTGCAGCTTAAGTTAGCCTATTTCTATTAATCTATGTGCTGCCCTGAGACTTGATTACCTCACCTATGAACTTCCCATGTTGCTCTTCAGGTCTGACTCTGCCCCAAAAATTCTTCCTAGCTATCGGCCAATCAGTTTTTTTATTAACAATGAGAGTAACACGTTTTCACAGTGTACAAAAGGATTATTCCACAGCAATATACCCATTAAAAATAACCTTTGCAGCCAAGCGGTGGTGGTACATGCCTTTAATCCCAGTACTTGGGAGGCCCAGGTAGGCTAATCTCTATGAGTTCAAGGCCAGCCTGGTCTACAGAGTGAGTGCTAGGACAGGCTCCAAACTACACAGAGAAACCCTGTTTCAAAAAAACAAAACAACCCCCCCCCAAAAAAATGAAAATAACAACAACCACAAAAACCATTGCAGGGCTGAGGATGTAACTTAGTTGGTAGAGTGATTGTTTAGCACTATTATTGTCACTATATAAAAGTGGGCGTGGTGGCACATACCAGTAATCCTGACACTGTGGAGGTAAAGACAGGGAGATCAGAAGTTCACTGTCATCTTTGGCTATACAGTAAGTCTTGGACTATCCTGGGCTACATGAGACCCTGCCTCCCCCCCACTTCAATTTTTTTAAACCTATTCTTTTTGTGTTCTCTGCCTTTCTCTTTTTGTCTGCCTTCCTCTCTCTCCGTCCATCTGTCTGTATTCTCATTTGACATGCAGTCCCGTCCTCAGAAAGGAAACAGAGTGGAGTCTTCTGTTGCTGTCCATAAGCCTTCCTGGCTCGTCAGTAAATCTTGGCCAGCCCCCATCTGCCGCCCCGTGCACACAGATCCACCTCACTGTAATGGCTGAAAAGGATCCTGCTTCTCAGGTCTGAGAAGTGCTATAAATTATTTTCTCCAGATTGTCCCCTTCAGTCCTCACCAATGTTCCTTTTATTGGAAAACATTTGTACCCTTTCATCATTGTTGCTCTTGGCCTGCAGTGAGCATGCCTGCAGTCTTAATCTGAGCATCTTGAAGCTCTCTGAGAATTGTCCCATCTCTTAGCAAATGCCTGAAGACTGACCTTGGGCCAGGTGCCATGCTGAGGTACAGGGTGAGCCCTTTATGTTTTCTCCTTCTGGGTGGAGTTGTGGGGAGGACCCAGGGTCTTGTGTGCCCCAAACTGGCCTCATACTTGGTAGTTAGCCTGAAATGAACTGTCTCCACCTCCTGGGTGCTAGAATTACAGGCATGTGCCACCACACCTGGTTTATGCGGTGCTGGGGATTGGTGTGGGCTAGGCACACCCCAGTCCCAGGATAGCATTCTTTCTGAATGAAAATCCAATTTCTCCTCTTATCTGTTTAAGAATCATGTGCAGGCAGTTTCCTCTTGAAGACATTGTCTTCTGTGGCTTTTAATAGCTAGAGTAAGATGCTCTGATACCAACATCACCCAGGTGCAGTGACTCACCTGAAATTCCCAGCAGCTGTGGAGGCTGAGACAGGAGGATGGCTTTTGTTTAGGAGTTTGGTCAACATAGTGAAGACTCCCATCTGTGAGAAATTTTAAATGTTACCCTTTTGGGGGGTTTTGTTTTTAAAGAGGAAATGTGATGTTGACAGAATCATTCAAACTCTGGGCTGAGGAAAACCTGTTTTCACTGGCAGACTCCCCTCCCCCATCCCCCAGTTCTGTTTACTAAGCTGACACAGAGAAGTCTCCCAGACATTTTCATGGGGTGTGCCTTCTGGAAACAGAGTAAGAATTTGCCTTGGAACCATGTGTGCCTGTCCCTTAAATAACTGTTTGAGTTCCTGCATTAGAATAGGAACTGGGTGGGGTGAGTGACAGGAGCCAAGGGACAAAGCTGCTGCCACTTTAATGGGATATAATAATAGGCACAGTCTCTGGGCCACTGGTAACAAACACATAGATAGAAAATAAAAGTGGTCCTCTGCGTCATTTGGAGCAGAATTTTAGTTCCCACTGCAAAGTGCTCTGCTCATGATTTTCAGGTCATTTCTAGGGCAACAGAGTCATGAGGCATGGGGACTGTGACCTTCTGCAGGAGACAGCCAGACATGGTAGAGTCTAGGTACCTGCCTGTTCTGGGAGGGCTGGGAACGGGGTGATGTCAGGGATATTTTGGGTTCTTTTGTCTTTTTTTATTATGGTCAAGTATATATAACATAAAACTTCAATTTAAATAGTTAGACTAGGGGCTGGAGAGACGGCTCAGGGGTTAAGAGTACTGTCTGCTCTTCCAGAGGTCCTGAGTTCAATTCCCAGCAACCACATGGTGGTTCCAAACCATCTGTAATAAGATCTGGTGCCCTCCTCTGGCGTGTGGGTATACATGGAGGCAGAAAGTTTATACATAATAAATAAATATATCTTTAAAAAATAAAAATAAAAAAATAATTAGACTAGAGTTTCTTATGTATTTAATATTTTCTTTATTTTTGACAATTTTGTACATGTATACAATGAAAATATAATTATACTTGATGTCCTTATTTCTCCCCTCCAACTTCCCTCCTGTCCCCCACAGTATGATCTCCCTCCCGACTTCAGGCTTTTGTTTGTTTGCTTATTGATAACCTGCTGAGTCTAGTTAGTGCATTATAATCCCTTGTACACAGACGTGGGGCAGTCCACTGATGCACGGGGAACCTCTCCCAATGCTATCGACTGTCAATAGCTTCTCAGTAAAGCACAGGGCCTGGAGACAATCTGCTGTCTTCTGTGCCGGGATCTTGACTGGCCTGATCTTAGGCAGGTCTTGTGCAGGTAACACAGAAGCTGTGTTTTTAGTGTGACAGCCACGTCATGTGCTGAGGACAACACCTCACAGTACCTTTCCCCATCCTCTAGCTCTTATGTTCTTTCTGCCTCTTCTTCCAAGATGGTCCCTGTGCCTTGGCAGGAGCTGGGAGAGGAAGGGATCAATATAGACGTCTCCTTTAGGCTGAGCACTCAGTTCCCATCAGCACTCTGACCAGCTACGCATGCACCTCTCCACTGACTGTTGCCCACCATATATATATCTTCTCTGACTAGATAAATAAAGTCTTTGGGCATAAGGTAACTGTTGAGAAGGTAATTTGATAGCATAACCATTTACAAAATAACAATAGCAGATTTACCCTAGGGCCTATGGCCTCCCCCAGACATGGGCTTTTGGCCAGGATTATAGTACCAGGCATGAAATTTCTTCCTGTGCTACAGGCCTCAGATTCAGTTTTATTTTATTTATTTTTATTATGTGTTTGTACATGCACGTTTTTGTGTGCTTGCGTGGCACAGTCCACATGTGGAAGTCAGATGACAGCCCTTGAGAACTGTTCTTCTCCCACCTTTATGTGGGTGTCAGGAACGGTGCTCAGGCCGTCAGGCTTACACAGTTTTCACAGGGAGCCACCTCCCGCGCCCAAACACGTCCGTTTTAAATTTACGTTGCAGTGACGTTAAGCATCTTCATAGTGTTGTACAATAAAGTCCAGATCCTCCAGGGGCTGAGCTGGTATTTCTGGATTCTTAGCGTTTGTATTTAATTAGGAAATAAAGGAGACACAGTTTCTGTAAGGGTGAGGCTCCTGGTGGGTGGACCACCCTCCAATGAAGGACGCATATGCAGGAGTGTATGGCCAGCCCAAACTGTACCTGGTGGGTTGAAAAAATAAAAAAAATGCATGCAGATTACAAAGCAGCAATAAAACTATCTGAAATGATAGTGCAGATTGGAGTGGCATACACTGTCAAAATTGACAGGGAGCCACATACGCGAGATACTCTGACCCAAGTTATTGTTTAGTGCCTCCTTTTACGTGGCTCAAGAAGAGGAGTTTGGTTGCTGGAGAACATAGTTTGGGCGCTTCTCTATTTTGACTGACAGGTTATGTTATATAACCATTTTCTACCACATGGATCCCTTCCCATCCAGGATGCACCTGACTTTAATCATTTACTTGCCCAGGTATGCATAGGCATAGCTGACACATGGGATTTCCTGTGAAAGTTCACTTTGAGGGCGCAGTTTGCCTTATAGCACGTGCACCTAAAACTAGTTCAGGCCAGATCAGCCTTCCTGCTCCCACCTGGCCATACCTAGAGTAAGACTGAAAAAACCTCTCCCTGAATCTTTAAGGGAAGGAGAAACTTACTGCATTGTTCAGAGTGAGGTTTATATGCAGGTGGGGGCTTGAGGCTGCAACTGGCTGCTGCTGGGTACATGGTTCAGAGAGAGGTGTGTGTGCAGAGTACTTGCAGATAAAGGCCTCAGGCTGCCCTGTGCATTAGAAGAGGCTTGATGGTGCATAGGCCAACCTAACTGGCGTCCCAAGTAGCCTAGCTGTTCCCTCCTATGCTTACCTGTCTCAGAATGGGGTTACTGGGAGAAATAATACACTGTAAACCTTACAGACACCCCACTCTAGTGGAACAGAAGGAAGGATCCTGCTTTCTCTAAAGGAAAGCAGAGTTTCCCTTTCGAGACCTAGGAGGTGGGATGGATCCAGACACGCCTTTCTCTTTTCTAGCCCCACATTACCTCTGTCCTCAGCATGATTGAGGTCAGCTGCTCTCTTCCTCCTAGACTGGAGCACTAAGTAGGCTCCTGCGCATGATTAATTAGCTCATAGATCCCTTGGCCACTTCCCCCAAGATGTCCCTAGTGCCCACTGGAGTGTCCTGTGCTGCTGCAGCTGCTCCTACTGCTTAGTAGCTTTGATTACTAAGGAGATGCAGAGGGGCAGACCGTCGGGGATGAGGGAGCAGCCTGGCAGGGAAGCACCTCTCCATGGTGTGTTATGTTTCCTTGAAGAAAGAAGATAAGTTATAGGCCCTCTCAAGTTCAGGCACATGCTTTTCTTGTTAACCATGGCCTTTCTTCCTTGGGCAGCCAACATCTGCCATCAAGCTAGCCCCTCAGGCATGCAGTTGGGGTTACTGCTTTAACCTGGGGTTCTGCACCCTGCTGCAGCATTCTTGCGGGTCATTGGAAGTCATTTTCTGGTGGAAAACAAACTGGTCCGTGAACAAATTTGATGTTGCTGAGCAGTAGAAGGGTTTATGTCTCAGACAGTGCTTTGCCTTAAGCCATTTTCTCTGGCCAAGTCAATACTTTGGCAGGTCTACAGAGAAGTCCCCTCTCCAGCTTCCCCAGGGATGCGGTCCTCCGGCTTGCTCCTCTTCTCTTTCCTTTCTCCCATCTTTGGAAGTCCTCTTGCTTTACAGATCTTTTTATATCTCTTTGAATATCTTTATTTTTTAAGTAATTCAAATAATTCTCTGGAAATGTTACTTGGTTAGAAGTCTCTAGAGCTCTGTGTGTGCTTGCATGTGTGTATGTGCGCACTCACGACAGCTCAGTGTGTGTTGGCTTATGTTTTTTTTTTAGCACAATATTCCAATGTAGCCCAAGCTGATCTAGATCTCATGGTCCTCCTAACTCACCCTCTTGAGTATGGGATTGCAGGTTTGTGCCTTAGCACCTATCCTCCTGCCTCATCCTCAAGCACAGTCCCTAGCTCAGCATCTTTGTGCTAGAAGAGACTTAGACCAGGCTCCAAGCAATAGCTCTGCCGGCCACTCTAGAACCTTCCACCTACACAGGAGTGAAGTGAGTCCTTCCTTACTTCACACCTTATTTCCCATCTTTCAAGTGGCCCTGGTGACAGCCCTCCCATTCTTGTGGACATAAGGACTCATTGATCCATACCAGGCTAGAGCCTAGCTCAGGTGACTAATGTATGTGTCTATGTGTGTGTTGTGTACATGTTTATGTGGGTGTGTGCACATGTGTGTGCATATGCACCTACTTTGGAACATGTGTGCGGAGGCCAGAAGTTGATGTCAAGGATCTTGCTTCACCATTCCTTATTTTTTGAGATAGGTCCTCTCACTGGACTTGCTCATTGATTGGCTTGATTGGCTGGTCGTTAGGCCCCAGGTTCCTCCTAGTTTTGCTCTTCCTGGTGCAGGGATTGCAGGGAAACCCTGGTGTGAGACTGCAGGCCCACCCTGCTGCACTCAGCTTTTGTGAGGTACAGGGCATCCAAAGTCAAGCCCTTGTGTTTGTGCAGCAGGCACTCCACTGATTTAGCCTTCTCCTCTGGCCCTTTTCTAGACCGTCTATAAAAGTCTCCCGTCTGTTTCAGTCCTTCAGCCTAAGGCTGTTTAGCTGCAGGTTTTCCTTGTTGCTATAGTAACAGCAGTACCTCATCTATGGTGGTTTGAAGAACCTTCATCTGGCCTTGCCGGCTGAACTGAGCCCTCAAGGTTGCCTGACTTCCATGCAGCTCTCAGGCTGACCCCTGGCCAGTCTAAGGAAAAGCCCAGCTTGAACTTTCCACAGTGCTCATCCTCTGACTTTTCTCTTGCAGCTGATGCGTTTTTCAAAGCTGCCATTGGCCTCATCCCAGAAGTCCCAAAGATGATAAGCATCGACGGGAAGCTGCGGCCGTCGGAGCCCTTCCTCCTGGAGTTCCTGTGTAATTTCTTCTCTACTTTATTGATTGTGCCGGTATGTTTCCCAGGACCCACGGGTGGTCTTTATTCACCCTGCCTTAGTGTCCCCGAGGCCCGAAAGTGTAAGGCTCTGTCGACTGGCTCCGTCGTTGCCAGTGTGGACTGCTGTGACAGAGAGCTTGAAGCTGAGCCTCTTCAGTAGCAAATGTGTGTTTCTCACAGGTCTGAGGTTGAGAGTCTGTGGTCAGGGGCCGGCTTGGCTTTGCTGGGATCCTCTTCAGGGCATTGGCAGCCCTCTTCCTGAGACATGATCACATAGCAGAACGTGAGAGCCAGAGTTGCTGCTGGCCCTTTGGGTTTTTGGTCTTCTGGAGTCTAATTATTACCTTTCAGACCCCATGTGTATTGGGCAGGGGTCTCTAGGGGATCAGAACCAAAGGATGGATATGTACCACAGAGGGGATTTATTAGATGGGCTTGCACTTACGGGTGCCCTGGAGAGGCTGAGAACCTAGTAGCTGCTCAGCCGACAAAGCTGGATTCCTCAGATGTCCCCAGCTTGGCACTAGAGACCTTGAAGGTCCTTGGAGAGCAAACTGCACTCTTCTGTCTACATTGGAAGACCAAGGAAGCTGTGTTCTGATGTTGCGGAAGGAAGGCAGCCGCAGGGTAGATGCACTCATAGCAGAAGGCAGACAGGAAAAGATGCACTGCTCTTCGCTAGTGCTGTCCACCTGGAGGAGGCTCTTTGTCTCAGTTAATCTGTAACATGGAGGGTCAGGCCTGCTTGCTTGTTTTCTGTCGCGCTTGGTTACCCACAACTGTTTAGCCCCAAAGAAAATCACACAGAGGTCTCCATAAATTATAAGCTGATTGGCCCACTAACTCTAGCCTCTCACTGGCTAACTCTCACATCTTGATTAACCCATTTTTTTGATCTATGCTAGCCATGTAGCTCAGTACCTTGTTCAGTGAGGCAGATCACATCCTGCTGTTTAGGTGGTCTGGGCAGGAGTGGGAGGAATCAACTTCCTCTTTCCCAGAATTCTCCTATTCTCATTGTATCATTTCTACTTCCTGTCTGGTTTTCCTGCCTATATTTCCTGCCTGGCCAATCAGCGTTTATTTGAAACATGATTGACAGATTACAGACAATTCTCCTGTACCATTAATCTGTCCAGGAAATGCCCTTACAGACCAGGCATGTCTTTAAAATATTTTATTTATATGAATGTTTGCCAGCATGTATGTGTATACATGTGTACTGGTGCCCACAGTCGCCAGAAGAAGTTATCGAATCCCCTGGAACTAGAGTTGTAGACAGTTGAGAACCAGCATACGGGGTCCTCTGAAAGAGCAGCTAGAGCTCTTAACTGCTGAGCCATCACTCTGTTGCCAACCAGGTGGTCTTTTAGCTGATTCAAGGGCCAATCAAACTTAACCACTGCAGCATCTGATTGGGATTGGGGCTTCTGCCTATCTGTGGGGAGGGGGCACTGACATTCGGTGTACTGTACTCTGCTGATACAAGGGCTCAGTGGCCTTGAACCATGATGGTGAGAATGGGGACCAGCTCTTCCTCCTCCTGGCTCTCATGTCCAGCGATTACCTATGTGTGTGTCCTATCCATAAAATGAGGGTGGTCTTTGTGCCAGCTCCCGTGTTACGGTGAGGTTTGAGCGAGCACGCAGAGTGTAGCCACACAGTGAACCTTCTGGGTAGCAGGATTCTTTGGAACAGTAAACAGTGAAACTGGGATCCTTGTGGCTCTGACAGATGAGCAGTCATTCTTGGGCTAGAAGGAACTGGGGCCCTTTGGGGAGTCCTGCAATAGGAATTCCTGGAGGCTTCCCATAACGGGAGTTCTCAGCCCCGGTCTTTCACTGGGATCCCACCTGCTTCCTGACATGAGTTTGGATGAAGAGAACAAAGTGATGTCTCTGTTTTCCCTGCTATCTGATGCATTTGCCTTCCACCAGATAGTGAGCTGCGTGCAGAGAGCCTCAGTGGCCATGGCAGTCGCTGGGGCTTGTCGCCAAGAGTCAAGAGCAGGCATCCTATTACTATAGTTCAGGCACAAAGGCCCTTACCTTTCTTTCCTTTCTTTTCTGTTTTGTTCTCTCGCCACAGCACTGGGAAGCCCTCCTCCCTCCCTCCCTCTCTCCCTCCCTCCCTCCCTCCCTCCCTCCTTTTCTCCCTTCTTTTCTCCCTCCCTCCTTCCCTCCCTCCCTCTTCTTTGCCCCTTCCTGTCCTATTCTTTCTCATCTTATATCTTGTCATCAGTCTTTTGATTTTTTTTCTTTTTTTTCTCTAAGACCCTCACTCTGTAGGCCAGGCCATCCTGGAACTCAAAATCCTCTTACTGCAGTTACTTCCCCCGCCCCAGTGCTGGAATTACAGACATGCAGCTCACCACCTTACTACACCCCCGCACCCCAGTGCCCAGTTACAGACATGCAGCATAGCTTCTTCACTAAAGTCCTCTCTGCAGAGACAAAAAGCACCCACCTTGCTTCTGGGAGATCGCCTGAATATCAGCCTGCTCCCTTCCTTACAGAGCACTGCGGTAACTCTGCCCATCAAAGCTTTAGCGATACAGCTGCATTGGTGTGATCAAGTCCCCTTGAACAGCCCCAAGAAACCATAGGCGTTGCCTGCTGCCACAGGGAGGGGGCACAAAGCAGGCCCGGCCAGCTGGTGTGGAATACTCTGGTACTGGAGTACATCTCCTGGACTCTCAGCACTGGGAAGCCTGGGCAGGGAGATTCTGAGTGTCAGGTGAGACCCAATCTCAAAGCCTCTGGAAAAAGAAAAACAAAAACTGCAAACCAGATATCCACACAATACCCCCAAACCCCTCCTCAAGAAGATTGCATCAGAGTTGCCCTGTTGAACACACATTCCTAGAGCTCCCCCTTGGAACATCTCTCTCAGGAGACTGAAACTGGCCCTTTGGAGGTCATGGCCCGAGTGGTTTAGGAGAGATCCGACCTGGAGAAATGTCATGCTGCATTTGGGCTGTGCCAGTGACTCAGCACTTGTTGGGTTCCAGGTTTCTTTTGGGGGGTGGGGTGTGATGAAATATTCTTTAGTCAGTTGTGGTGACAGCCGCACAAACTCTGGATACACGAACAGTCATTGAATTGTATGTCCTGAATGGGTGTATTGTTCCCTGTGTGGATTATGTATCTCCATCAAGCTGAGAAAACAAAAAATGACTCAGCAGTGGGCTCTCTCTGTTCAGATTCCAAGTTCTCAGAGGGGGACCGGGAGGCCCAGCCACAGACCTGCTCTTGGGTAAGGCTTTTGTCCTTCAGCAGTCGGCAGCATCCTGGGGAGGAGCCAGGAGTCGAGGCAGAGCTGCAGGGACTCCTGGAGTCTCTTCCAGCGACACTTGATCCCAGGGCTCTTTGGTCAGTGCCTCCCTCTCTGCAGGACCTGGTTATTTGTCATAGAAAATGACCAGAGGAGAAAGCCAGGTTTCCGGTGAAGCAGTTGATGTTGGTTGTTGCTTGGCAGTTAACTGGGGTGCTTCACAGCCTGCACACAGGCTTCCTGTGTGCTCAGAGTGGCTGGATCTCTCTGAAAGGCTTCTCCTCAGAGACACACACTTGGGTTCAGTCCTGACCCAGTGACCTCACAGCTCTGGGGCCTAGGAGACAGTTTTTTTAATTCCTCCAAGTCCTCCAAGTCTCACCTGTCATCTTTCAAACATGTCATCATAAGGCCCACCTTGCAGGACTGCTGTGTGGGTTGAATGAAACCATAGCTATGAAAGCTTGGTGTAAACCAGAGACCCTTCCCTGGGGTTACAAGCTGGTGGCCAGAGAGAGAGCAGACTGCAGCCTGGAGTCACACTTGCTTCTCATGGGACGATGGGAAGCACTTGGAATGAATTTTCCACATTAAAAATATTGGTCGATTGTGAAAGCAAACACAGGCTTGTGTTCTCCTTGAGGAGTCAGCTCCTGCCTGCAGCTGGCATTCCATGACTTGGTCAGGTAGCCACAGCTGGAGAGCAGCTGCTCCAGACACGCCGGCTATGCACCTTCCCCAGCTCCCCTGGGTATCTGTAGACACGTTTAAAAACTCCTTCCAGATGCCAGCCTGGCACAGCAGAGGCATCAAGAGAACATCTTCTGCTCAGAGTGGGACTTCGTTGCTTCTCCTGCTGTCAAAGACTGCACTTTGGCGGGACCCAGCAATAATCAATAAAGACTAATTTGGGGGGCAGGGGGAATGCATGTAGAGGTCAGAGGTCAACATCAGTATCTTCCCTGTATCTCTACTTCAGTTCATGAGACAGGGTCTCTCAGTGAGCCTGGAGCTCACCAATTAGGACAGAACGGTTGCCCAGCAAACCCAAATGTGCCTCTTCTCCCAGCACGGTGGGCACAGACAGGTGCAGGTACTGTCTGCTCCTGGCTTTTCCAAGCATCTTGGTGATGTGACTCAGGGCTGCGTGCTTGCCTAACAGGCACTTTTCCTACTGAGCTATCTCCCAGTTTTGACCCCAGGAACATGCCAAAGCCCTTCATCAGCACTTACAGAGCCTCTGAGAATCCTCAGAGGATTGAACCCTTTAAAGTAGGAATTAATGAATCTGTTTTATTTATAGACACCTAGAACTGAAAAGACTGTCTGGGCTGTGTAGTAGCTTGTAGCAGAACAGGGATTTGAACCTGGATTTGTCTCTCCCAGGGGCCCTCACATATGATGTGATCCTGGGGAGTGTGTCACACACTTGCTTTGCTCAGGGCCATCCGGGGTTAGCAGCTCGTCACCGCTCAGCAGAGGTAGTACCATACAGAAGCAGCACATCGCTTTCACTTACCAGTCTCCAACCTCTGTCTAAAATATGAAAAAGAAAGCTCTAGAAACCATCCATTTTCACCTGTGTGCCATTCTGCACGGTGCGATGAGATGTCACCCATCCGAGTGTGAATCGTCATTTGTGCAGTGGGTCCACCCTGTGTGTGCGACCTGCTATATCAGGCTCAGGTCGCTTGCCAGTCTGTGAGTGGGTTTCTTTTGCTTCAGTGCCCGGAGCACATAAATTTAGTGACTGTTGGGATATGCCGAAGAGAAACCCTTGAGTGGTCCTTTCTGTGAAAACGTAGAAGTTTTCAACTTAATTAGAAAGGGAAAACATCTTATCTTTTGTTATTGTGTGTTGTTAAATTTATTCTAATTTACGATTAGTCATTGTTAATCTCCTACGGTGGT
>NC_022015.1:10661844-10674364 GCF_000317375.1 Microtus ochrogaster
ATCTAGAAGGGATTGTCTAGGTCAGGTCGGCCGTGGACATGTCTTGGGGGAAGATTCAACCATTGCGCAGCACCATTTCCATCCGTAGCAGGGAATCCTGGACTTGTAAGGGTGGAGAGCCTGGGCTGAGCACTAGTAGGCACTGATTCGTTGTTCTTGGCTCTTGGCTGTGGATGTGATGTGCACAGGGGCTTCATGTTCCTCCTGCCTCGACTTCCCCAAGTGATGTGCTGGACCGGTAGCCAAAAAAAAACCCCCATTCTCCCTTAAGTTACTCTTGTCAGGGTGTTTCTGTCACAGCATCAGGAAGGAAACTAAGAAAATTCTGTGTCGAAATTATACCGTCTCATGGGTATGTACGTGTAAGAAAAAGTATCTATGGGGTTAGGTACTTGTGTGGTTTCTGGCATGACTGGAGTCTAGCCTCTCCTCGGAGGGACTTTGGAACAGATGATTGGCTCTTCATGTGAGCAGAGAGGTCCCACCTGAGTCGCCATGGCTAAGAGACAGTCAGATGAATCACACCTAAGCCATGACAATGGATTTTGCATGAAATCAACCCCCCCCCCGTTTACCTCAGATTGGTTCCCTTTCATGTCACAGGTTTGGGGGGGGTGGCTTTTATTGTTTTAGAATTTTATTTCCCTGTGGTAACCACATGTAACATAAGCTCTACTCCTAAACTAAAGGCTTCAGAAGGACTGTACAGAGTCATTGACCTTACATAAAATGGTGACCAGCAGATCTTGGGAGTGTTTTGTTTGCTTAACTGGAAATGTATGCTTGTTGCTCCCTCCCCATTCTCCACCCTCCGCACTGTTCACCCCTGGAGTCATGAATTAGGTGGTTTTAGATTTCTCTAAGTGGGCTCGGGCAGTGTTTGTACTTGTGACTGGTCTGTTTCCCTTAGCGCGAGTCCCACACTCCTCCATCTTGTCACGTACAACAGGCTTTACTGTTTAAGGCTTGCCAGCCTTCCACCGTGTGCACAGACTTCTCTTTCTGTGCATTCATTCATCCCACACCTTGGCCAGGTTTGCTAATATCCTCTCCAGAACCTGGACAGACACTCAGACCATACTGGTAGATCATGTGGTAGCTATAGCAAGCCACGTGACTGAGGGCACTCAGGAGCCCCAGTGTTACATGGGGCTCAAGAGAAGGAGTTGGGTTGTTCAGGGGTATGGAATGGGTGGCTGTTTTGATTGATAGGCTTGGATTATTTAAGCTTTTGCTCATGGGCATGTCCCTTCCCAGAAAGTATCATATTTTAGTTATATATTTGATAGGCATAGGCAAAAGAGAGTAAATAGAAGATTTTTCCTAAAAGTTCGTGTAGAGGACAGAGTTTGTCTTACTTTGCATGTAGTCGAGCAAGTTCGGGCTTGATTGCCTCCCCAACCCTCTATACCTGGACAGAAACTATTCGCAAAGGGGCACTTTCTGATGGTTTTCAGGGGAGGAGAGATTGGTTTGTTTCTTTGTTTGGAGCGAGATGTACATGCAGGTTGGCGGGTGTGAGATGTCTGAAGTTGCAAACAGGTTGCTAAGTGCTTGGTCAGGAGGGTGATGTGGACTGCAGTGCCAGGTTACGAAGCTATTCCCTGTGCCTCCCTGCTGTCCAGAGAAGCTCTTTCCAGGAGCAGGACAGTCTCATTTAGCAACTTCTGGTAGGATAAATAAAGTAGAACTGTCACATCGAGGTCAGTGTTGAGGTTTCAGAGCCCCAAGTTTGTGTGGGATTTGTAGAAGCTAGAATGTTAGGATCTTGTTCTCTGGCCCTGGTCACTGAGGCTGCAGTGGGGACACACGTTCTCTTGTTTTTTACTTATTAAAAGTAGCTATAAAGATAGCAAGACATCCACATTCCACTTCACCCTCTCCTCTCTATCATCCTGGTCCATAAGTACCTGCTAATCTGGGAATGGAGGAAGTGCCCCCTACCAAGGAAGTCAGGCTTAATGTTAAACACCACCAACTCCATCTGTAAGAAGCACCAGGCACTGCAGGGACATCTGAGTGCCCCTCTTTTGGGGGTTGGGTATTTTTGTGGTTTTAGGCATTGTGGGGACAAAGGAGTCACCAAGGAGGACTTCAGGTCATCGCTGGTTGGCTTTGTGGGTATGGTGGGAGGTTCCACTTGAAAAGCAAAGGCCAAAATGAGCTCCCGGGTGATTAGAGAAGCCACACCCAAGAAGGTAGGTTTTCAGCTGAGATCAGAAGGAAAATGAGCACTAGGTGCTAGGGAGAAGAGAGGGAGGAGAGGGCTTCATGGCAGGGAGCACAGTGTGCGTGAAGGCCTAAAGGTAGGATGGGGGTGTCGGGCACCCCAGAGGGACTGGAAGGGAGGGACTTAAGAAGCTGTGCAAGTGAGGAGACACTGGCACCTGCTCCAGTAGCCTCAAATCTGCTGGGGATCTGTCTCCTTTGCACCCCAGGGGCCCTTTCCTGCTCTGCTCCCAGCCCATTGGTGTTCTGGCTCTGTGGCACCCAGCCCTTACTGTTCAGTTCAATCATATACCCCTCTTTTGACGATCAGCCAACAGCTCATAAATACGCGCTCGAAACACTGAACCAAGCACCCAGTAAGGTGGACTTCTCCAGCCAGGACTTAAAGATGTGCTGTTACCATCTTTGCTTAGAAGTGCAGCAGTCACGACTCAAGTATTTCTTCTCACCGGGAGTGTGATGAAGTGAGGGTTCCTGAGAGCGGGGACTTCAAAGGGACAGTGGAGGGACAGTGTCAGGCCCTTTTTTGGGTCAGTAAAAAGGACTCACCTTCTGGGTCCCTCATGGAAACCACCTCATTGGAATTGAGTTGCCCCATCTAGGAGGGAACCTAGCTAGGCCACTGGGGATCTTCCCACTGGAGTACCATGTCAACCCAAACACCTTTTCCTTCTAAAAATGCGCAGCCTGGGGAGATGGCTTTGTGAATAATAGCCCTTGCTCAGCGAGCAGGAGGTCCTAAGTTTGATTCCTCAGCACCCATGTGAAAAGGCAGACATGGCTGTGCATGCCATAATCCCAGACTGGGAGTGGAGACAGACTCTCTGGTCCACCAGCCTCGCTCAGACAGGCAGCTTTGAGAGACCCATGCTCAAGGCAGTGTAGGTGAGAGAGCAATAGAAAAGACATCCATTCTGCTCTGGCTGCTGCATGCCCATGCACAGGATGCCATGTAACATGTACAGACACACAGGATGGGGTGGGGGAAGAAGAAAGAGGAGGAGGAGAAGAAATAAAAACCCGAGTGTGGACTGGGGCTTCAGTTAAGTTTGTAGAGTGCTTGCTTTTAGCATGCATGAAGCCCTGGGCTCAGTCACCAGTACTGCATAAAACCAGGTGGTACATGCCTTAATCTGGGAAGTGAAGGCAGGAAGGTCAAGAGTTCTAGGTCATCCTCTGCTTTATGGTGAGTTCAAAACCACGAAACCCCGTCTCAAAGGGGCAGGGGGCTGAGGGCAGAGATAGGCAGATTCTGGACCTCACTGGCCAGCCAGTCTGGCCAAATTGGTGAAGTCCAGGTTTAGTGAAAGACCCTGTTTCAAAAAAACAAGGTGGAGAATGGCCAAGGAAGACACTTGACGCTGACCTCTGGCCTCCACACCTAAATTCATTAGCACACATTTGCCCACACACAGAATATGTACATCACACACACCAAAAAAAACAACTAAATTATGTGTATACATTAGCACATATTTGTAAACATAAAATACATACACCACACACATATACACAACAAAACAACAGCAATAACAAAATTACTATTAGACACACATTGAAACCATTGTGTTACTTTGAAAGGATACAGGACTGGAGTGGAGCTCAGTTGTTGGTACAGTGCTTGCTTGTCTAGCATGCTCAACTCCCCAGGGTCTCTCCACAGAAAACCTGATACAGTGGTGCATGTGTGAAGTTCCAGCACTCAGGAAGTAGGGGCAGGAGGACCAGAAGGCCAGAGTTATCCTTAGCTGTATAGCCAGTTCAAGGCCAGACCTAGATACATAAGACACTGTCTCAAAAAGAAAAATAATCTACCTATGCTAGGCTTCAGCTATTGAACCATTCCCAAATATTAAAACAAACAAACAAATTATGTTGTAGTCCCTGAAACGCGGGAAGTGCACCATGGACATAACCTGTCATCTCTTTGGTTTTGAACAAACCAAAGAAATGCTCATCTTAGCCCATTCCCCGAATTCCTATGGCCCCACTTCTCTGAAACTGTGTTCATTCGTCTCCCACAGGGTGGGGACATTAGTGTTGAAATGAAGTTGCTGGAACATTCAGACTGTGGTCTATTCCCAAGGCAGATCCTTAAATTTTAAAAAAAAATGTATTTTAGTATCCACGTAGTCGAACAAAATAGCCTAGTTAGAAACAGCTGCAAGCAGAGGAAGGCAGCGGTGAGCTGCCAGCTGGGACTGACTAGCCTCGCCTGGGTGGTTCAGATTGATGCACACAGCTCGCATTGTTTGGATGCTTGAGCGTCGTGCATACTCTTTCTTGCTGATACAGTAGGAACAGTTCCCACAGATATGAGTGGCTTGTGCACATCTCGAGCTTCTCTGCCCAGATCCTCACCCCTGGGCAGTGTCACTGCAAATACATTCATCCTAGATCAGGGCACTGCTGTCTGAATTTAAAGCCCTATACCTGCGCTCTAAATAGCCCCTCCATGCGCATCTTCTTCCTGAGCACATAGACATACCCAGTGTGTCCAAAGAGGGGGAGCTAAGAGCAGACAGACTGCCAGAACTCTAATCTTGGAACCCCCACATCTCCTATGCTGGAAGTGTAGGCTGAAGCCACTCATCCCCTGTGGCCTACTCCTATGGATGAGATAGGGCTGGGCTTGGTGGGTTGAAAGCCCTGTAGTTGCTTTCAAGACCAGTTTTGTAGCTTCCTCAGGGCCTGGCACATGGAAGGTGTCAACAAAGGCGACTGACTCAATATGATTCCTGTGGGGTCTGCCATATGCCACTCACTGTGCCAGGGCCAGGGCACATGCTCAACCTGGCCATGCCAGCCTGTATTCCTGGAGGCACCTTCCACAGAATTCAGCCAACTGTCATAGTAAGTGCTGAAGAGGCTGAGGCAGGAGGATAATGAGTTTAAAGCCAGTTTGAGCTATCCCTAGAGCCAGGATGATGGCTCAGTGAGTGGTACCCAGAAGCATACGGACCTAGGTCCTGGTTCTCAGCATCCATGTGAAAAGCCAGACATGGTAGCGGGCTTGTGAGCCTAGTACTGGAAAAATGGAGACAACAAGATCCCTGAGGCTTGCTGGCCACTCAGGCTAGCCAGCTGGTGAGCTCTAGGTTCAGGAAGAGAGCTGTCTCAAAACAGCACAGAGAGTGACTGAAGAAGGGTACAGATTTTAGCCTCTGACTGCCATGTGCACATGAACCACACTCACAAGCGTTCACTTATATGCATACCCAACATGTACTCACAAACACATATAAGCACATGCCTAAATCCAAACAAGCAAAAATCAGAATCCAGCCTGCTATCGAGAAGATCTCGCAGTATGTGGCAGACACAGGTGCAGCGGATGTAATACCTGTCTTTTGCAGGACAGACGGAGGCCACCATATGAGACAGGGCAGTTTTCTGAAGCAATAAATCAGATGTTTTCAGATGGCAGGATATGCTCATGATAAAAAGAAGATAGGAAGCTGGGCCTCATGGCCTGGGCTTGTAATCACATCTACTTGAAAGGCAAGCACCATAAGTCAAGGCCAGCTTGAGTGATGTAGTGAGGCGTCTTAAATACAAAAAGGGCTGGGCGGTGGTGGCACCTGCCTTTAATCCCAGCACTCGGGAGGCAGGTAGAGGCAGGAGGAGATCTGAGTTCAAAGTCAGCCTGGCCTACAATGCGAGTTCCAGGATAGGCTCTAAGCTACACAGAGAAACCCCATCTTGAAAAACTGAAAAGCAAAAAACAAACAAAAAAACCAAGAAATACAGAAAATGCTTTTTGGGCTAGTGAAATGGCTCTGCCGGTGATGGCACTTGTTACCAAGTCTGACGACTCGAGTTCACTCCCTTGTACTCAACTGGTAATAAGAGAGAACCAACCCCTAAAGCTGTCCTCTGGCCCTGGCGTGTACATGACAGTGTATACCAATACTCAAATACATGTGCACACACACACAGAGGAGAAAATGAATGTAATTTAAGGAAAGTGGCTTCCTGTCCACGGAAAAGCATGTTCTTGTTGACTGGCAAAGCTGCCTCCATTTAACTGGTACTGGATTGGGACTTTTGCAAGGAGCATTCTTTCCCCTTCAGCTGCGAGGTGCCAGTTATTTGCACACTTGTCAGTGCCAGGGAGAGTGGCCTCTGGAGACGCTTCTGGCTTCCAACCCATCCAGCCAACAGGAGACACCGCCCGCAGACTGGCGTGGGTGAGGATACCCGTGCAGTGCCTGTCACCTCACAGTTGAGCCCCAGCCATGCTTTGCCAGTGGCCTTGTCCCTCCACGCAGCCTCCAGCTGCAGGTCTTGTTCCAATAGCGCCCCTACCTGCACCTGCGTTTTCAGCCTGGGATAATAGCAGCATCCTCCTGGCACCAGGCCCTGGCGCCCAGCCTCATGCTGGCCCCAGCTGCGAAAATAATCCTTTTTTGTACCTTCTCTTGACCTGAGTGTATTCCGCTAGGGCCCAATACTGTGCCTGGCCTACAAGTAGGAGAGGTGTGGCTGGACCCAGGCAGCAGAGATTGTGTGGGGGTTGGTAGGGCAGCTGGGCATTTGTTTCCTGGGAAGTGTCAACAGGAGAGCCACCTTGGGGATGGAACTGAAACCACCCACCTTTTTGCATTGCAACTCTCTTTTGGAAAGATTCTGCGTAGTGTCTGAGAAACACACTTTATTCTAGGTTTTCCCTCACGGGAGTCCAGGTTAAGCCTTGCTGTGGGTGAGGATCCTTGAGAGTGGACCTGTCTTTGAAGTCAGTGCAGTGGCTTCTGCCATGCCATCTGCTGAGGACCCACAATCCTCCTTTGTAATTAGACAGATGTGATCTGCTTCCACCGCTGGGCATGGGAACTCAAGGAGTAATCACGGAAGCACAGGCCATTGGGCTGACAGGTGACCGCCAGTTGTTCTTTAGACCCGAAAGGGAGGCTGTTGGTCATGCCGCCATCCTGAAATGCGTGATCAGTGGGTGAGGTGTGTCTTGTCACTCTCTCTCTGTGCCTAGGCTCCTGAGTGGCCCTGCCCAAATGAAGCAATGAGCCTTTTAGTCCCAACAGCTGCTTAAGGGAAGCGTTGGGTTAATGGGTGCTTTAACTCTTCTGCTTCATAGCTGGGTTTATCTGTCATGTTTTTTTTTTTTCTCTACCAGGATCATCCAGAACACGGAGTCCTGTTTCTGGTTCGAGAACTTCTCAACGTGATCCAGGACTACACCTGGGAGGACAATAGTGACGACAAAATCCGAATCTACACCTCTGTCCTGCACCTGCTGTCTGCCATGAGCCAGGACACCTATCTTTACCACATAGACAAAGGTACCAGCATCCCAACCAGTCCTCAGCAAGCCCCGTTTCATGGACAGCGAAGGGACTGTTTCACCGTGTCTTCTTAGTGTTTGGGTGCACATGGGTTGTGTGTACATATATGTGTGTGTGCATATGGAGGCTGACCTTGACTCTGGGTGTCTTCCTTAATCATTCTTCACCTTATTTATTTGAGTCAGGGTCTCTCATGGAGCTGGAACTCACCAGCCTAGCTAATCTGGCTGGCTAATGAGATCCAAAGATTTGCCAATCTCTCTGCAAGTCCATCACACCCCTGCACTTACTTGCTGGGGTTACAGGCACATGCTGCCATGTCCAGGTTTTACATCTGTGCTTGATATATATGGTTGTTTGAATAGGAATGGCTTCCATAGATTCTTGTGTTTGAATGCTTGGCCCATAGGGAGAGGCACTATTAGGTGTGGCTTTGTTGGGGTCAGTGTGCCCTTGTTGGAGGAAGTGTGTCTCTGTGGGAGTGGGCTTTAAGGTCTCAGATGCTCAGGCTAAGCCTAGTATGGCTCAGTCTCTTCCTGCTGCTTGCAGATCAAGATGTAGGACTCTCAGCTACCCCTCCAGCACCATGCCTGCATGCTCTTGCTTCCCACGTGGCAATCATAGACTTAACCTCTGAACTGCAAGCCAGTCCAAATTAAATGTTTTCCTTTATAAGAGTTGCTGTAGTCGTGGTGTCTCTTCACAGCAATAGAACTCTAACTAAGACAGTGTCCACACTCAGGTCCTCCTGTTTGTGCAATAAGCACTTTACCCACTGAACTGTATCTCCAGCCAGGCAGGGCCTCATGTAGTCTGGTCTCAAACTCACTTTATAGCTGGAAATGACCTTGAACTTTTTTCTGTAATCTCACTCTGTAGCTCTGGCTTCTCTGTGTTCCTAGACCTTGAATTCTTTTTTTCTTTTCTTTTTTTTTTTTTTTTTTGGTTTTTCGAGACAGGGTTTCTCTGTGGCTTTGGAGCCTGTCCTGGAACTAGCTCTGTAGACCAGGCTGGTCTCGAACTCGAATTCTTGTTATCCTCCTCTATGCACAGAGTGCAGGGGTTGCAGGTATCTATTAGCATGCCCAGTTAATGCAGTATTGGAGATTGAACCCAGGCTTCACACATGCTAGGCAAGCGCTCTGTCAGCTGAGCTGTGTCTTAGCCCAAGAGCCTGTATTCCTGAACCACTTCCCACCCTCCACTGAGTCTCCCCAGGAAGAAGCCTGGCGATTTGTAGGACCAGTTTTTTTGTGGTGTTGAAAATGGAACCCAGGGCCTTATATGTGTTAGGCAAGCTCCGGGCCATTGGCCATCTGCCCAGCCATGTGTGTGTGACAAGTGCCTGAAGTCATTTTGACCACGTGCTGGGATTGCAGAAGCACCCTTGGATCACTGGTTGAATACACAGGTAGATGAGTGTCGCCACTGGCTCGCCTCACCCCAGTCCAGGTGGACTTTGGTGTGGGGTTCTGTTCCCTGAGCTTCGGGAGGGTGTGGAGGCCTGCCAGCCCTCACCGTTCCAATGCTAAGAGGAAGGGGCAGTCTCTTTCTCCCACCTGCTACCATCTGTTCTGTTCTTGCTGTTGCTGGTTTGAGAGCAACCTCTCTGTATCCCTCCCAACTCCTTTTTACGTCTTCTAATGAATTAAACCCACAGAGCCTCAAATTGATTGCTTAATCTCACCTGATCCCAGATAGGCAGAGGATTGGACATAGGTCATCCTCAGTTGCATTAAGTGTTTGAGACCCTGCCTAGTCTACATAAAAAATACATCCTAAACCCAAAATCCCCATATTTAGGATCCCATGACCTGGCGCTGGTCCATCCAAGTACTTACTACTACCATGGCCTCGCTTGTCTGTGTAGGTGGGCCAGGTCAACCTTGTGCCCCACACTGGGTCCTCAGATCCTAGCCCAGAACCCAGTGATGAGCTGACCTCATTCAGTAGCTGCTATTGTAAAAATGATTTCCCTGGGGAGAAGCATACATCTGCCTGCTCCTTATAAGCCCCAACAACAAGCCAAAGTATGACTCTGCCGAAGTTCACCCTAGGGAGCCAGTGAACTCATATGCTTGCTTACAGAGCATGGGCGACACAGCAGACACACTGAAGTCTTCAGCCAGCACAATGCTTCTTCCCCATAGCGGCCCAGATGAAGTTCCCCTTCAGTTAGCTTTCTCCAGCCTGTGTACTCTCTCACCTCCTGAGGTCCCAAAGCCATTTAGGACAGAATTGCATAAAACTAGAGTCTCGAGCCGGGCTGTGGTGGCACACGCCTTTAATCCCAGCACTCGGGAGGCAGAGGCAGGCGGATCTCTGTGAGTTTGAGACCAGTCTGGTCTACAGAGCTAGTTCCAGGATAGGCTCCAAAGCCACAGAGAAACCCTGTCTTGAAAAAAAAAAAAAAAAAAAAAAAAAAAAAAAAAAAAAAAAAAAAACTAGAGTCTCGAGTGAGGATACAGCGGTCCTCACAACTCCCTCCTTCTCTGATGGAGGCTTGATCATCTCAGCCAGCAGTTTTGAGCCTGTTCTGGATGTAGAACTCAGAGAAAACTCCAACAGTGGTCCTTTGTAATGTTGGCTCATCTGGGCCATCCGCTTCTGTCGAAGATTTTTCAGGGGGTCTTCCTTGGTCAAACCTGATTTTTCTTAACTTAGAATGAATTCACAGCCTCTCATTTCCTGTGGAAATAAAAGCAAAACCTCTTCTCCAAAGTAACATATCTTCTAACTTAAATTTTGAAGTCAAGTCATTTTCAAAATGTTGGGTTAATCCAGCAAGATTTATTTTTAATCAAATGTCTTTTAGCAGCTCTTGCTCTTTCCTCAGCTGTCAAACAATTCAAAGACAACATAATAACATACAGTATCCAGATACTCTGTGTACTTTCCATCTTTACGTGGCTCTATTTTAAACTCTATTTCTTTTATTTTTATTTTCAATTTTTGGTTTTTTGGAGACAGGGTTTTTCTGTATATTTTGGCTGTCTTGGTTTTCAGTCTGTAGACCAGGCTGTCCTTGAACTCAGAGAGTTCCCCCTGCCTCTGCCTCCCAAGGGCTGGGATTAAAGGTGTGTGCCACCACAAGCTAGTGTTAACCCTCATCCCAAAAGTCTCCTTAAAGGGCAGTTCAGGGTAAGCTTGGAGATTGTGTGTGGTCAGAGGAGCTGGGAGTGGTGGAAGTTGGAGCTGCTTGTTTTCTGTGTTCTTAGAGCCTGTACCTGCTTCAAGTGGCTCAGGGAAACCATGCTAGTGTTCATCTGTAGAGAGGGAGCGTGCCAGATGCACACAGTGGCCAAGGATTATGGTTTGACAAGTCTGTGTGACAAGCAGGCAGCTATCCACTGTCATGGTACAGGGCAGCCAAGGGTCTGCAGTTGTTGGGTCTGTGTGAGAAGCAGCAGCTATCCACTGTCAGGTGTTTTATTCAGCTATTCTATACCTCTGATACTTTTTAAAATTAAAATGTTGTTTTGAAGTCGCAGTCAGAGATGAACATAACGCACCCCTGATGTTTTCTTCTCAGTTTAATTGTGCACAGGTTCGCTCATTCTCCAGAGAATCAATGCAAACTCCAGTGAATGCATAAAATAAAGGAATGTAACTTTTAAAAGTTCCTGGGAAACTGTAAATTAGGAACTACACATAGCTACATGACTCCACTGTGTGTAGGGAGGGGCTCCATTATATATACTGTTGTTACATTGTGTGTGTGCGCGCATGTGTACATGGGTATGTGCTCACGTGTGTGGAGGACAGAGGTCAGTGTCAGGTGTCTATATTGTCCTCTCCGAGACTTTACTTTTTGACACAGGGTCTCTCTCTGAACCTGACGCTCGCCACTTGGCGGGGCAGGCTAGAGGGAGCTGCTCTAGGATCCACCTATCTCTGCCCTCCTTTGTCCTTGTACTAAGTTACAGCCATGCAGAACACCTGGATTTTTCACATGGGGATCCAATGTGGACTGTCATTTTGCTGATTGATTCATCTATCTTCTTCACTCCCAAAGGGGACTGTTTTTTCTTTTTAGACAAAGTCTCACTGTGTAGCTCTGGCTGTCCTGGTTCTCAGCTATGTAGATGGACTAGGCTGGCCTCAAACTCAGAGGGGCCTGCCTCTGCTTCCCGAGTGCTGCAGTTAAAGGTGTGCACCACCACGCCTGGCCCCAAAAGGTCATTTCTTTTTTTTTTCTTTCTTTCTTTTTTTTTAAAAAAAATCCAAACAGGGTTTCTCTGTATAGTCTTGGCTGTTCTGGAATGCACTCAAGAGTTCCAATGCCTGGTTTTCCTTGTTCTTGGACTCTTGAACACCTTCCCATTCCTGTGGATCACATCTGGGGATTGTTTCTGTGCAGTCACTAAGAGATTGTGACATACCCAGAGAAGGACTATCCGTACCCTCACCCCCTCATTTGGTCTTTTCTTCCACTGTACAACAGGATCAAATTGGAGGCCCTTCTGTGTTTCTTATGGCTGTTGTCTCCTCTGAAGTGTGACTGAGATGAGAGCCTTCCCAGTTGTTCCTGAGAGGTGATAACACAAGGGTATAGGAAGCACAATCACATCCCAGCAGGATGTAGAGCTGGAGCTTACTAGCATGCTCTTTAAACAGGACTACATTATTGTAGCTGAAAGAATGGGAATAGAAGCTTGTGTTAGCACGGAGGGAAGGAATGAGCTCTGAAAGGCAGAAACTGTGTTTTCTTTGTTTGTGAAGGCTGGTGCTAGCCAACAGAAGAGGACCGACTGGGGAGATGATTCAGTTGCTGAAGCACTGGTCACTCAAACATGAGGACCTCTAGGACTGCAAAGATAGGTGACCTCTGAGGCTTACTGGCCAGCCTGGACTAATGAGTGATTTCAAGGCCACTAAGAGACCCTGTCTTAAGAAAAAAGATGACCAGCTCCTGAGACGTGACACTTGAGATTGATTGCTCTCAGAGAGAGAGAGAGAGAGAGAGAGAGAGAGAGAGAGAGAGAGAGAGA
>NC_022015.1:10674464-10685766 GCF_000317375.1 Microtus ochrogaster
TTGAAGCTCCACCTGCCATGCAGGAAACCCTAGGTTCTACCCCCAGCCCTGCAGAAACAAAAACAAACAGCCCATGTGTTCACAGTGGAGACTAACTGAACAGTTCTGGGCCCCTGTGCCAGGGGATGGGGTCAGCCACCACAGACAAAGCCGCAGAGCTGTCCTCAAATAAGGGGACTGCCTGAGTTTATCATTTAAATGAAAACCCAAACTTGACCACAGCAGACTGCATGGTGTCTCACCTGCCCAGCTGGGGCCAGGCCCTTTGAAGGGGAGAAGAAAGAGGAAGCAGTATGCAGCCATCCTTGACTGAACAGCCTTTCTCTAGGCAGTGGATGTCATATAGGAGGTGGCCAAGCAGTGGCTTTGTTAAAGAGCTGAACATGCTGGCTCTCAACATTTGGGAGGCTGAAGCAGGAGGATTGCCATGAGTTAGAGGCCATCCTGGGGTACGGAGTGATTTCCAGGCCAGCTTGAACTATAGAGTGAGTTTCTGTCTTAGATAAGGAGACACTGTCAGGCATGGAAGTGTTGGGAGTAAAGGGACTGTGGGATGTGATAGCGGGCATGGGTTCCATCTTGTGGAGCAGGCTTTAAGAAAGTGTACTCCTGCCACGTTGGCACTGGTGGGCATATAAGTCATTAATGTTGCTCTCAAGGTTCGCATCGAAGTGAGATGGTTGATACTCGTCTTCCCTGGTAGTATAGATAGAACCTTCTGGAACTAGCCACTTGGTTTTAAGGATGCAGTGGATAAGAACTTGGGCTTTGGGATCAGACCGCCCAGTTTAATATCCTAGCTAGGCCCACTCCCAAGCCTCAGTTTCTCCTCTTATTGAAGACGTGCATGCCAACTCTTCCTGCTGCTCATTATGTGTATCCTTACATGACACGGAGTGAGTGCTTGCCACAGTACCTGGCAGCTGGAGAGAGTGGCTCACTGCGATTGTGGCTGTCCCCTCCAGGCATGGCCAGTTGGGAATGACTTCCAGACTGTTGGCCTCAGGCCCAGACTAGGCCCTAGGCTAGGTGTTTTCTTAGTGAATCCTAAAGCCAGTGGTCACCTTGGCATTCCCACACTCATAACCAGGCCTTCCTGCCATCTGCCAATCCCATGTCACATGTTGCCCTTGTTTGTTCAACCAGTTGACTCCAATGACAGCCTGTACGGGGGAGACTCCAAGTTCCTGGCTGAGAACAGCAAGCTCTGCGAGGTGGTGATGGCTCAGATCCTGGAGCACCTGAAAATCCTGGCCAGGGACGAGGTGGGTACCTGCCTGCTCCACCTGCCACACGCTTTGGAGGCGGCTCAGCGGGGCCGGAACACTACAGAGGGCAGGAGCACCACAGGGCACATAGTGCTCCATTGTGGAAGGGAAACAAATCTGGATGAATGGTGGTTCCCAGTCTTGGCCTTGGCTATTCTCTGCCTGTGCAGTACTTCCCCTATACCCACATTTCAGCTCACGCCAGCCTCTGGTACCCACAAATCTTGCAGATCCCCTTCCCCTCAATATTGTGTATCAATTAGTCACAAACAAGCAAACAAACAAAGGCTGCACACAGTAACACACACCTGTGATCTAGCAGCATTCAGAGACTAAAACATTGTGGTTACTGGTTATGTATCAAGGCCCTGGGTTTAATCCCTTGTGTAGTTTAAAACAGTGTGGTGTAGAGACCTGTGATCCCAGCATTTAGGGTTAGAAGCAGGGAGATTAAGAGTTCAAGGTCGGCTTGCCTTGCAAGCCTTTAATCCCAGCACAGGTGCAGAGGCTAGGAGGTGAGGCCAGCCTGGTCTACAGAGCTACTTCCAGGTGTGTGTGTGGGGGAAGTTCAAGGTCATTGTTTGCTACACTGAGAGTTTGTCAGCCTAAGTAATCTGAGGCTGTATGGAAAATAAAATAGGTTTGCCAAGTGTGGTGGTGCACACCTTTAATCCCAGCACTTGAAAGACAGAGGCGGATCGATCTCTGAGTTCAAGAGACAGCCAGAGCTACAGAAAGAGACCCTATTTTAAAAAAAAAATGCTGAGAGATGGCTTGACAGTTAAGACATGTGTTCCTCTTTTAGAGGACCTGCGTTTTGGTCCCCAGCACTCACATGGTGGCACATAGCCATCCATTTCAGGGGACCCAACACTTTCTGATGTACATACAAACATATAGGCAAAATAGTCATATGTAGATAAAACAAATACCTAAAAACATTATAAAAATAAATAAGGAGGGGAGGGGGGATACAGATGGCCTGCAATGTGAGCTGATGCTGAGTGGCTGAGTGTGACTGAACCTACTCGCCTCCATTTTTACAGTGCCCTCTGTCAGTTCTCCAGCCAGTACTCCAAGCACTGAGCTCAGTTCTCCAGCCAGACCTCTCCCCCCCACACACACACACACCGGCTCACAGGTGCCTGCTGTTGGGACTTAAAGTATTCCTGTTTGTCCCATGCCCTCCTGTTGGGAACCACCCTGGTTCCAGCATTGTCCTGTAAGGTCACGTGAAGGATTGAGTTCTGCTTTAAGCAGGAGCTGGGAGAAACTGTTTGGGTGTAGAGTCCCTAGAGCTTCCTGGAAATGACAGTTCTCACAGGAAAAGAGCTCGCTCTCTGGCTCTCTCTCCCTCCCTCTCTGTCACTCTGTTTCTCTCTCTGGCTCTCTCTTCCTCTCTGTCTGTCTCCCTCTCTCTCTCTCTTCTATTAAAATCCTGTAGAGAGCCTGGGGTACGAACCGATGACCTTCCTTGGACACAGCTGCCGTTCTTTACTGTCTGCCAGTGTGTCTTCACGTCCCTGACACATATAACGATGCCGTGGCTTGAAAACCCAAATTGAGTGTTTTAGGGTAAAATGTTATTGGGGAGTTCAATGAGGGAGGAAGAGCCCCCTCATTCTCAAACTGGGTGGTGTTTTTGTTTTTTGAGACAATGTTTCTCTGTGTAGCCCAGGCTATCCTGGAACTTGCATTGTAGACCAGGCTGGCCTCAAACCCAGAGATCCACCTGCCTCTGCCTCTTGAGTGCTGGGATTAATGGTGTGTGCCACCACGCCCAGCTGTTGGGTGTTATTCTGGCTACAAGTTTTGAGGTTGGGTATCTTCTTTGACCTGGGGCTTGCCGATACGGCTAAGCAGGCTAATCAGTGAGCCTCAGGGACCCTTTCTCCCCACTGGAATTACAAGTGTGTGCCACCACCCACATTTTTATATGGGTCCTGGGGATCTGACAGAGGCCCTTGTGCTCACATAGAGCCCTTTATAAATCTGTGTCCTCAGCCTTGATGGCCTTTCTCTCTCCCTGCTTGTCCCTGACTCTGGCCAGACCTTTATTCTACCTTTGAAGGGCTCCATCACTAGATTGGGCCTACCCAGACACCTGATTTCCATCAGCAATAGCCCTCCGAGCAGAACCTGCCTTACTGCACACGTAAAAATGCTGGAAAAGCTTACCCAGCATACGTTGTGAATGTGCCAGCCCCAGAGATATGACGTGTGAAGCAAAGGTGCTAGCATACGCTGAGTGTCTGGTACCTGTTCGCTGCTGTGGACGAGAGCAGGCACGCATGGCTCTGGTGGCACGATTTGGCAGGGCTGCCAGGCCTGGCCAGCATCCGGTGACATCGAGTTCCATGGGCACCCTGAAACAGCAGGTGCCACCTGTAGACGTGGTTTCTCTGTGATCATCATCTGCTCCCCGAGGAAGTGTGTTCTTTTACCTGAGCTGTCGCTGTACCACTGTTTCTTCCCCGTCGTATCTGTCAGTCAAAGCCGGTCATGTGGGTTAAATGTTTCTTTGGTTAGGTGCCTCGCAGGTCATCCAACAAAGTCAGATTCCTGAAAGGCCTGGCGTCACAGTGTTGAGAGGCTTGCTCTTCTTTTCTTTTTCCTTTTTTTTTTTTTCTTCAGATTTTTTATTTTTGAGACAGGGTCTCGTTCAGCCTGACCTCCAACTTCCTATAGAGCTGAAGATGACTTAGAATTGGTCCCCCTGCCTCTACCTTAGAGCTGGGATTAGGCATGCACACCATGCCTTGCAGTAGGTACTTCTTGTAGAGGCCAAATCTGGCCCAATTCAGGAGTGTTGTCGGTAGGATCAGCAGTAGTGACCACAGCATGCAGAAGCTGGAGCCACAGCTGAGAGCAACGTGGCAGCCTTCCAGCCTGACTTGTGCTTGAAGGGCAGCCTTTTCTCTGCTGTTAGGCTTCACTCCCCAACCCAGCGACTGTTGGGTCTCCCCTAACTACGGTGACGGCCCGGTGTGCAGCAGAGCTCAGAGCTTGTGGTGCCTGTCCTCGTTCGCCATGTGTTGTGCATCTCACCGTCATTTCACAGGTGCAGGGTGGGCTCAGCAAACACATGGCAAAGTTGGCATAAGGACATTTACACTGAGCCCATCCAGTGTACCAGGCCACAGTCAGAGCTTCCCTTCTCTCTTCCAGGCCCTGAAGCGCCAGAGCTTGCTGGGCCTCTCCTTCTTCAATAGCATCCTGGCCCATGGGGACCTTCGTAACAACAAGCTGAACCAACTCTCTGTCAACCTGTGGCACCTGGCTCAGAGGCACGGCTGTGCAGACACAAGGACCATGGTAAGCACCAGGGCCCTTGCCAGCCCTCTGGCACTGACCTTGATACAGCATCAGTAGCACCGCAAGCTG
Organism: Microtus ochrogaster; assembly: GCF_000317375.1. NCBI lineage: Eukaryota > Metazoa > Chordata > Mammalia > Rodentia > Cricetidae > Microtus > Microtus ochrogaster. The sequence continues at coordinate 10,679,117 of NC_022015.1, forward strand.
TCCCATCACCCCTGAGCCAGACCCCTAAACTCTTTTGGGTGACTCCCTAGTGCTAGAAAGCATCTCCAGTCAGTCACTCACAGTAAAAACTACTTGCTTGAAAATGTCACCCACTTCTGATCATAGCCAAGTCTGATTCTTTCCTCTGAGACAAAGTCTTAGGTAGCCCAGCTATCCTTAAACTTGCTATATAGCCAAAGATGATCTTGAACTTCTGATCCTCCTTCCTCTAGCTAGTTTTTGTGGTACTGGGGAACATGTAAGCACTCTGCCAACTGAGCTTCATCCCCTGATTCCCGAGTCTGATTTTAGGAGTAAGTTACAATCTTACCCTTTTGCTTCTCAGAAGACACCCCATTTTCAGCTAGGCAGGGTAAGCTCACTTAGGGCCAATTCAGAAAGGCTCCAGCCCCCAGGTAAGAGCCATGAAGCCAAATACAAGATGGAGCTCTTTTTTCTAGGTGAAGACTCTGGACTACATCAAGAAGCGGAGCAAACAACCCGACATGCATCATTTGACGGAGCTGGCCCTGAGGCTCCCTCTGCAAACCAGGACCTGAGTACTTGCCCTTGGGGGCCCCAGTGCCACTGTCCTGGAAGACCTACTTGGCTGCCACTAACTCCTGGAATTTAGTTTTTGTTATTTTTACTTTTATACAGATTGATTTAAAGCTTTTGCCTTCTGACAGCAGGTGTGTGGAAAGTGGGGGGGAGTTGACAGAGCATTAAAATTCAGTCTTGTTCTTCAGATAGCAGCGTCTTAGTGTGTTTGCACAAGAGCATTGCGGGATATTTGTACACTGTATGAAGATGTATTGCTTTGATTGGTGTAATAAAGAGCCAGTTAAGTGGAACTTCTGAGGGCAGAGAGGACTCTGGGAAGAAGAAATGTGGAGTTGTTGGCCAGACATGGAGGAAGGATGGGCAACACAGATAAAGGCAATGCCATGTGGCAGAATGTAGACTGATATAAATGGGTTCATCTAAGTTATAAGAGCTAGTTGGGGAAAAGCCTAAGCTCAGGCCAAACTTTCATAAATAATGAGTCCCTGTGTTGTTATTTTTGAGCTGGTGGCCCAAAGAAAATTCCAATTATCCAAGAAGCCTTCTGGTTCTCAGTCCCAGGGAGGGATCTGAGGCTGGGAACCAGTCAAGGGCACAGGGCTTCCTTTTCTGGAGGCTGTTTCCGCTGGCAGAAAGCAGACACAGTTGTACATCTCACCTCCAGATTGGAGAGTGTCCTATAAAACCCCTTGGAGGACTAAGAAATGTCACATTGCCAGTTGACTCCTGACTACAAGTCACATTTGGACTTAGAATACAGGAGAAAGGTCACATTTGGGGCTCCCTGTCCTGTAGTCAGGCATGGACGTCCACCTGTAATCCAGTACTTAACAGAGGGAGACGTGAAGGATGCCAAGTTTGAGGCCAGCCTGGGCTATGGCAGTGCCCTTCCTGTAGCTGAGCCAATGTCCTGCAAGCCAGCTGCTCACTTCTGGCTCCTCCTGGAGAGCACGTCCAGACTACACACTGCTGCACACTATGGCTGTGTTTCTCAGCGAGTTTGCGCCTGCCGTTGATGGCTGATGGCTTTGGGCTGTACTTCCCTGTCACTGGCCAGCTGCCCAGACTGCTGATCTGGAACCCACTGCCTGTGAAAATGTATCCAAGCACAAGCTCAGCTGTGCTCCAGGCTAGCCTGCTTGCCCTGGTGGCACATACTCCAAGTCCCAGCTACTTAAAGGAAGTTGAGGCAGGATTGCCTGGAGCTAACTGGGGAAAATACACAAACTCAAAACTATGTGCTTTAGGCATGGATTTTATTCATTTTTACTCTAAAACATTATACATGACTAACTTTAGAAAAGTACAAGTTAAAAATCATTTACATATAAACTCATATGCTTACTTGTTATGAGGCTAGAGTTACTATTGTATATTTGGGGCCAATCTGACGACAGTCCCCACCACCCCAAGGAATTGAGAAAATTGTCTTAAAAAAAGAACCAACTAAACAAAATATCAGATGAGGCTGAGGACGTGGCTCAGCTGGTGGGATGCTGGCCAGGAGTACACAGCCCCACATAACCGGAGTGTGGTGGTACAGGCCTATAATCCTAGCACTCAGGAGGTAGAGACAGAAAGATCAATAGTTCAGGGTCCTCAGTTACAGGTTTGAGGCCAATATGGGATAAATGAGCCAGTCTCAAAAATAAGAATCAGATACTGAAGAATGTTTCTTGTGCTGTGAACAAGCACCAGAACCAGAAAGTGCTGTGGTATCTGCCTCAAAGCTGCCCATGTTGGAAGGCATCAGTTCCCAACATTGGCCCAGAAAATGCCCAGGGCTCCTGTGTTAACCCCAGGTTAGCCCTGCATTAGACACACACCATAGGGCCTCTGAATCCTGTTGCTGACCTGGGCAGAAGTGTGGACTGGAGCAGCTTCCCTCCTGTTAGTGGCAGGCTGGTTTCTGAAAGCCCATCTCCATGGGATGGCATCTACTCCCATTAGTAAGGACATACAATAAGATTCTTAGCAAATGAAAAACAGGGACATTTCCATGTCCTAAGTTCCTGGTTATTGCTACTTTAACAAATTACATGCAGAGTAGCTTCTTGTGGTTTTTATCATCTGACAATTATTGGTCACAACTCACTGGTCCTCTGGGCTAGTTGCTAAGTTGCTTTGTGAGCACTCTGGTGGAAGTTTACACAGCTCCTAAAGGTGCCCGTGTTCTTGGCTTGGGGCCTTTTCCTTCCCAAGTGACTGTCCATGGCTTCCACGTCTCTTCCACACGAACCCTGTCACCTTCCAGTTAAGGGATTTTGTGAGGAGCCTACTCAGGTAATCCAAATCTTATTTCAAATTCATCTAACTAGAAATCTTAATTCCCTTCTGCCAAGGGTACTGGGACGGGGGAAGGACAGACAGCGTTCTGCCTGTCACAACCTGAGTAGCATGAAGCTTGCAGAGCTGAGTGCATACCCTTCTTTAGGCAACAACTGTGTCTAATTGGGAGATACTTTTGTCAGTCAGGGTGTGGAAAGTAGCTCAGGTCAGGGCCTGATATTTGGGTGACCATTGGCAGGTGACTAAGGACAAGGATATTGCTATAGAGTACCAGTAACTGGTGAGAAACGCCTGAGAAACAGCCAAGTTCAAGGCCTGTGCTGGGTCACTGACCTCCCACGTTCACATGGGACATTATGCAGAAGACTCAAGTTCTGGAGAAGGTACAAGACATGGAGGTGGGGGTGGGGGATGGTTCAAGCCACTACTGGTAGGACAGGAGCCTAGGTAACAGAAGCACAGCCCTCAGTGCCCACGCCGTGAGTGGCAGAGACAAGGTTGAACTCCTGAGGAGGCCCACAGCCTTCTTTGCTTACAGAATACAATTCTCTCTAGAGAAGGGTGAGCAAATGGAGCACCCAAGTCAGCCCTTCAGCACTGAGACGTGTGTAACAGGTAAGTAAAAGATCTGGGTGACAGCTACCAAGGTGTATGTGGCATGAGATGACAACCCTCTCCCACCCAGACATGGCCATGTGCAAGATTCTGATGCGCTAAGCCATGCTCAAACTGGAATGTGACTACTGGAGTTACACAGCTGGTTCCCAGTCCTGAGCAAGGTCAGATTGGTCTAGAGCTGTGGTTCTCAACCTCTGTCATGCTGTGATCCTTTGATACAGTTATTCCTCATGTTGTGCTGATCCCCAACCAGAAAATTGTTTTGTTCCTACTTCATAACTGTAACGTTGGTGTTAGGATTTGTGACGTAAACATGAGACCAACATAGAGGTCATGGCCCACAGGTTGAGAACCACTGGTCTAGAGGCTGACTTAAACAGGATTCTGTCCTCTGAGAATGAAGGGCTCTTCTTTTTTATACCTTGCGGTTGAATCTATGAAAGACCAAGTTCATAAACAGGTCTTTGCTAACAGACAGACAGACAGGTCGGGACAGGGTGGGGAGAGGCAGCTGCTTCAGGTGGTCTCTCCACTGCTGCCCATGTGGCAGTATGGAACACTTCACCCTCTCTGTGCCTGGCCTGAGGGGCATCTTCCTTACCAGAGGGGCTGATACAGGACCATCCACACAGAACTGAATGAAGCCATGAAGGTTTCCCAAGAGGCTGCTGAAGTTTCTTTGGCCATAAAGAGGGTTTTCTCCCAACTCCAGAATACCGTGGGGAGCCTGGAACTACCTCTGCCAGCTTCCCGACAGCTCAATTACACAACCGCTGAGGATGGAGGATGGAGGTCGGCTGAGTGTAGCATCAATCCCTCCACTCCTCACCCCTGCTAGGACTTCTGCCTGAGCGAGAGAAAGCAGGCCAGCAATGGGGTATCTGTGTGAAGTGCCACACCAAGAGACAGGAAAATGTCCTTATGTGAGTCTCAATGCCAGACTGCAAGGGCTGGTAGAAGAAAGTCCCATCGTGTGGCTCTCTGAAGCTGGAGCGTCCTGAAGCTTGCTGTGCAGTTCAGGGCGGGAATGGTGCAGGCAGCAGATGAAGCACCTTCCTTCCCATTGGTCCTTATGTTTGACTTCACACAAGTGGTCTAAGGTTGTGTTAACTCACTGTTGAGGATCTCACATGGGTCCACATGTAGGTTACCTGCTGTCCAAAATGCCGTGTTTGACATTCAATCCATGTGTAGAAACATCAAATCCAAGCACTGCACTCAGACGGAAGGACGACAGCTGGAAAGCCTCCAGCTCAGAGGTCTGTCTCCACAGAGGAGAAACAAATTTGTTAGTCCCCATGGAAGACATGGCACAACACTTGCTTTCTCCATTCACTGATCACTGAGTGAAGCTGTGTGATGTACTCTTGATGGCACTTAACGGAGGTGACCCTGGGCATTTTATTTATCCCTGAACTTAAGAGGTAATGAGAATAGCACCCATTCCATAATTAGGTTTAAATACATCAATGCAAGGAAAACACCTTAGTCAGGGCCTTGCGCATGCCAACAACTGCTAGCTACTATTACTTAAAACACTTTCACCCAAGGAGGTGGAAGGTTTAGAACAGAAAATAGGAGATTTAGCCACTGGTACTGGTTCCTGACAGCAGCTTCCACCTGCTCATCCAAAACTCATCAAGAGTGGTCCTCAATATCTGCAGGTGACTGATCCAAGCCAGCTTGGCAGATGGAAAACTGATCAAGAAATGCAGTTTTAGGAACAGGGCAATAAAGTTTAATCTTGCAACTTAATAGACTTGGAGGCGTTCCGGTCAATGTAGAAGACCTTGCGAGCCTCAGAGGAGAAGCCCAGGCCAGCCCCACGGCTGGACTTACAGCTCATGGCCCGGTCATAGTCCTGCTGCAGATTCTGCTGGAGTGTGTCTGAAGACTTCTTGTCCAGGGCCATGTTGTGCCTGCTAGTCATGCTGGGAGGGCGGCTGAATGATGGGGACAGATGCTTAAAGCCACCCATAAGCTTCAGGAATTTCAGCTTCTGCTCTTCATTTTCAAAGCCAGCAGTGTCCCACTGGCCAAACTGGGTTCCCTGAGTAGAGAGTAAAGGCTGTCATTGCCCTTGAAGATAAACACCTCCTCTCCCTCAGCCAAGCAATGGACTGTTTCATCCATCCTAATGAGTCCTAACACTTAATGGGAGTGATATGTCAAGAAGGACCAGCCCGAGAGCCCACCACTGGCTTCTCACAAGGGCATCACTGCACACCAAGCTAATTTGAGCTCTACTCTTTCTCCCAACACATGGTGACAGCGAGAAACTTCATCTCACTTCATGTATCACACACAATACCTCAAAACACAAGCACACCTCACCTGACTCTGTAACACTTCCCAACCTTTCCACAGCCCACCTTGTGTTTTTTGTGTGTTCACCCACAGTGTATGTGCACACACGTGGAGGTCAGAGGATAATCTCAGGTTGGTCCTTGTCTTCTACCTTGAGAATCAATCTCTATTGATTTTTCTGCTGCATATGCTTGGCTGGCCCTGAGCTTCCAGAGATTCTCCTGTATTGCCTATATTATGTAGTGAGCCTCTGATTTTAAGTATCCATTCTGAGAGGGAAGCTTATTAACATCCAGGAAGTAAATTCATAAGTCTCAGACAGTCCTTGGAACTTAGCAGATCACAAGGCCCTTTCCTCAAGGTCACATGAGCAGGAAGGACTGCAGACCAGCTGAGCAGCCTGCAAGTTGTGCACAGAACTCCAGAGTTTCAGCTTTCATGAGCTGTCACTCATGCTGAGGGGACTTTTGGCAATGCAGCCACCCTTCAGCTATTCATACTCTTCTAAGTAACACCTCACCCATACTCCTGCAACCCCAATAAACTAGTTTATTCAGTTTTGGTGGTATCATTACTTTGGTCTGACATTAACTCCCTATCTAGGTTAAGCAGATGTTTGGTTGTACAGCCAATAGATCAGTGTCATACAACAAACTCCCAGCACCTCACAGAAGTGCTGACATCACAGACACTTGTGTGTCTGGCTTTCAAGGGACTTGTGGGGATTCAAACTTAGATCCTCATGCTTGCTTGAGTGGCAAGTGCTTTACGCACCAAGCTACCTCCCTCACCCCTTTCTCCACCTTGTAGCACAGAGCACATTATAAGCCTTCCCTCAGTCTCAACACAGCAAAGCTGCCCCACACCACAGC
>NC_022015.1:10688536-10707673 GCF_000317375.1 Microtus ochrogaster
GCTACATGAGACCCTATCTAAGCAAACAAAAAGACCTACTCCATCCCCTCTGCCCATCCCCTGAGGCCATAATAGGAGCCCATTTAATAGAAGTGGAAACTGAGGTTCTCCAAGGAGAAGACACTAGCCTAGAGAGTGGCAGTTAGTAACTGGCCTCAGGTCTCACATCCAGATCAATGCTGTCTGTTAAGCGGGAGGCTAAGGACAGAGCAGGCCCTACCCCTAGGTGTGGTCCTTCCCTCTCTCCTCCCAAATTTACTAAGTACCAAGTCCATGGCCACACCTCCCAAACACATCACAAAACTTTCTGTGCCACCTCCTATTCCCCTTTCTGTACCTAAACTCCACAGTGGCTCCCTTGGGTCACTGCCCAGTAAAAATGTCCCCATGGTCCTGGAGTGAACCAGAGTGACACATTAGCTAGTTCCTGCCACCCTGTCACCAGTCTAAGTCCACTCCCACGTCCGGGCCCTGCACGCTAAGGACAGGTACCACCACTCTCCGGGTCTCAGGGTAAGTGCCACCTGCTCCGAGAAGCCTTCCTCCTAGTCATCTAGGACAGCATACAAACCCTCCTCCACACTCACCCCCTCCAGGCCCTAGACCAATAGTTTTCAACCTTCCTAATGTTGTGGTCCTTTAACAGTTCCTCATGTTGTGATCACCCAACCATAAAATTCTTCTTGTTGCTATTCCATAACTGTAATTTTGCTACTGTTAAGAATTGTAATACAGCCAGGCAGTGGTGGCACACACCTTTAGTCCCAGCTACAGAGAAACTGTCTCAAAAAAAAAAAAAAAAAAAAAAAAAAGGAAAAGAATTGTAATACAGCCGGGTGGAGGCAGAGGCAGGTGGATCTCTGTGAGTTTGAGGTCAGCCTAGTCTATAAAGCGAGTGTCAGGACAGCCAGGGCTGTTAAACAGAGAAACCCTGTCTAGAAAAACTAAAAAGAACTGCAATGTAAATATCTGTTTTCCAATGGTCCTGTGAAACAGTCATTTGACCCTCATGGGGATTGTGACCTGTCACAGGTTGAGAGCCACTGAACTAGAGAGGCTGATGAGGGTCCTGTGTACCTGCACACCCAGCACAGGCGGGATACCAGCTAGGAGCTGAGGTTCGGCAGCTGACTGAAGGCAGACATGTGATGCTATGGCCAGGCCCAACAACCTATGTATCGATGGCCCTCATATTTTCTCCCACCTGGCCTACCTTCTCAGAGAGGGTCCGGACATTTTCCAAATCTTGGAAAGACTTAAGGGTCTTGAGTCTTAGAGGCCTGGCCCCCACTTCCATATCTCCTGCATGCCCTTAGCACCCTCCATGGGCACTTCTCACAGCTACAAAGAGCCCCTTCTCATCCCAGCATCTACAACAGGACAGGAAGCCTAGGTGGCACATCTCAGCGGTGAGCTCCCTAGCAGGGAGACCAGCACCTTCAGAGGAAGTGCAGCTGGCTCAGACCAATTCTGTGCCTGGGCACCTTAGGTTCTAGATGTCAATTCCACCACAGTAAACCCACCGTCCACTTCTTGGGTTCTGAAGCCTCTGTCTTGCCCGACTCACGATCAATCTCCTCCTGCAAGGCCTTCCGCCTCACCTATGCACGACAAAAGAGGGTGATGAGACCCAGAATCTTTTTTTTTTTAAACTTTTTATGGTTTATTTAACTTTTATTTTATGTGCATTGGTGTGAAGGTATGAAGTGTCAGATCCTCTGGAACTGGATCTTCAGACAGTTGTGAGCTGCCATGTGGGTGCTGGGAATTGAACCCGGGTCCTCTGGAAGAGCAGTCAGTGCTCTTAACCACTGAGCCATCTCTCCAGCCCCCGAGACCCAGAATCTTAATGCTGCAGGGGTGCGGGGTGGCAGTTCAAGAGTTTCACTCTGCTACCAAGCATACAGGACACTCTGGTTAATAGCTGGCCCCTGGGCCTGAAACACTTGTCTTGGGCACAATTTCTTGAGAAGTGATTTTCTTGTAACAGAGAGTCATCCCTTTACCAGGAGAATATTCTATAACAGTGATGTTTTGAAACTTGTCCACACTGTAATGCCTAGGCCCTGTTTAGTGCATACATATTGTGTATACTGAAGTCAACTTCCACAAGGAAAGCACTGCTTTCTAGAAACAAGGCAGACACGAGCTGGAATCCCAACAATGCTGCTGACCAGCTGTGCAGCCTTGCAAACCTCACCTAACCTTTCTGATCACTGGATTATTCATCTGCAGAAGTGGAAAAGCTCCAGAAGCTTGTGATTGGGGAACAGCAGCATCTGTAGCAGAGAACTGGGCACTCTCAGGCTAGGCCAGCTCAGGGTCTCTGCCGGCACCTTGCCAGGGATTTAGATCTAACTTATTCTCCTTCAGGACTTTGAAATGAAGGGACCTTTCATACAATTCTAAACACAAAATGTATAGAGCTGCTGTAGAGGAGAAACCAGGGAAGAGGGTAACAGGTGAGTGATCGATCACCAAGACAGAGCAGTGAGTAGATAGATCTGCATGACTCCCCCTTCTCAGTCACAGAGTGAGCACTCAGGAGTTCACGCACGACAGTGAGTGAGAACTCCAGCTGTTGTCCTCTCAGAAATGTGCTATCTTCCCATTTTAGACACAAGCAACTTTCAGTATTTATGGGAAAACAAGAGACTCAAGGGCCACCCTGAAAGCCTCAGGGACTACATTTAGTAGGCACAGAGAACTACAAAGTCCAAGAGCTCTGCACAGTGCTGGGTGGCTGGGGCTGCTCAGCATTTGGCTGTCTTAGGGGACTAAGGACACCCAAAAGCAGCAAGGGACAGGGCTTGGGAGAATTGAGACCCCATGGTCAGGCCCTCTGCAAGGTGTCCTGGGCCACTACAGCATCCCTGGGCCTGCAGTGAGGTTAGGAACTGCCTGGAGGCCAGTGCTTCAGGCCTGCCCAGGAGAGATGCTCCAGCAGCTTCCCTCCTCTGGTCCTCCCCTTAGATACAGCACTACAGCAGGTTTGGCTCATCATCATCTCTTCTGGTGGCTCTCTTCAGACCCTACCCACTTCTAAACACAGCCTCATCTTTCTTTCTTCCCTAAGGTGGAGATGATGACCTGAGAGGCAGGATTAGCCAATCTGACATAGTGCTGCCTCAGCAGGCACCATGGGGACCAGCTGCCTCCTTCCAATACACCCTCCCCTTGGCTTCCACGGCTGCCTGGAAGGACCCACGCTGATCCACAGAAGAGAAGGGTCAGCAGCCAGTAAACCACAGACTAACACCAGGCCCCCACAGCTCCTCAATCCTGCCAGGCCAAAGAGTCAAGGGACATAAAAACGGCCCATCTCCACAAAATCTAAATCCCTCACAGGAACCTGCATGTGACAGAGTGGAAACTAGTCTCTAAAGCTCCTGAAGTAATTCATGGAGACAACCCATGGGTGTGGCTGGGTGCATGTACCTGCCCTAGCTATAGACAGGGTCATAGGACCTCCGTCTTCCTGACAGCCTGCAATGGGTTACATGGGAGGGCCTATCAGGACCCTTAGAAATAGTCACAGCAGTTTTGGGATCCCCTAGTTAGAGGTACAGGAGGGTATGAGTTCACCTGCCCCTAGAGGTGTGCCATGGAATCAGCCAAAAGGCCTTCAGAGATCCTAGTCCCTCTGAGCCCAAGAACTTGTAGCCTGATGTGTGCTGAGTGTTCCTAGGGGGTGACAAGAGGTAAAGCGGGGGGCATGGGACAGGCTGGGCCATACCTGATCTATGCAGGCCTCATCCATGTTGCCTTTCTTTTCCAGTACCACCTCCAGGTCTGTGTCCGACTCCTGCAGGAAAGGCAGATATTAACTCAGGCAAGCCCCAGCAGCCCTCTGAGTAAAGTCACACGATCTAGGAAAGAGGAGAGAGCACAGCAGCACTAGCGTCTGCCACCAAGACAGAACCTCAGTAGACACTTTCCTTGCCCACTTTCCCTTTCATGCATCTCCCCAGCAAATGGTGCCATGAAGTCAGACGACAGACAAAGAAGCAGAGGCTCAGAGAGGTAAAGGGATTTACAACCAGATCACACCCTGAAGCTCAGTGACAGGCTAACTCCAATTCAGCTCTCCAGACTCAAGGCTGATGGCCCAGCAGGGGTCTCCCCAGCTATTTTTATCCAAGTCCTAGGGGTATCTTCTAATTGCAAGGCAGGCCAGGGGCAGTACCTGGTCTCCCACGAATGACAACTGCCAACAGCTTTTGAATTCTTTCTTCAGAATGCTGTACATGGCCCCGCTGCCATGTATGTGTATATGGGATGACTGGGTGTGTGTGCGCGCATGTGCACATGCATGCATATGTGCACTTTCTTTACCCCTCCTTACACTATTACAGGCCTGTGTGACTCAGGAAACTTTGTGGGCTGTCTGGAAGATGTGAGGCAGAGGGGATACCTTCCCTGATCTCTTCAGGGAAAGTGATCCTAAAATCAAATGGAACTGGCTTCAGGGTTCCCTAACCCTGAAGTTTGTGTGTTGCATGTCCATGGGTACATTCAGTTGGAGGCAATCAGCGTTGTCTTCTGTCATTCTCTTATCATTGCCTTGAGAGGGGTCTCTCAAAGAACCAGAAGCTAGCTTTTGGAACCTCCCTTCCTACTAGTGCTGAGATCACAGGCATATACTGCCATGCACAGCTTTTAGGTGGCTACTGGGGATTTGAACTCAGGTCCCAGTGGTTACAGAGCAAGCACTCTTACCCACTAACCATCTCCCTAGCTCTGAGTTTCTGAATAAAGAGGAGCATGTCTGATTGGCCTAAGTTTACCCAGGACTCATATAATAAAGGAGAGAATGGTCTTCCTCAAATTGTCTTCTGACTCGCACAATCAAGCCATGTGTGGTCAAACAGAGAGAGCCTAATGCATGAAGACAAAGCTGGGAGGCCAGCAACGAGAAGCCCTTTGCAGGCCCCAACATGGGACTATCCCTGTCATCCCAACCCCATCTGGAAAAGAAGATGAAGGTCAGCAACATCTTCCTGACAGCCCTGTCTCCCAAGGTGCTCCTCACTCAGGAAATGGCCATCAGCAACTGCAGGAGGGAGGGCCACTGGACAATGGCTGGCAGAGCTAGAGAAGCCAGAGCTTGCTCCCATTGAAGACAGCCACTTCTTGGGCTGTTGAGACAATGGAAAATGGCTTTTCGGAAAGGACACACTAGCATCTCCTGACACGCTTAGGGGTCTCCTGAACCAGAAGCAACACTGTCTGGGTGTGTCACCCAACTCTACCTGGCCCCAACTGGGTGACCTCAGACAAATTCTTCAGCCTCACGCTGTCCTTATCTGTGAGCTAGAGAGAAGCAGGATGGTTTCTCCATTGGACTTGTAGGTGAAGTTGAGAGCTCTGAGCTTCAAGCACGCTATGTAATCCTACAGACTATAGCTGCAGATACCAGGCTATCTCAAACTATTAGTTTTGGAGGTAGCCAGCAAGTGAAAAGAACACAAGCCATAAAACAGTCATGTAAAAATAGACTCCATTTATGGATGGCGAAGGATAACTGTACTTCTTACTAGAGATGCTACAGGAGCCCCGGGATCCGCTGTACTTGAAAACAGCTAATTCCTATCCTTTTCTAGCACATATTCACACACACACACACACACAGTGAGGGGCTCCGTTAACTAAATGCGCAAGTGCCCATGCTGACGTGTCTATAGGTACTCACATGGCAACCCCACCAAGTCCCAAGGAATCCTACCTCTTCTTCCTCCTGCCAGCGGTCTTCCTTTACTCCACTGTCTTTCCTCTTCTTTTTCTTCCTTTTCACAGCCAGCCCTTCACTGTCTAGTTGGTCCACCTTTTTCTTGGATTTCACTTTCTTCTTCCCAGGGGACTTTGGGCTGTCTATCGGGATGTAGTCCAAAGCTTCGCTTTTGAATGACTTCTTACTTCCTTTCTTCAGGCTGCTCTCTACAGAGACCTTGGAGTGGATTGGGAGGATGTCTCCCTCTTGGTGGGTATTCTTCTTTTTTTTCTTTGTGCTGTGCTCTCTGGGGCTCCCCTGCTTCCTTTTCTGCCCCAAGGCCGCCTGCTCCTCACCCCCTGTCTCCCCTGAGCATGGGCACAAAGCATCCCCAGCCTCACAGAACCAAGAGTCCTGGGGAGGACAGGCCTCAATGTCCAGAACCTTTTTTTCCTTCCTGTGTTTTTTGGCCTTCTTACCGGCTTTGCTTACTTCCTCAGCACGCTTGGGGTCTGGGGAGGTCTTCAGCACTGAGCCTTGGGAAGCAGCTGGTGGCAAGGACTTCCTCCTCTTCTTTTTCTTCTCTCCGCTGAGGCATTCTGCTGACTGCTCACAAACCTGCCTTCTAGGGCTGGGGGACTTTTTCCATCCTCTCTGTGTGGCCTCAGACTCCAGGTGCTCCTCCAAGTGAGCACTAGGGGACTTTTTCTTCTTCTTTCTCTTGCCCAGTGATGTCTCAGGGTCCTGTCCTTCACCCACATTGTTGGAGGAGGATGTGACTCTTGGAGGAGAAACATCGACAAAATAGTCGTTATTGTTTAAGACTGAGTATTGAGTCTCTGGTTCTGTGACCTCTGTAACCATTGCCTTCTTTCTCTTCTTCTTCTTTTTCTTCTTCTCTGGGAGCCGGGGGCCCAGGTCTACTTTCTGAGTCTTGGTGACCATTCCTGAGGAGAAAAACAGAAATAATGCCATTTATCATTTTACCCAGTCCCAGGCTATGGTTCTGAAGCTCTTTATAGTGTTTCTCTGAGTGGGCAGCTTGACATGCGGAGAGATGGGGAAAACAGTCCCCATTCACTGGGAACAGGAGGAAAGACATTTAAATGGCAGGAAGTATAAATCCAGATAGACCTTTGTTCAAAGCCAAACTACTCACTCAACTTGACTCTGATCACTTAACCTCTCTGAATGTCAGTTGCCTTTTCTGGGAGGAAATAACACATCCATCCTGGAAGAGGTGCTGGAGAAACTACAGAAAAGAGCACTGGTGAGACCTTGTCTACCATCTTCCTGAAACCACCAGACCTAAATTCAACAGATCTTTACCAAGTGGCTACCCAAGTCAGCACTGCAGGACCCAACTGTGATCAAGCCTTTGGCTGGCCCACAGCTTCCCTTTTACCAGATGAAGCAGAAATTCCATACAGCCTTCCTCACTGACTCCCATCAGACCCCAAAAAGTGGCCAAGTTAAGTCAAGTTAAGCCTTCCTCTGGCTGATCTAAATAGTGCTACAACATTAGATAGGATGAATCCCTTGTCCCTCAACTTTTACCATCCCAAGCTACCTAAACAACATGGCACAGTGAGACAAGCCTCAGCCAGGACTCCAAACACTTGTGTCCAATGGAAACACTGGTATTCTCCTTCTTGCCTGATAGCATTTGCTTCTCTGGACCTCAGTTTTACCCTCCATATAAAGGTTGAACCAGAAGGTACTCAACTGGGGGCTGCCTCAGTCTGCAAACCTGTTACACTTCTTCAATTTCAAAGTGATTGCTGAGAATTAACGAGTGGCAGTAACACTTAGAAACCATGATTACCTAGCTTTCCTCAGGAAAATGCAAGTACTTATGACAAGCGGTTAGAGGCCTCAATATATGGCTTTCACTACAGTCACCAGTCTGGTTCTTGCTACTCCTGGACTAGAGGGAACTTAGAGACAAAACACCAGAAGATTCTAAGGGGGAGGTGAAAATTAGGAGACCAGGAGCGACTCCATCCTGCAGCACTCCTTGGCTTTGAGCTCAGAGGCCCCACACAGGACTCAGGTCATTCCTGGCAGCCTCAATGATCTAGGCCAAGACTGAGCTATATAGTTCACGTCCATTCACACCTCGCTCTAGGGTTACATGGACATTTCTGGTAATATCTAAAGCCATGCATTCATTCCTATCTACCCTATCGCCCTATGTATTCCTGGAGCTGCTCAGTGCCCGGCCCAGAGCAGGTTGTCCATACTTACTACAGAACCACTAATGATTCAGAGATGAATGCGATCAACCCCAGTCATCAAAGCAGGCAAGTGGGAAAAAAGACACAGGTGCTAAGAGGAAGGGCAGGCCAAGCGTGACGGCAAGTATGCATGCAATCCAGAGCTTGGAAAGTTTGGGAAAGCAGAGGCAGAGCCTGGAAAAACCACAAGTTAGAAGCCAGCTTGGTCTACAAAATGTGTGCCAGGCCAGCCAGGGGTGCATAGGAAGCTAACACAACCCTCTCTCCCTCCAGCAAGGAACAAAGGCAGCAAGATAGCTTGTTTTTGTTTGTTTGTTTGGGTTTTTTTGAGACAGGGTTTCTCTGTAGCTTTGGAGCCTGTCCTGGAACTAGGCTCTTGTAGACCAGGCTGGCCTCGGACTCAAGAGATCCACCTGCCTCTGCCTCCCGAGAGCTGGGATTAAAGGCATGCGCCACCACCTCCTGGCCGCAAGTTAGCTTGTTAAGTTTAGGGTTAGGAAGGTCACATAACATGCTTATCTTATTTGTTAGGGTGTCAACTGCTGTGATAAAACACAGGACCAACAACAACTTGCAGAGAGGGTGTAGGTCATCTTACACTTTTAGGTAACAGTCTATCACCGAGGGGAGTCAGGGCAGGAAGTCCCGGCAGGAACCAAAGGAAAGAACTCATACAGATGCCATGGAGGAATGCTGCTTACTGGTTTGCTCCTCATGGCTAACTCAGCCTGCTTTCTCAGACAACTCAAGACCACCTCCCAGGAGTGGCATTACCCACCGTGGGCTGGACCTTCCCCCATCAATTATTAATCAAGAAAATGCCCCTACAGACTTGCCTATAGATCAACGTTATGGAGGTATTTCCTCAGCTCTGAGTTCCTCTTCCCAAATGACGCTAGCTTGTGTCAAGCTGACCTCCAACATGACAGCGTAGTTGTCAAGAAAATGTTTGAACATGGTTCTCTAGCTTGAGCAATAGAAGGATGGCGGTGTCAACCCTTTAGACTAAAGTGGAGGGTGATCCTCTGAGGCAAAGGTGTGACTCTGGCCAACATGGATGACATGAACAGGACTGCAATGATGGTAATTAAGAAGGGAACAGATTGGGCCTCAAGACATACCGACTTTTAGAGGACTGGGGAAGGGGGTTCACACGGGAGAGGAAGATACATGTCCCAAAAGGGCGGTGTCAAACAAGACCAGGATGCTACAGGATTGGGGGTAGTGGTCAAGCGAGAAGGCTGGAAGAAAAAAGTCCCAGGAATCAGCTTAATCCACTTTTAGCTCTGCCCCTCGGCACTCTGTAACATCCTGCTTTCTAGTACGGTGACTGTTACGGGCATCCACTCTCGCCAAAAGTGGAAACGAATCTACACTGCATCACCTAGGAACACATGCTTTCTTCAAAAGCGCTGTTTTGGATAAACTTGGCAACGCCGGCCTGGTCCCGCGCGCTGGAATTATACACGTGGGCCATTATGCAGGCTCTTAAAGCACTTTGAAATTCCCGCGGTAGCCTCAGGCAGAGTTGGTGTGACCGCCCCCGCAAACATCATAGGCCTCGGAGACGTTAAATCACTAGGTCTCAAAGTCAGCAAGGGGCAAAACACGGATTCGAACTCAGAGGAGCGTGTGCTGTCCTCACGAACAGCAGACTGCTAGCTAGGGTCATCCCCAGGCCGACTTCAAGACGGGAGGACTTCGGGAAGAAACCGAGGGCTGCGGACAGGTTTGGAAGTGTCTTATCTTTGTTCTTCCTCTCTCTCACGGTGCAGGACCCACCAAGTAGCTCGCCCGCGCCACCCAAACTCACCTGGTGCACCCGCAGGCCAAGCGACCCCACGTGAGCGCCCGCGCCGCTGCGACCCGGAAGTCATTTTTGCGCTTCTGGCCCGCCCCCGGGAGGGATGTCTACTTCCGGGTCGAGGCCTCACGTCGCCCACGGTTGCTTTGGAAACCGCGTGCATGGCGGCGTTCTGACAGGTGTCCAACCGCAGCGCGCAGCGCCAGAAGGCGGGAGGTTCGGTGGACTCTTCGGTCACTACACGGATGCCCGTGCCCGCAGTGTCGCCAGGGTCCCCAGAAAGGCTCGTGTCGCCCGCGCTGGTCGCCGAGCAGCCGGGGAAGAATCTGTGGGAGCAGATCTGCGAGGGTAGGCAGCCGCAGCTGGCCGGGCCAGGCGGGACGCGGGCGGGATCCGCGGGGACGCTCGTTCCGAGCCTCTGTGCGCCAGGCGGGTGACGCGCGCTGGCGGACCAGCCAAGCTTCGGGCCCACACGCGGAGAAACAGGCTGGCGGCTGTCTGGATTCCGGTGCGACCCCAGGCAACAGGCATGCAGGAGGAAACTGAGTCAAGGAGTTGCGTGGTGTGGAGCTTCGGAGTGGTGACGCGGCCACCCGCAGAGCTGCCACTGGGAGGCAGGGAATGGGCTCTGTAGACTGGCCCAAGTAATTCCACTGTACGGAGTCAGCGGCCCATTCGGGGCGTACTTCGGTGTGGACAAATGGGTTTTAATCTCTTCTTGCCCACAAGCCCTCCTGAGTTCCCACAAACACAGGCTATCTCACTTGGTCCTTTGTAGCCCACGTACCTTGGTCGTGGGGTCCTGGGATAGCCTTACAGTGAGCACAACAATGGTATGGATGTCGTGATGTTAGGAGACGGAAACACGTAGCCACAATTCCCTGGTTACAAGAAGAGTGTTAGTTTTCCTTAATTCCTAAGCTTTCAGATCTCAAAGCCAAAGACACAGATTCATTCCTAATCATTTTCTGTCACCGTCTTTCCCAGTCCCTACTTCCCCTCTGCCTTTTCTCTTTCCTCACTTTGTACTGCAGACTGGCCTTCAGCTCATAATGCTCCTGCCTCAGCCTCTCAACTACAGGAATATTTTCGTTCCTGTTACATTAACTGTCCAATACAGTACTAATAGAACCTTCAATAATCTGCGCTGTTCATTGTATTCGAGATGTGACTTGGGATTGACAGAATCGAAGAACCGGTTTTCTTATTTTATTAAATTTTAATAAACTTAAATAGCAATATATGGCTGCTGCACAGAATGGTTCCAGGTCAGTAAACGTTTGTTGAATGGAAACTGGATTTGCTAGTTTATAATGGCAGAGAGGTGAGTTTGAGAATACATAAAAGAAGAGTTGTCGCTCAGAATCAGTACCCTTCATCGATTTCAACCCCATTAGGGCTCGAACTCCTTCTTCAGTGTAACACTTGCTCTAGCGAAAAATGTTCCATTTTGATGTTCTTTTAAGTTCCACCCTTAGGGTCCTTCCCTGAGGAACTAATCTCCAGCGACATTTGGGTGTCTATATATTTACTGTCTTTTACTGAGGGAATTCGCTTTTCCAGGCTCACAGTTCTTCATAGTACAGTTTCAAACCACATCGTGTAGTTTGTTTCTTTTCTAATTGCTGTGAGAAAATCCCTGATGAAGGCAGCTCAAAGAAGGGTTTGATTTGGCTCACAGTGCGAGGGGATTGTCTGTCTGGTAAAAGGGGCCAAGGAAAAACACCCTGACCGTGACTTGGGAACAGGTATTGAAATCCCACCCCTCCCTGAGCGCGCTGAGCACTAAATCCCACCAATCCCAAGCCACCCTGGAAAAGCTCCGCCCCTCTCCCCCAAGGAACCCTGTGTAACTTCCACACCCTGTTCGTTTTGCTGCCGCCTTGCCCTAGAAGCAGCCACCCTCCTGGATTCTTCCGTTCTAATAAATGTCTTGAGTGAGGTTTGTTGCGTGGTGTGACAATTTTGCTGGAGAGAAGCCCGGCCATAACAACTTTTGCCAGAGCCAGAGCTGAGCAGAACTGTTAACAGTTTCACTGGAGAAACCTCTCCCCTAGGGTAGGAGAGTTGTTGTACCCCCAGAAACCTGAGCGACTTTGCCTGAGCAGAGCTGAGCCGAACTGTAACACTTTAGCTGGGGAAGCCTTCCCCAAGCCGAGCAGAGTTGTTATACCCTGGGGGACCTAAGCAGAACTGTAACACTTTTGCTCTGGAAAGTTTCTCTTAAGCAAAGCAAGTCTGTAACATGCTGTGGAATAATCCTGTACACTGTGAAGATTTGTTACTCTCATTGCTAATGAAAAGCTGATAGGCTGGTGGCTAGGCAGGATTTTCCAGACAGAGAGAATGCTGGCAGGGAGGGGGGAGAGGGGGGAGTCTCAGGAGAGGCCGTGAAACAGAATGAGCAGGATGGGAAGTGCCTACCAAGAGGTAAACGAGCCTCAGGGCAGCACCTAGATCAATAGAAATGGGTTAATTTAAGTAATAAGAGCGAGCTAAAAATGAGTGTAAGCTATTGGCCAAACATTTATAATTAATATTAAGTCTCTTTGGGTTATTTGGTTATTTGGGGGGCGGCTGGTGGGACAGAAAAGTCCGCCTACAATAACACTTCACTGGACCTGAGCAGAGCTCTAACAGCTTCACTGGGGAAACCTTTCCCTGGAGCAGAGCCGTAAACTGCTCCACTTCCAGTGACTTTGTGGTGCTCCTTGCCCGTCTCTCCATCCAAGCTGCAAGGCTTACACAGTCCATCACTGCAGCAGGAGCTCGTGGCAGCCGGACCCACTGTATTTGCCAGCAGGAAACAGGAGTGCTGGGGTTCAACTCACTTGCTCCTTCTTATTTAGTCCAGGACCCTAACTCATAGGATTGGTGCTGCCCAAATTCACAGTGGATCGTTCCTCTCAATCTAATCTAGAAACTTCTTAACAGACATGCCCAGAGGTTTGTCTCCTAGGTGATTCTAGACCCTGTCAACTTGACAGTATCACAAATAGTGTTGAGGAGGTGCTGTCTGGGGGAGGTAATTCCTACTCACAGGGCAGTAGTGGGGACCAAATTAGATAATGTATGAAAAGATGCTCTGCACTTTGAAATAATCAATATATGATCTTAAATATTTATAAAGAAACTTGCTTTGCCTTCTGTTATGGATTTGGTTTCTTTGGGGTCATCATGTCTGGATCAAATCAGGGACAAAAAGTTTCAGAGTTCTCTGAAAAGCAAGTGAAAAGCTGATACAAAGAAATAGCTGTTAGTTAATGATGATGGGTTTTCTATATGGCCACCATGACTTCAACCTAGATGACTGTCCTGGTTATTGTTAATGATGATGGGTTTTCTATATGGCCACCATGACTTCAACCTAGATGACTGTCCTGGTTATTTTTCTTGTGCTGTGATAAAACACTTTTCCAAAGGCAACTTGGGAAAGAAAGGGTTCATTTTAGCTTACAGGTTCTAGTCCATAGTTGAAGGAAGTCAAGACAGGAACTCAAAGCAGGAACCTGAAACAGAAACCATGGGAAAATGATCCTTACTGGCTGGCTCCTCTGGTTGTTGCTAAGACAGATTTTCTTATATAAACCAGGGCCATCTGCCCAGTGCTCATATTGCCCACATCAATGAACACTATAGAAAAATACCCACAGGAATGTCCACAGGCCAGTTTCTTTGAAGCAGTCCCTCCAGTTGAGACTATGTCAGATGACTCTGGTCTGTGTCAAGTTGACAGCTGAAGCTACCTGGAAGAATGATGAGACCTAATTCTTACACATATAAACAATGTAGTTTCTGTATAGTAAAAACATAGCAAATACATTCAACTTCCTAGAGGAAGCATGGAGCTGGGTATAGTGGTGCATATCTGTAATCCTAGCCCTTGAGGGACTGAAACTGGAAGACCCAGTGTTTTGAGGCCAGCCTGAGCTACATAGACTCTCCAAAGAGCCAAGAAAAGGGGTGGAATGGGGAATAAAAAGTGTATATTCTTTCTGGTAATCTTATCCCTGAATTTAGTTATTACATTCTATTAGCATAAATACATTTAAAAAGGCCTCACAGCCAGTAGACTTGGCAGGAGCTCAATCTCATGAAAACAAGATACAACATCGGTCTATCTAACTTAAGTCCTTTCTCTTCCCTGCCCCTGCTGCTGCCGTGTGTGCACCTATCTTCCTGCCTATCTGATAACTTATTTGTAAATGTTCATCTTTCCAGCAACAACTAAAGCCTTTATATTCTCAAGATTGTATTGTTATAAGTGCTTCTAATTAAATCATAAACTGATTTGTGATGTTAATGGTTTTGAGCAACAGTGAGTCTTGGTGTTTGAAGCTCTTCATGTCCTATTTTAGCACCATTGTGATTACTGCTATCCATCTCCTCTTGCTGTCCTTGACTCACCAATTAATCACTCTGAAGCCAAGCAGCCCTTGATGTCATTAGAAAGTAGGTCCCTCATCCCACTGGTCAGATCCCAGCATGGGTCTGCCCTGAGTGAATGCTTTTCCTCCAACAGCAAAGCAGAGAAAATGACCCCAACCAGCTCTGGGCACTGCTCATCAGTGATCATCAGTGTCTTCTCCCACCTCCTGCATCCACTGGTCCAAGTTTTAACCCAAATAGATGGCCCTGCCAATTAGCACAGGACACTGAGAAGTTTCCTGCAGTTGCGAGTGGGAACTTCCTTATGCCAACATAATACAGTACACAACCTTTAACCTCAGAACTTGGAAACTAGACGCAGTTGATATCTGTGAGTCTCAAGCCATCCTGGTTTATAGAGTCCTGGGTCACTGGAGCTACCTAGTCAGGCACACTTGATCCATAAACATAAAGGTATACCCCACCACTCATGGCTTAGTGCTCTCTGGGCTTTGGTACCAACATCTTGTTATTCCCAGGATCTTGGTCTATCACTTCCTCCCCTCCAT
The DNA here is from genome assembly GCF_000317375.1 of Microtus ochrogaster. Taxonomy (NCBI): domain Eukaryota; kingdom Metazoa; phylum Chordata; class Mammalia; order Rodentia; family Cricetidae; genus Microtus; species Microtus ochrogaster. The sequence continues at coordinate 10,703,225 of NC_022015.1, forward strand.
GCCACTGTCTTTCACATCTCTGCCAGCTTATCTCTTCACACACTCTCATCTGTGATCGCAGGAGAAAGCCCTATTTTGAGTTCATCTCCTCTTCCAACTCTTGTTTGTGTTTCCCCTCTGCCAAGCTTCTCAAAGGAACACACGACCCCTTTCCACACCACTTCCGTACCCACTGCCTTTCCAACCCAGAATAGAGTAGCTTCCACCCTGCTTCCCGAAGGAGTTGTTCTGCCTCGGTCACATGTATCTGCTGCTGGAAACTGTCTGGTACTGGATCGGGCATGGCTCTTGCTACTTAGAAACACCAGCAGCTTACTTTCCATCTCAGAGAATGTCACCTCTTTAACTCAGATACCCAGTCCAGAAATGCAGTGTATCTTAACTGCCTCAATTCCCATGATCCCCACATTTCATTCAGCACCACTTGAGTGCTGTATAAAATGAACACTCATTCCTGCCATGTTCTCACATGGCCGCCAAGGACTTGGACCTTACTGGGCAGTGAGGAAATGGAGAAAAGACCAACAAAGATCCAATGGTCTGTACTCTCTGCTGCAGAAACCTCAGTACCCCAGAAGCTCAGTGGGAAGAAAGGTTATTACCAATAAACAAGAAGGCAGGGTTTATGGTTTACCAACAGATCAAGGAGCCAGGTTTAGCTGATGTCATTAAGCACTCTCTGTGGGGAGCAGTCTTCAGGCTGTAAACATCTAGTGGAAGAACAATATGGTGGATAACCTCTGCACACATTACCAGCACTCACACACAGACCAGACGGAAGGCTTTGCCATTTCCCTCCAGTCTTCACCCTTGGGGAGAAGGCTTTGTCATCTCCATGGGTAGACTGAGGCTCTGGTGTTCTGGGCACAGCCGTGCCCATTTCAACGGCACACACGCACTCAGGACTTCGCTCACTCCGGGCTTCCTCGGCTCCCTGCACAGTTCCACTTGTTCTTAGGTTAGGGCTATTTATCACACATATATCATTAAATTCCTCTGACCAATAAATTCCAGTTAAACTCTTTGATAATGGAGAGAGTGCTCTATAAACAACACACCCGATTCCCGTAAGTGCTTACATTACAGGTCAGAGAAAAGCAATCTTCCTAAGAGCCAAAGTACTTAAAAATTGACTTGAGCATAGCTTGGTGGTAGAGTGCTTGCCTCAAATTCACATAGTCAGGTTTGATACCCAGCATGAAGGAAAGAACAAAATTGAATGGATCAAACTGAATAAACCACCTAATTTGTTGAAAGAATTCATGGGGTGATGGGTATGGTAGCATACACCTTCCAGCACTTAGGAGGCAGAGACACTTGGAGCCCTATGAGTTCAAGGCCAGCCTAGTCTGCAAAGTTGAGTTCCAGGCCAATCAGTCCCACATAGACCCTGTTTCAAAAAAACATCAACAATAACAAAAAATAAAATCTTAACAACAAAACAAAAACATGGACTGAGGAAATGAGGGCACTGACCTGGGTTTGATTCCCAACAGCTCTGGTGGGGAGGCAGATACAGGAGGATTCCTGGAACTTGATGGCCAGAAAATCTAGCAGAATTAGTACACTCGGGGCCAGTGAGAAACCCTCTCTCAATAAATAAGAAGCAATTAGAGAGGACACCTGACACTGACCTCTGGACTTCACACACACACACACACACACACACACACACACACACACACACACACACACTTGCACATACACATGTATGTGTACACACAAGTGAAGAATGTTCTTTTAAAGATTTATTCATGTGAATATTTTGCCTGCTGAAGAGAAATTAAAAATGATCCCACTGAAATCAGGAACAAGACAAGGTTGTCTACTCTCTTCATATCTATTCAATATAATACTTGATGTTCTAGGAGAAGCAATAAGACAACAAAAGGAGATCAAGGGGATGCAAATTGGAAAGAAGTTAAACTATTTGCTGATGATATGATAGTTTACATAAGTGACCCCAAAAATTCTACCAAGGAACTTCTATAACTCATAAACATTTTCAGTAATATAGCAGGTTACAAGATTAACTCAAAAAATCAGTAACCATCCTTTATACAGTTGATAATTGGACTGAGAAAGAAATCAGAGAAACATCACCTTTCACAATAGCCACAAATAACAAAATATCTTGGAGTAACTCTAACCAAACAAGTGGAAGACCTGTATGACAAGAACTTTAAATCTTTGAAGAAAGAAATTGAAGAAGACACCAGAAAATAGGTAGGTATAATTAACATGGCAATCTTACCAATAGCAAAATACAGATTCAATGCAATGCCCATCAAACTCCCAGCAAAATTCTTCACAGATTTTGAAAGAACAATATTCAACTTCATAAGGAAAAGCAAAAAAAAAAAAAAAACCCAGGATAGTCAAAACAATTCTGTACAATAAAGGAACTTCTGGAGACATCACAATTCCTGACTTCAAACTCTACTACAGAGCTACAGTACTTAAAACAGCCTGGTATTGGCATAAGAACAGACAGGAGGACCAATGGAACCAAATCAAAGACCTGAATATCAATCCACACACCAACAAACACCTGATTTTTGACAAAGAAGCAAAAAATATAAAATGGAAAAAAGCAAGCTTATTCATCAAATGGTACTGGCATAACTGCATATCAACATGTAGAAGAATGAAAATAGACCCATATCTATCATCATGTACAAAACTCAAGTCCAAATGGATCAAAGAACTCAACATAAAACCAACTATACTGAATCTCATAGAAGAAAAAGTGGGAAGTACACTTGAATTAACTGGCACAGGAGACCACTTCCTAAATATAACACCAGTATCACAGACACTGAGAGAAACAATGAATAAATGGGACCTCCTGAAACTGAAAAGCTTCTGTAAAGCAAAGGACACAGTAAACAAGACAAAACAACAGCCTACAGAATGGGAAAAGAGCTTCACCACCCCCACATCGAACAGAGGGCTGATCTTCAAATATGCAAAGAACTCAAGAAATTGGTCATCCGAAGAATAATCCAATAAAAAATTTGGTATAGACCTAAACAGAGACCTCTTGACAGATGAATCTAAAGTGACTGAAAGACACTTAAGGAAATATTCAACATCCTTAGTCATCAGAGAAATGCAAATCAAAACAACTCTCAGATTCCATCTTACACCTGTAAGAATGGACAAGATCAAAAACACTGATGACAACTTAGGCTGGAGAGGTTGTGGGGTAAAGGGAACAGTCTTCCATTGCTGGTGGGAGTGTAAACTGGTACAGCTGCTTTGGAAATCAGTATGGCGATATCTCAGAAAATTAGGAAACAACCTACCTCAAGACCCACCAATTCCACTTTTGGTTATATCCAAAGGATGCTCAATCATACCATAAGGACATATGGTGTGTGAAGTCCTTCTGTATCTGTGTTGCTTTTGTTGGTTTAATGAATAAAGAAGGTTCTTTGGCCTGCGATAGGGCAGAAGAGAGCTAGGCGTGAAAACTAAACTGAATACTGGGAGAAAGTGGGTGGAGTCAGTGAGACACCATGTAGCTGCCTTCAGAGACAGACATGCTGGAACCTTGCTGGTAAGCCACAGCCATTAAAAAAATAGATTAATAGAAATGGGTTAATTTAAGATATAAGAGTTAGCCAGAGAAACCCTGTCTTGTAAAACCAAACAAAAAAAAAAGTTAGCCAGAAATATGCTTAAGCTATTAGCCAAACAGTATTGCAATTAATACAGATTTCTGTGTGATTATTTCTGGAGTCTGGGTGGCCAGAAAATGGACAAGTGGCCTCTGACTACAGACATACACTTAACTGTGTTTATACCAGCACTATTTGTAATAGCCAGAATCTGGAAACAACCCACATGCTCCCCAGCTAAAGAATGGTTGAAGAAGATGTGGTACATTTGCACAATGGAGTACTACAAAGCAGAAAAAAAATAAAATCTTGAAATTTGGAGGCAAATGGATGGATCTAGAAAGCATCATATTGAGTGAGGTAACCCAAGCCCAGAAAGACAAATATCATATGTAGTCGTAAGTGGCTTTTAGACTTAAAGCAAAGAAAAACCAGCCTACAATTCACAATTCCAGAGAACCTAGACAATAAAGAGGACCCTAAGAAAGACATATATGGATCTAATCTACATGGGAAGTAGGAAAAGACAAGATCTGAATAAATTGGGAGTGTGGGGATTATGGGAGAGGGTAGAAGGGGGGAGAAAGGGAGGGGAAGGGAGAAAAACAATAAAAACAATAAAAAGAAAAAAGATGAAAGAGGTTTATTTAAAAATATAATAGAAGAAATAAAATGCACATACAAGCACAATATTTTAAGTATGATTGTACCAATATTTTAAGATTTTAAGATTAGCCGGGCGGTGGTGGCGCACGCCTTTAATCCCAGCACTCGGGAGGCAGAGGCAGGCGGATCTCTGTGAGTTCGAGACCAGCCTGGTCTACTG
>NC_022015.1:10707773-10725580 GCF_000317375.1 Microtus ochrogaster
TGATAATTGGACTGAGAAAGAAATCAGAGAAACATCACCTTTCACAATAGCCACAAATAACAAAATATCTTGGAGTAACTCTAACCAAACAAGTGAAAGACCTGTATGACAAGAACTTTAAATCTTTGAAGAAAGAAATTGAAGAAGACAACAAAAAGCGGAAAGATTTTAAGTATGATTGTACCAATATTTTAAGATTTTAAGATTGATTGCACCAATAGAGAAACAGTCTCACTGTTATACGTGTATATTGTAAACATCCTTGTGTGTGTATGGTATGCATATGTGTATGTGTGTTCTTATGTATATGGGTGCGCATGTGTGTGTAAGGACTGGTGGTGGTGTACATGCACGTGTATGTGCCTGCCTTATTGGCCAAAGTTGATATCAGGCTGCTTCCTCTTCCTTGATTATTCTCTATATATTGAGGGAGAGGCTCAAACTCAGCATAAAAACCAACCAATCCCTGAGCATGAAACCCAGCCAATCTCTGAGTTTATTCAAACTCGGGGATTGAAATCTGACCAATTACCCTGGAAGTCTTCACCTGGGAAAACTCCGCCCCTAAGAAGCCCTATACAAGCCCTGTACCTGAGCAGTTGGGAGCTGCCTTTTTCCACCCTGGCAGAGACAGCCACTCTCCCAGATTCCTACCTCCCAATAAATCCCTTGAATGAGGTTTGGGTAACAATCTTCTTTCACCAGAGTGGAGCCTGACAGAGAAGTAACAACTTGTGCTGGAGTTGCAACAGAACTGCTATATTTCTACAGGGAACCCCCTTAGCCGAGTGAAGCAGAGAAGTAACTGTTCTCCTGGACAGAAGCAGAACTGCTGTATTCGGGTGGAAAAACCATCTCCCACCAGAACAGAGCTGTAGGTATAGCCTGGCTTCTGACAGTCAAGATCCTTTCCCTTCAGAGCTGTAACAGTTAAAGGTATAGCCTGGATTCTGACAGCCAGGATACCATTCCCTTCTGAGCTGTAGGTTTCTGATGACCAGGGCACCTTTCCCTCTAGAGCTGTAATGCTTATACATACTGTTACACATGTAGTTAATTTGTTGAAAAGATTTGGTTGGATTTGTGTTTGGTGGGATCATTTGTGACTTCTACTATCTTTGTAAGACCTCTAAATTGCTTGAGATTTTTTTCCAGAAAGTAAATACTTTCTATTTTGACAAAGGTATTTGTGTGTATTTTAAACCTAAATAAACAGACTTTACACTATCTCAGGGGTTTCAAGACAGGGAGAAAGGGAGGCAGTGGAGCTACCTACCTGGCTTCTAATAGTCCCCAAGTCCCCAAGATTTTTACTCCTAGTGCCACATCTCTCTATTACTCAGATGTGGGTTCAGGTGTTTCTGTGGCAACTCCAGATGTGAAGTTCATCATCAGTTGACTTTACAGTAGGGAGGTTGTTGTAGGCGTTGCCTGGCCTGTCAGGTTGGTTCTTGTCAGAAGTCAAAGTTCCAGGCAGGAAATGATGGCAAAGGCACATGGCAGCAGGAACAGGAAGTAGAAAATTCATGTTTCATCTGTCAAGAAGTGGGTGAAGGATAGAAAGCTGAGCAAGGCTATAATCTTTCTTTCTTTCTTTTTTAAAAGATTTTATTTATTATGTATACAATGTTTTGTTCTGTCTGCATGTCTGCTTGCATGCCAGAAGAGGGCATCAAATCTCATTACAGATGGTTGTGAGCCACCATATGGTTGCTGGGAGTTGAACTCAGGACTTCTGGAAGATCAGATTGTGTTCTTAACTGCTGAGCCATCTCTCCAGCCCAGCTATAAACTTTCAAGGCCTGTCCCTAATAACGTGCTTTCCTCCGGCAAGGTTGCACCTCCTAAAGTTTCAGTAAACATCCCAAACAGCACCAACTGGGGTCCAAGTGTTCAGAAACATGAACCTGTTTGTTCTCATTCAAGCCACAACAGCCATGTTGCTTAGATCCTTGGTACAATATAATATCATGGTGGAAACATAGCAGAGCAAAACTAATCTCTTTGTAAGAAGGAATCACAACAGAGGAAGTGGGCTCAGTGGGAGAGCACTTGCCTACCACGTGAGGCTCAGAGTTCAATTCCTACTACCCCATCCAAAACAAAAATGATTACAACAGAACAACAGAGGAACTGACCTGACCATTCCTACCCTTTAAGAAGTCCTGCCTCTTAAAAATTTCATCCCGTCCCAATAGAGCCCATGGGGAATGCTCCAACCTATTAACATTGCAGTAGCAGGCATTAGGAATCAGAATGACTCATGACTGATCCAGCAAGATGACTCAGCAGGTAAGGACACTTGCTACCAAGTGATGACCTGGGTTTGATCCCTGAGACCCATATAGTGGAAGGAGAGAACTGACTTCAGCAAGTTGTCCTTTGACCTCCATATGGGCATTGTGATGTGTGTGTGTGTCTTCCCCCCACAAATAAATGTAATTTAAATTTTTTATGACCTGTGGATTGGTGTACTTGTCTCCAAGCTGATACTTAGGTGCTTTATAAAAAGCGTCTACTAACTAGCAAGAAATTAGGCAAGGAAATAAAATTTGTATCTAGTTTAGTCACTGTCGTGGTTTAAGTGAGAATGTCCTCTACAGACTCAGGTAGTTGAACACTTGGTTCCCACCTGATGGCACTGTTTGGGGAAAGCTTGGGAGATGTGACCTTGTTGAAGGAAGTGTGAGGTTTTAAAGTCTTGTACCATTAGCAGTATTCTCCCTGTGCTCCATGTTTGAAGTTCAGAATGTGGGACCTCAGCTTCTGCACCAGCTGTCATGCCTACTGCTTGCTGCTGTTCCTCCATGCTATGCCAGACCCTTAGCCTGCTGGAACTATAAGCCAAATAACCCCCTCCTCTAAGTTGCCTTGTTGGGGTGTTCTGTCACAGCTATAGAAAACTAGTGAGTACAGTCATTCCGTTAATACCACTTTGCCTAGACTATCGTTTTCCTCATGGCTGCAACATGAGCCTGAAATCATCTTGACAACATTGGTTCTTGTCATTTTTCTCCCCATTCCTTCAGGGAAGCAATGGTTGCAGCCCAGGAGCATCTCTGTCCCTTGCTTGGCTGTGATTGTCACTACCCTATAGAATTTGAGTGGAATGTTCTCCAAGTCTGTTTCTGCTCCACGCATGCTGTCTTAGTTACTTTTTTTTTTTCTGTGAGAAGACACCATGACCAAGACAAATTATAAAAGGAAACATTTAGTTGGGGGCTTGCTTATAGTGTCAGAATGTGAGTGGGACATCAGTCAGATCATGGTGGGGAGCATGGTGGCAGGCAGACATGGCATAGGAGCAGTAGCTGATGCACAAACTGGAGTCAAAGAGCGAGACTGGACCTGATGTGGGCTTTTGAAACCTCAAAGCCTACCCTATGACTGACCCTCTCCAACAAGGCCACACCTCCTAATCCTTTCCAAAACTGTTTTACTAACTGGGGACCAAGCATTCAAACACGTGAGCCTATGGAGCTGTGCTGGCTGGTCTTGTGTCAACTTGACACACAAGATAGAGTTATCTGAAAGGAAGGAGCCTCAATTGATAAAATGCCTCCATAAAACCCAGCTGTAAGGCTTTTTCTTAGATAGTTACTGATGTGGATAGCCTAGCCCACTGTGGGTGGTGCCATCCCTGGGTTGGTGCTCATGGGTTCTATAGGAAAGCAGACTGAACAAACCATGGCCTCTCCATCAGCACCTTCTTCCAGGTTTCCTGTCCTGTTTGAGTTCCTGTCCTGACTTCCTTCAACAATGGACAGCGATATAGAAATATAAACCAAATTAACTCTTTCTTCCCCACCTTGCTTTTCTGTCATGGTGTTTTATCACAGCAATAGAGACCCCAAGACAAGTTGGTACCAAGATTGTGGGGTATTGCTGTGTAGAAGGACGTTTTGGAACTTTGGGCTAGAAAAGCCACTGAGTGTTGAGAACTCAGTGGGATATTCTATAGGAGCTTAGAAGAAAAGAATGTTGAGAGCAGTGTAGAGGATGGAGGCCCGCGAGGTTTCAGAGGAAAGTTTAAAGACTTTACTGTATGCTCTTTTCATTTAAGAGTCTGTCATTCTGGTTAGCTGGGGCTGAAGAATCATAGCTGTGATTAATTAAGATCCCAGAACTACTAAAGCAGAACCTTTGCTTTGCTGGGATACCCGATGCTGGTCAGCTGGAACTGAGAATTTAGCAGCGATTAAGAAGAGACCAGCATCCTTGAGGTGAAATCTTTCGGGAACTGTTTCCTGAGGGCCAGCACACACAAGCAGTGTTCTAGAGGTGGCCAAGGTTGCACCTCCCACTGGTAACCAAATTTGGTGGTGTTAGAGTCACCCAGGTGCTACTGGTTTTGAAGGCATAAGGGGGTCATGGAGAACAGCTTGGCCCTACAGGAGGCCAGGAGAGGACATTGGTAAAGGTGCAGCCCCAGTGGCAGTTGGAAGGCCTAGGACTGAAGGGTTGTGCAAAGAAGCTGAAGCTTGGCACCTTGAAGAGAGCCTATAAGAGGCTACTGGTGAAAATGCAGCCCAGCTACAGCAGAAGATCCGTTTTTTAGAGAAGCCAGTACCATGGGATGACTGCCAAGAACAGCAGCAGCAGTGGGGTGGAGCCAGCGGGAGCCTAGAAGACCAGCTGTGTGCTGCAGAGGGCGGAGCTGGAGAAGTGACGCAAGCTCCTTGGAGGAGCCCAGGAGATCATGAGTGGGATTTATACTGTTGGAGTTTGGTTTTGCTTGGTTCTGATTGTGACTGTGTCCTGGTTCGTACCTCTTGAAGAAGGTATTTAATTTAAGTTTGATTTTTACAGGAGCCCATAGCTGAAAGACAGAAATTTTAAGAGATTTTAAACTTTTAGGGAGATTGAATATTTTAAAGGGAATGCAATTTTAATGTATTTGAGTTTATAAAGACTGTAGGACTTTTAAAGTTATTTATGTTTTAATGTGAGATCCTGGGGATGGATAAGAAGGAAAAGGTAGTGATGTGTTTGTATGTCAGATTGACAAGGGGTCAGTTGTGCTGGCTGGTCTTATGTCAACTTGACACAAGCTGGAGTCATCAGAGAGGAGAGAGCCTCAGCTGAGAAAATGCCTCCATTACATCCAACTGTAAGGCATTTTATTACTTAGTTATTGATGGGAGGGTGGCCCAACTTATTATGGGTGGTGCCTTTCCTGGGCTGGTAGTCCTGTGTTTTGTAATTAAGCAGATTGGATAAGTCATGAGGAGCAAGCCAGTAAGCAGCATCCTTCCATAGCTTCTTCATTAGTTCCTACACTGTTTGAGTTCCTGTCCTGACTTTCCTTTGATGATGAATAGTGATAGGGAAATATAAGTCAAATAAACCCTTCCCTTCCCAATTTGCTCTTTGGTCATGGTGTTTCATTGCAGTAATAGAGACCCTGACTAAGATGGGGTTATTTTCATTCAAGCCACCACATATGATTTTGGCATTGTCTTTAACATTGTCTTATTCTGCTTAGTCCTTGTAGTTACATCATGTTTGGGCAAAGTCTGAAGTTGTAGTGTTTGGGGAAGAGTCTCAGACTCTAACATAAAGCCTTGACTTTCTTAAGAGGCCAAGCATCTTACTCATTTTGAATAAGGCAGCTTAAAGAAATCAACCAACTGGGGCTGGGGGATATAGCTCAGCAGGGGAGCACTTACCCTGCAGAGCTGTGGGCTCAATCAATCCCAGTACTGACTTATTTGAATAAATAAATCAAAAACAATAATGTCCAACGAGCAGTTGTGTTTCATCTATGTAAACTACCAACTGAACTAAAGTTTAAGAATGTTTTATTTGAAGAAAATTGCATCACAAATGTCAATGAAGTGTAGAACTGAACACTTTCCCTTCCTTTAGAGTATGAAGCCGAGCTGCCTACCCTTCCAGAAGGATATAAAGTGAAACAGGAAGCTGCTGTCACAGTGAGCTCGGTGAGTATGGGCTAGGCCTCAGTGAGAGCAGCGCCAGTAACTCTGCCAGTCACATCCTGGTTTGGGAGGGAGGGAAAGGGGAGACATTGGAGCTAGAACTTGCAACATTGTTCTTCTGAGAATGGAGTGGCTTCAAAACCATCATCTATGCACTTTGAACCTTACAGTAGATTCTTTTAAATGAGACAGCTCACATTTCCTTCTGACCAGCTCACGCTGTAAAACATGTTTACAATGGATCTATGTAGTGACAATAGTGTGTAACATGAGGGCCTGCTTGTTGGGGTTTCTGTCCTGCCCAGTTCCCACAGTCATTATGTCCCAAAGAGAAATCACACAGAATTTTATGTAAGTTATAAACTGATTGGCCCATTAGCTCAGGCTTCATATTAGCTCTTATATTAACCCATTATTCTTATCTATGTTAGCCACATGGCTTAGTACCTTTTTCAGTGGGGCAGGTCACATCCTGCTTCTTTGGTGTCTGAACAGGACTGCAGAAAGAGCTTCCTTCTTCCCAGAATACTCCTGTTCTCATTGCCCTGCCTCTACTTCCTGTCTGGTTGTCCCACCTATACTTCCTGCCTGGCTATTGGCCAATCAGTGTTTATTTAAAACATAATTGACAGAATACAGAATTGTCCCACACAAGTAGTGGATAGAGCAGGTTTCTTTGTGTGCTGAGAGGACCAGCAGCCAAGAAGGGAGAACCCTTGGAAATATACCTCAGAATTGCATACCTTTGACAGCCTTAATTAAAAAGAAAAAAAAAGACTCAGAGGTAAAAGGACTTGAACAAGGTCACAGGGATAGAACCAAAACTGAATTCTTTAGATTTTGAGTAATTTTTTTTTTTGTTACCGCAGTGGTCTCTGACAGATTCTTGTATTTAAAACTCTTTCTTATTCTGTGATTGTTCCTTTTTGCAAACACCCTGTTCTTGCTTTGTGGGTGCAATTCTTATACAAATTTCTCTATAGATACTAATTGTCATTCTCTTTCCTGAATTGTTTTTTCTAAGATAGTTGTTCTATTTATTGGTTTTAGTTTTTCTTTGTTATATAGTGAGGACCAGGCTGGCGTGGAACTCCACATGTAGTTCAGATGACCTTAAATTCTTGATTTTCCTGCCTCAGCTTTCAGAGTGCTGAGGTGCGAAGTGTACACCATCATACCTGACTATGCTTGCTTGCTTTATTTGCTTATTTATTTTGGAGACAGGGTCTTGTGGTGATCCTCCTTACTCTGCCTCCCAGATGGTGGTGGGATTACAGGTGTGTACCACCATGCCCAGCCATGGCTATAATTCTTAATCTTTTGTTTTTTATGCTGTTGATTTTCTTGATCTGTGTAGAGAGCTTTAGTTGTGTTCAATCTTAAAAGGGAACTTAAGAATATTCTTTTATATAGTCAAGTACCTTCAGGCTATATAAAGCATCAGAACCAGCAGTAGATGATTGGGTAGATGGATAGGTAGGTAGGGAGATGGTAGAGAAACATAGTAGATAGAGTATGAAGATAGGTGATAGATGGATAGTTGATTGGTGATAGAGATAAAGAGGTGATAGATAGCAGATAGTTGACTGATGATCTACGTAGGTAGGTAGGTAGGTAGGTAGGTAGGTAGGTAGGTAGATGACAGGAGCCTCATTGGTGAATCATCTTACACGCATTAACTAAAGCTGTGTGTCTTAGAGTTTGGGGTGCCATTACAATATCCCACAGAAGTTCTCCACAGGCTTTGCTTTATCTGTTTACAGAAGAACCACTGGGGAGGTTGGGGAGCCCACAGGGAATGCTGGTGCAAAGGAAGCTTTTCAGATGTCAAGAGGGGACAACAGCCCAAGGGAAGACGTGGACAGCAGCCATGTTTCACGTGACCTCTGGGTGGCATTGCCTTTCTCCTTCTCTCTGTTGCAATGCCCAGCAGTTCTGAGTGCCGTGCCCCTCAGGATTCTACTGGGAAGGGTTGTGTCCTCTAGACTGTTTCCTATGGCTTCCCCACCTTCCTGTCTTGATCATCCAGGCTCACTTCAGCCCTGTTTATTTTTACCACTTTCATATGTGTTTGCAGGTTTGTGTGTATACGGGCATACATGTGGGGTGAACGTGTGTTGGTGTCAGGGACTGTCGTCCTGTCATGTTTGCACCTGGTTCACTGAGAAGGGTCTCTCAATCAAGCCCAGAGCTTGCTGATGCAGCCTTCCCAGGCCAATTGCTCTGGAGATCCTCTTCCACCTCAGAGGCTGGTATTATTCCATTTTTCACACTTGTGGGACAAAATCTGTAACCACTCCCCAGCCTCCTGCTTCTTTTTGGTTTGTTGGCCAATGTTTCAACCATACGTGGTCTTCCTCTCCCTTTTCCCCACTAAGGTTTTTAACTCCACTGTCATTTAATTTTGTCTTTTCCCCCTTCAGAACTTAGGACCAAACCCAGGGCCTTGTACTTGCTAGGTAGGTGCTCTACCACTTAACTAAATCCACAACCCCTTTACCCATTTAAAAGCATGCCAGGAGGGAAGGGAAGGGAACACTTCTATTCAGAATGTCCCCCAACCTATCTATCTGACACAGAAGTTCATTCCCTTACAAGCTTATAAAGGAAAATCAGGCAGTGTGGCTCACGCCTCAATCCCAGCACTTGGGAGGCAGAGGCAGGCTGATCTCTAAGTTCAAGACCACCCTGCTCTACAAATTGGTTCTAGGAAACCAGGGCTACACAGAGAAACCCTATCTTGAAAACAAAAAACAAAATAATGATGATGATGATGATGATGATGATGATGATGATGATGATGATAAAACCGGGGGCTGGTGAGATGGCTCGGTGTGCAAAGGTGCTTACTGCTAAGCCTGATAACCTGAATTCAGTCCCTGGGTCTCAAAGCGCGGAAGGAGACGACCAACTTTCGCAGATTGTCCTCTGACCTCCATGTGTGTGCTGTGGCATGTGTGTATGCCGCCACCATAAATAAGCTGAGTTTTAAAATTAAAAAAATAAAGAAAATCCAATTATTGAAGCTGCTCTGAAACTGACTGCCCTGCCCTGCTGCCTGTAGGTCTCGCCGTTGGATGAGCTGGTTCCTCATGGCTTCAACATGGAGCACTACCTCCCGGTGCACCCATTCCCAGTGATGCCTCCTGTGCCTTGTCCTCCCAGGAAGACAGAAACAGTAGAGCCCAAGACCTGTAAGTAAGGAGGCAAGCCTGCATCTTCTGTAGTTTGGGATGTAATGTTGACACTCACAGGGTGTGGTGGGGGTGCTCAGACACATAGGCATGTGTGTTGTCGTTCATTTTGTTTTGTCTTTTGAGGCAGGCCTGGAGCGAGTCCCAGGAATCCCGCTCCCCAGCCCTGGGGTCACAAGCCCACACTGCCACACTTGGCTTGTTCACATTGGTGCTGGGAGTTGAACTCAGGTCCTGAGCTAAGCTGCCCCCCTCAGCCTCAGAGTTCTCATTTGTAAGGGGAGTGTTGTTGGGTCGCTGACATCTTTGGAAGGTTAGCAAGTAGTCGAGAGAATGTAGCAAGCACTGTGATTCTCTACTAAATACTGAGCTAGAGACAGGGAGGGTAAACAGATGCACAGAGTAGAAGAAAGGTCTTGTCGTCAGGTCTCCAGGTCCAGCCTGCTGGTCCCTCAGCTCATAAAGCCTCCCTTTGCTCTTTCTCCTTGTGTTGTGCCTTCTGCTCTGGACCCTGGTTAGGCACTGCTGCTATTATTGTGGCTGTCAGGCCCCATCTGTTGAAGTCCCCTATCCCAGCTCCTCTCTAGACTCAGTTTCTGTCGTACCTCATGCTCACACCCCACTGTTCTCGCAGACACTGGCCTCTGTGCTGTGACTGCCTGGGTGCTGCAAGCAGGTACCTGGAGGCCGTGACCTGGGCAGGGCCCGGACCACATCCTTGCCAGAGTCCAGAGGCTCACTGGGCCGAGTTTAGTCTCTTAGTAACCCAGTCCCACTCTGCAGCCTGAAGCAGACAGTGACGAGTCAGACTGTGTTATTGAATAGATGACACTTTTTGTTTTGTTGTCTTTTCAGACAGGGTCTCCCGGTCTTGCCTTGAACTTTTATATAGCCAGGTTTGCCTGAAACATTTGGTCCTCCTGCCACTACTTCTTGAATGCTATAATACAGGCCTGTACTCCCACATCCAGTTTATTGGGTGCTGGAGACCAAAGCCAGGGCTTCCTGCATGCTAGGCAAGCACTCAGCCAGCTGAGATGCTACAGCACCAGCCCAGATGGAATATGTTCCCCTTCCTCCATCTCTCCCTCCATCTCTCCCTCCTCGCCTCCCTCCCTTCCTCTCTCTGTTAAGCAGTGAATGTCTTTTTCAGATGAACCCAGGTCTTTTGGGTTTTTCAGTGGGACTATTCTTGTTTCAGGTTCCCCCAAAGATTATCTGGAAATGTTCATCTTTCCAGTTCTGCTCCCTGGAATGGCCAGCCTGCTTCACCAAGCAAAGAGAGAAAAGTGTTTTGAGGTCAGTGGTTTGGTGGGATGTCCATATTTTTAGGTTCTTGCTCATTCATTTCAGTCTGATGGCAGCCCATGAGCTTGGTACCATTGAGCTATTATCCTCAAAAACAACCCCTTTACAAGGGAAGCCCGAGTTTGGGTCACTTGCCCCCTGCCTCCCGCTCAGCCACAGCCTCTAGTACTACATAAATGTCCATGTCCTGCTAACTCTGGCCACCTGGGCTCCCGAGAGGTCTCTGTTGCCTAGCCTTCTGCCTACCCTGATGGGAAATTCGGCATCAAGCAGCTCTCTTAGTTCTATTCCCATTTGTTGTGAATGCTGTTTAACCCCGTGTGACAGTGCCCTGACAAAGTGCAGCATAGGGGAGGAAAGGATTCATTTGGCTTACATTCCAGGTTCCAGTCCACCACAGCTGAGAAGTCACAGCACAGGGACTTGAAGCAGCAGCGTGTCGTATCACACCCACAGCAGAGAGAAACAGAGCGTGCAGGCCCCTTGCTTCCAGCTAGCTCTCCTCTCTCTTATACACTCCGAGGAGCCCCTGCTTAGGGAATGCTGCTGCCCACAGTGAGCTTTGTCTTCCTACATCAATTAATAGTCAAGGCAGCCTTCCCCAGACATGCTCACTGGTCAGTCTGGTCTAGATAATTCCTCAGTAGGGCTAATCTGAGGTGACTCCAGGTTGTGTCAGCTAAAGCTAACAGTATATCATGCTTGCTTCTTATTGGTCTCTGGATTGGGCTGGCTCCTCTGGCCTCTCCTTTCTCCATTTTTTTTTTTTACTAATTTTTTGATTGGTTGGTTTAGGTTTGAAGTTTGTTTGTTTTTTGAAACAGGGCCTCATGTACCTCAGGCTATCCTCAAACCTTATCTTGAAACCCAGTCCTCCTACCTGACTCCTCAGGCTGGCATCAAAATGCTACGCCACTGCCTCCAGCTTCCCTGCTACCTACTCTGGGAGATGGTGTGATCCAAGTGCTTAGCACACACATGTACTACCGTACTGAAGCTACTTAAGCCCATCCACTGATCCTGACACAGCCTGATAGATGCCCTCAGGGCTTTTCTTCTCTGCCTCTCACAGGACGATTTGGAGGACTGTTTCCCACATGGTTTTGAAAACTAGACTTTTGGATGTCCCCCTCTGTTTTGTGAACTTTCCCTAGGGCAACACAAATGCTCTACTTACCTTAGATAAGGCACTAATGACCAATCAGTGTAACAATTTCACCAAAATCCAACTTGGCCAACCAATGTTTATTGGGCTTACTTACAGAGTGTGGGTAAGGAGTTGTAATGGGAGTGTGGGTGACCCCAAAACAGTTGAATCACTGCCAAGTGTCACTCCAACACGGAAGGCGACCTCTCCATTGCTATATAGATGGTGTCTCCCTTTCAGTTAACCCTCTACACACTATACATTTTAGCAGCTGCATCTTGTAAGGGGAGAGGTATTGGAAGGAGTATCTAAAATCTCAGATGAGGGTCTAATGACCCTCCCTCCCTACCCCTCCTGCAAAGAAACAACAAGCCCAGCCTTGAACATCTCCTGTGGGTAGTTTCAGCTGCTCTCGTGGAGACGGTAATGGCCACCATGCTCAGAGGACAGTGGTCCACAACATCACAAGAGGGTAACCTCTTGGTTGAGCATCTGCTCTGCACCGGCGTCTCTGCTAAGAGCATCAGCATCCTTTATATTAGTGTTCACATCAGCCCCAGGAAATTCTCTGAGTATTGCCTGTGTCCAGTGATGAGAAGAGAGAAGTGATGGAGGAAGGTCATTGGTTAATTAAATAAAGAAGCTGCTTGCCCTGATAGGTTAAAACATAAGGTGGGAGGAGTAAACAGAGCAGAATGCTGGGAGGAAGAGGAAGTGAGGTAAGTCGCCTCAGAGAGAGACGACATGCTCCCATCTCCAGGGCGGACGGGAGAGCTCTGCTCTCTGGCGCACGCGATGAAGCTCCGACCCAGGATGGACGTAGGCTAGAATCTTCCTGGTAAGCGCACCCAGCTGTGCTACACAGATTATAAGAAATGGGCTAGTCCAGATGCGAGAAGTTAGCCTATTTCTATAATGGGACAAGCAGTGATTAAAAGAATACAGTGTCCGTGTAATTATTTCGGGTAAAGCTAGCCTTGCGGGCAGTGGGGTGCTGGGGACGCAGCCCCGCCGCTCCTATTTCAACAGGGAAGGACGCAGAGCTTCAGTAGGTTCCAGAATTCAGATCCAGGTGAAAGGACTCACGATGGCACTTAGACATGATTATGGTGAAAGGCAGCTGACAGACAAAGCTGGGATCTGTAAATGTTATCACAGTCAATGACATCACCACATGTTTGGCCTTCTGACCCCACAAGGGTCACTGTCTGAGACAAACTGGTCCTCCTTTGATGGTATTTTTCTATTCCATGGAGACTGTTTCCATGTGCCCTACAAAATGTTTGACTTTTGTTTAGTGAGACCTTGATGTCACCCTTCTCCCCTCACCTCGTACCTGTGACTTACGCCTATACTGTGGCTCCCAGTTGCTCCCCACTTGGATCCACGTGACATAATGTTCCTTCTGGTAGACTTCCCATGGTAGTTGTCTCTTTACTTAAAGCAAAAATGAATTAGAAGATATTATTCATATTTGTGCTCTGCCCCATTTCATTGTTTTGTTTGAGGCAGGGCCTCATGTAGCCTAGGCTGGTCCCTGACTTACTCTGTGGCCAAAGATTACCTTGAACTTCTGATCCTTCTGTTGCCTCTCGAGAGCAAATGTGTGTTACCATGCCTGACTTCAAGATCGCTGGGGATCAAAGTCAGGGGGTTATGCATGCTTGGGTTGGATTCGGCAAACCGGAGGGTATTCTCCACCCTACTGGTAGGAATTGGCTCAGCATGCTGTGTTAGCTTCTGTCACTACAGTGAAACTCCTGAGATAATCAACTGATGGAGAGAAAATGTTTGGTTTGGGCTCACAGTATTGGAGGTTCCCCATGACAGAGTCACTGTTGCTTTGTGCCAGGCACCACACCATGGTGGCAGCAGAGGGCAGAGTGAAGCCACTCACACCACAAGCTAGAGACCAGAGAAGGGGCTGGGACTCCAGTCCCTTTTGGTGACACTCCAGAGACCTGGACTTTGTATTCTGTCCAGCTCTCCCGACAGCACTACCAAGGAGAAGACCTTGAACACTTGGGCTACCATACTACGTGACAATGGCAAATCTACATGATGTTGCCACCTAGCCTGGCTTTCAAGGGTCTCTCCAACTCTCCTTCCTCCCCTTCCTCCTTCTCTCGCTTTTCTTTTCAGGTACCCCCCTCCCCCAGCTAAACAGATGCTCATGCCCCTTCCCCTGCCCCAGCCTCACCACGTCAGGGCCTCTGTGCATGTGCTCCTCCTTGTTTTAGAAATCACTGCTTGTGCTCCTCTCCTCTGCATAGTCAAGTGCTACATGTTTTCCAGACTCAGCTGCATAACACCTCCCGTATCCCAGCTCCCTGGAGGCCTAAAGGAGAGGCAACTGATCCCAGCTCTCAGATTTCAGAGCGCTCATCTGTTCCTCATTTTATGGTAAATTCAGACAGCCTCAATTAAGACATTCTTAACCCACAGATATTTAATTTTATACATGCCTGCCTTCCAACTATTTTGAGTATTCTGAAGACAGAGTCCCTATCTTAGTTTTATACTTCTCAATGCTCAGTAATACTCTACCAAGCCCCTAGTGTTGGTAAACACAGGGCTGGTCCTCAATGAGAGCACAGTTAGACAGCAAAGATGCACAGTTGTTACTATGTCCTTGGCCAACACCCGTCTTCTTTTTGGAAAGCTATTCTGTTGGACTTATTCCCTAGAGAGAAGTTCTGGACAGGCTGGGGAGCAAGACATCTGTTCCTGAGTTTTAGTCAGTAGCAGGAGAAAGCTCCGAGGCCAGGACATGCACAGCCTGATTCCCTACCAGTAATTAGCAGTCAGTAAATCAGGCCTTGATGAGGAGCAAGACTCTGGAGCCAACGTTATATAATTTTGAAGTCTGTCTCTGGCAGGTGTCTTGCCACACACTTGCTGTCTCAGCTTCCTAGGACAAGTTGAAGACTGGCCTTGGCACCTTGGCATGCTGGCATCTCAAGAATGAAATTTAGAAAGGGACGGAGGGCATTGCAGCTCTTCTCCAGTGTGTTCAAGGCCCTGAGTTCAAACCCCCAGCACCAAGGGTCAAAAACATTATGTCTGCTTGGGACTGATCATATCCTAGACCCTGAGGTCACCTCCATAAAGCCGGTGGCTCTCGTCTTCCGAGTCACCACAGTTTCCATGCAGATACAAGGAGGACAGTCAAGTGTTGCCCAAGGGATTCTTCCTGCCATAAGACAAGGCTACTGGTGCACTGTTCAGGGCAGACCGGAACCCACAGGGATCTCAATAAATGTTAACTCTGTAGCAATTTAGTGTCTCTGTGCTTCTCCCATGTAACCCCCCTCTTGTTTCTGGTCCCTGGTGTATCTCAGCGCTTGGCCCCAGCCCAAGGAAGGGTGGAGGTGGGCGAACAAAAGCTGCGATGATTTCATGAGCAGCTTTATTTTATTGAGAGCCTCATGGGAAAGGGGAAACCTGTCAAACAATACTTCTTGGGTCTCTAGAAGGTTCTCCATCGTCATCAAACACCTGCTAGAGCCTGAGCAGTTCTACTCTGGCCCGCAGCTTGCATGACGGCTCAGCAAGGCCCAGCCCCAGCCCTGGGCCTCCTCTTTCCTGACAGTACAGGTCAGTTGTCATCTGTGGTCCTGGGCACAGAGGAGGACAGGAGCTTCATCCCTTCCACCCACGAAAGGCTATCTTCACATTGCTCTGTGGGAAGTGGTTAGTTTTGCCACATGGGCCTGGTGCATTCAAACTGAGGCCCTTCAGTGCTTCCCCCTCTCTGGCTCCTCCACACCCAGCCAGGCCACAGTGAACACAGTGTTTTCACTAACACATGGCTTTGCTGAGGTAGACTGTTGTAACCAGAGACTGCTCTTTTGTTTCCTGGCGCTCAGACCTGAATAATCATACAGAAACTATATTAATTACAACATGGTTTGGCCTAATTAGTTCAGTCTTCTTACTGGCTAGCTCTTATATCTTAAAGTAACCCATTTCTATTATTTTGTGTATCTCCACCAGGCTGTGGCTTACCGGGAAAGGTTCTGGTGACCATCTCCTTTGGCAGCTACATGGCATCTCCCTAATTCTGCCTACTCTCTCTATATATCTCTTCCAGCCTGGCTATATTCTGCCCTGCCATAGGCTGAAGCAATTTCTTTATTAACCAATGGTAATAAAACATATTCATAACATAAAGAGGGGAATCCCACACCATCTCCCCTTTTCTGTCTAAACAAAAAGGAAGGTTTTAACTTTAACATAATAAATTTGCATATAACAAAGTATGTTCAAGCAAGAATCACAGTTACAATATTTAGTCTATTTGTATCTGGCATAAAAGAAATATACTATCATCTATTTTATCTTTGTGATTCTAAAGTTTCATACCTAATTTATCTTTTATTATAACTAAGGAAAACTATAACTATTTCAACTCTTCAAAGACCCCTGAAGGATATAATATTACCTAAGTAAACAGGAAGTGTATTATAAGCAACTTCTAAAACTTTAGAATTGACAGAGACATCTTGCTGCCTGGAAAGTCACCCAAAGTTCTTCTGTATCATTGGAGCATCCATCTTCAGCCTACAGGCCCATAGTATCCCGCAGACTTTTCCATGAAACAGGAAATTTGAAGATCTGTTCTGCCTTGTAATAGCAAAGTTTATCAGTTGCTTTCTTCTGTGTCCTGCAGAACGTCTGACAGTTTCTTCTGTGAAACAGGAACTCTGGAGAGCTGTCTCACCTTCTTTAGGCATGTGCAGCAGTCATTTTTCTGTGGGTCCTGCATGTTCAGTTTATGCAGCATACCATTAAGCAGTCCAGGCAAGAACAATTTCTTGCCCAAATGGCTAGCCTTGTCACATTGAAGACAAATTCCATAATGAGTTTCTTCAATGCCCATCAACCTCTCTGCAGTAAATAGTGCTGCCAGAAGCAGACATATCTCACTGTCAAGTCTAAGTTCTTAAAACATTTTAAATGCTATGTTCTGTAGGTCTTTGAAAGTGTTGAAGATTAACTGAAATATATCTCTGTATATATAGAAAACCTAACATGACTGCAAGTTTGACTATTATAAGCTACTCCCTATTAATCTGTAATTTTTAATTATACATTACATTTTTAAATGAGCTGTCTAAACATATTACTTTAAATAAGAACAGAAACACATATAACAAAATTAACCTTAAATTTGTATCAATAAACCAAAGTTCATACCAACATATGTATCTTCCTTATTTTTTTTAAAAGAGATTGACTGTGACCATTAACAATTTATACCAAACCACTTTTAAATAAAAACAAACATTTATAAGCAATAATTTTGGGAATTTGGGTTTAGTTTTCTCCAAACTACTTCCTGCTTTTTATTGGACAAAGTATTTTTAGGGGTTCACGGAGAACTTTTGGGGGGTCTCATTCCATCAAGCTACATTAGTATAAAAGGAATCCACAGGTTCTCATCTTCTGTGGGAACAAAAACAGAACCCCCTTTCCAAAGCAACATATCCTTAGACTCAAATTTTGAAGTCAAGATACCTTTATGTTGGTTTAACTTAGCAGCCCCCAGAATCAAATGTCTCTCTGCAGTCAAAAAATTCAAAGAAAACACAATAATATGCGTAATCCAGACTCTCTGTGTATATTTCATCTTTACATGGCTTATTTTTCTCTATTCCTTAAATATATGACTGTCTATACTCTCATATTTTTATAAATATAAATTTTTATATTTTTATAATATAAAATTAAAAAATTTTACAATCTCTTTAAAGATTTTGTTTTATTTTTTAAAAGTGTTTACTTCTTTTTATAACTGTCTATATTCTTTTTTCTCTCTCTCCCAAGCCACGTACATTTTTTTTAAACACACTGTGTTTCATTTAGAGGTCTTTTATGTCTGAATCTGTCCTATGGTGTATCTGAAATCCTTTTCTGACCAGGAACATTTTAAAATGGTAAGCAGTGTGGTCGCAGCAGCCCTGGATGCTGGCTCAGCCTCTCTCGGCTTTTTAGCATGGCAGAGGTGCGTCCACCACCAGCTCTGGGACTGCCAGGTGGAAGTCACCGCTCACCACCTCAACTCTGGGAAGCATTTGACCCATGCTGCCACCAAGCAACTTGCAGCATGCTGCTCACAGACCCCATCCAAGAGCTCGCGTCCTGAAAGAATCAGAGCACAAACCAAGAAGTTGTCTCTCAAAGAAGCCATGTAGTTTTTGCTGCTGATACTGAGTC
>NC_022015.1:10726249-10752887 GCF_000317375.1 Microtus ochrogaster
CCAGCAAGTCCGGTATCACAGTAGGGGAGACTCTCCTCTCTGTTTTGCCTGCCATTGGAGAAGCCATTGGAAACAGAGGGGCTAGGTAAGTAGCTCAGCCAATAAAATGCTTGCTTTGTAAGCATGAAGACCTGACTTCCATCCCCAGCACCTATATACAATCCAGGGGTGGTAGCATTTGTTTGTAATGCCAGTGCTGGCGTGCTCCCTGGAATGGTCTAGCCAGCCTGACTAGCCACATAGTAAGTCCCAGGTCCCAGAGAGAGACCCTTTCCAAAAAGACAAGGTGGAAGGCACCTGAGGAGGAATGACACCTGAAGCTGTCCTCCAACCTCCATACAATGCAGACATGCACACACTTACCTCAAACACAGATGAAATTAAAAGGGGTGGGGGAGGAATATCCAGGAAAGTGAGAGGAGTTGTCATCACCTGCATGGAATGCAGCCCATCAACAGGGGTCAAACGCTCACCATTCATCAGCCTTTTCCACCCTGAGAACTTCCTAAACTAGGCCCTCTTTTTTCCACCCTCACCCCTCTTGGAGGAAAATTCATTTTTACCTGGAATCCCTGAGCTAGTGAGTGACAGAGGACACCTTAGGTGATCCTGTCTGGGCCCTTGTCCCTCCTGGAAGACAGAACTGAAGGCTGCACAGATGCTAGAAACGCCCACTTTCCCCTCGCTGCTGACTGCTGGGAAACAGATGGATGCTGGCCTCAGGTTATGAAGGCTAAGCTGCTTCAAATTCTCACTCCCTGCTCCCAGGCCCCATGGCTTCCATTCACTACTTGTATTCTCTCTTAGGCTCTACCCGCCCTCTCTCTGTGGTGTTAAAAGCTGCCAGGTGCAGCTGGGTGGAGAGGGAATGAGGCTGGAGGGATTGGGGAGGAGAGCGCCTCTGGGCCCAGCGTTGTTCCTGGGATTCATCCTGACACTTTGGTTCTTGTCGCTGAATGAAAAACCAGAGGGCCTCTCTGTCACCCTCCAGCAACTCTGCCTTCGTGTGTGTGTGTGTGTGCGCGTGTGTGCGTGTGCACATGCATGTGCGTATGGTGTGTGTGTGTGTGTGCGTGCACATGCATGTGTATATGATGTGTGTGTTTGCACTCGTGGGGGCACACTTATTTGTGTGTGTCCTTGTGTGGAGGTCAGAGATCTACTTCCAGTATCCTCTTTTGTTCTTTTACTGCCCTCCGCCTTGTTTTTTGAGACAACTTGTCTCGGTGAACTTAGAACTGACCTTCTGTGCTGGACTGACCCGTCGCTGAGCTTCCAGTGAGGAGGGTTACACGCAGGGAGCACCATGTCCAGCTTTCATGGGGATCTGAACTCGGGTCCTTATGCTTGCCCTGCAAGTGTCTTACCACTGAGCCACCTCTTCAGTCCTTCCCGCTTCCTTCTGCTGCTGCTGGAAGTAGATTCAGTGTGCTGCGGCCTTTCATTAAGTTGATAGGGCACAGGATAGGGCACGATGAGACGATGAGATGCTCACAGTGGGGGCTTTGCAAACTCACTCAGAATGTCTGCAGGTGGGGCTGGCGGCACGGCTCAGTGAATGAGCGTTTGAAGCCTAGCATATACCTCACACAGATGAACAGACAGATGCACACACACAAGGTTGTCTGCATGTGACCATGGGGCCCAGGGACTGTGGACATAGAGTGTCTGTCCTCTTAGGACTGACCCTGTCCTGAAAGCCACCGATGCTAGTAAACCCTGTGTGAGGTGAAGGGTGATGGAGAGGTTCTTCATACCTCCGTGTGTCTGAGATTTCCCATAAGACTGACTGGAGGAACAGTGAGCCTGGAACCAATGCTGAATTCCTTTTGGGACCTAGGGCAGCTGTGTTCACAGTGTGTCCTGTCGTTCACTCTGCTGTTATTTTTCTAATTTACACCCTTCAGAGAGTATGAAATCATCTAAAAGAGCAGTAATTAAGATTTCACATTGAAGATTGCATATCTAATGTTTCATAAATAATCTTGAAACAAAGGAACAAAAACCAGTTTTGGGCCCCAGGCAATGATGAACTGCTTCCAAAGAATCCAAGGCATTTCGGTGTGTATTAGAGATTAACGAGGCAGACTTGTGCCAACTTGTATTTCATCTTTGACATCTAGCAGATGATCTGTGGCTAAGTAAATGAAAACAGTCTAAGCATTGGATGTCAGTACCAGCATCCCACACTAGGAGGCTGAGGGGGGAGGGATGGGGGATGGAAGCGGGAAGGAGATACTGCTGCTAAGAGTTCTAAGTCAGCCTGGGATATATAACTATCTCAAGACAGAAACAAAAACAAGCAGTCAGCCATTGGATGTTGCCTAGGACTTGGATACAGCTGCAACATGTACACGTCATAGTGACAGATCAGGAAGAATGTGGGTTCTCAGAGTTTTCATCTGCAAGAACTGATCAGCAAGCCCAGGATCTCATTGGACCTTTTATTTGCAGTATGGCCTTAAATAATCTGAGTTTAGGGGATGGAGAGGTGGTACAGCAGTTAAGAGCACTTGCTGTTCTTGCAGAAGACCTGAGTTCAGTTCCCAGCAGCCATGTCATGTAGTTCACAACTGCCTGTAACTCCAGCTCTGGGTGATCTGATGCCCTCTTCTGGCCTTTTTGAGTACCTGCATACATGTGCCATATACACACACACACACATGCACACACATAAGTAAAAATAAATCTTTAACAATGAGCTTTAATTTCCTCAAATACTAAAGAGATAACAGAGCATCTCCTAATACTGGGAGGAAGTATGCAAATATTTAATAATATTTATTTAGTAATTCTCATGGGTACCAAGGAATGTTAGCTCCTTTGTCTTCTCCCAGGATGCTCAGATCTTTGAATGCTACACATATCCAAGACAGGTTAGACACTTTTTACTTTCCTGACTTAGGATTTCTTAATTAAATATGATTCTCTCCATTTCTCCGTGCCCTGGTTGCGTGCCCTTTGGTTGGACTATTCTCGAAGGTTTAAAAATGCACTTATTTCTGCCTCCACATTTGTCACCTCCAAGTGGAACGTCTGCTATTCTGGTTTGCCCTTTTCCCACGCAGCTGTTCCTCTCATGCTGTCACCGGGCATAGATGCTTCAGCAGAGCAATGCGCAGCCACCAGACAAAGCTCACACAACTGGGGCTTCTCTATCTGTCACCAGCCACCAAACTCGCATCCAAATGGCTCTTAAACAGTGGAGTCATTCATGGCTTAGTGGAACCCTTGACATTTCATCTTGATGTGGCTAAAGAATAATTGCTGACTTCTAGTTTGCTCTTAAGATGCTGGCTTATGGTTATTTATGCTTGGTTTACTTATTTTCTGTTTTGCTTCACAGTGTGTCTCGAAAGCAGCAAAATGTTTATGGTGGTTGGGTGGCTGGGTGGATGGATGAACGGATAAGTGGGTGAATATTGTTCTTTCAAAGTCAGGGCCTGTTCTGAAGATTGCAGTTAAGTGACAGAGCATGTTATGAACGTTGCTAGTCTTCTGTTAATCTCCTGTAGCTATTGCACATAAGAGATAATTTCTTCTTTTTCAAAATCTCTGCAGGTGTTTATGTGTATGAGGAACCTCTGTGTTTGTGAGTGCAGGCACATGTGTGCCATAGCACATATGTTGAGGTCTGCAGACAACCTTAGGTCTCAGTCTTCACTTTCCACCTTTTTGAGATAAGGTCTCTTGACTGTCACTGTATGAGCCCAGATATTTGGCTGGCAGCTTCTGGGGAGTCTCCTGTTACTATCTCTCATCTCATAGTGGGGGCAGAGACAGTGGGGGCGGGGGCACTAGAACTCTGCAGACACAGTTCCTTCTGTCCCCAGCCTTGCAGGGGTTTTAGGGATCCCAACTTGTGTACCAAATGGTTTAGGAATTGACTGACTCTTCTCCCAGGCCCTGTAAGTGGTAATTCTGGAAGGGACTTGCACGTGCTTTGATCTACTGGTTATTTATTTATTTATTTATTTGGGGGCAAATGATGGAGCTTGTCAAGGTTTGGCGTTTAAGTCCCACCCTATGGCACTACTGAGAAGTGGTGGAACCTTTAGTGGCAGGAGAAGGGAGGGCGGAAGGAAGTTACGTCATTGGGTGTGACCTTCCTCGCTCTCTTTTCGCTCCCAGCTGTCAGGAGGCAAACAGCCCCTTTGTGGCAGTGTTTGCTGTACCTTGCCACAGTGCATGGACTGAAGCCCTTAAGTGCGTGAGACAATAAATCTTTCCTTCTTCAAGTTGGTTATCAGTTATTATTTCTGTGCAGCCACAGCTTTGTAACATTATTTGCAAAAGTATCTTGTTCTCGGTCAGCAGGGCCCTCTGGAGTTCTTTTCCTTCCCATGTCGCCACTGCCACTGCCTTTTTCTTCCTCCTCCTTTGTGAGACATCACAAATTGAAGCCCTACTATTGAAGCCCTGGATGTTCTGGAACTCATGATGTAGACTGCGATTGCTCTGAGCTCAGAGATCTGCCTGCCTCTGCCTCCCAAGTGCTAGGATTAAAGGGGTGTGCCCTTATATCCAGCCTTTCCCTCTCTTTCTCGATCCTGCTTCAAGGAGGGCCTACTTCCTGGTTCACTGATATACAACTCTTCTCCCCTGACGCACACCTTTTATTTTTTTCAAGACATGATCTCTTCTTGCTGCTCAGGTTGGCCTCTAATCAGTGTGTTGCTGAGGATGGCCTTAAACTCCTATAATCTTACCTCCACTCTGCAAGCCCATCTGACGGTGCCTCCAGTCTGTCTCTTTTCATACCTAGAGTCTCTTGGACCAAGAGTCAGGGCTCTCATGGCCCCCTTCCCACAAAGCTCGACTCAGTAGCCTGTGCCAGCTAAAGAGACATGATTGTAAAGAGCAGAGACAGGAGATTTATTCATTGTGGCCACATTGGGAAGAGAAGCAGCTAAAAGAGGCACAGGAATCCAAGTCTGTCTTTGGGATACTGACACTGGGGCAGAGGACAAGGGGCATGTGCGATTAAGTAGGCCTGGTTAAGGTGGGCTCCGGTTGATCTTAGCCCCCTTTCAGTTCTGCACAGGGATTCATCTTATCCTCAGGCCTCCATCGCTTCTGTGTCTCAGTGTGGCCTCACCATCGTGGGTAATTGCTACATGAGGAAAGGAATCCTCAGTGACCAGAGGAAAGATTAGGGAAAGCAATTTGTCTCTGTGTCTTCAGCCAAAGTAAAGGAGACAGACAGAATGAAGGCAGAGATGTTAGGCTTCCATCCTGTCTCCGGTTACCTTGTGGGCCAAGTGAGGAGACCATGCCTTTTAGGAAAAGCAACTTGTAGAAGCCTGTTTCAGTTCCCCTCACAGGCTGTACTCATATGACCTAATCACTTTCTCTGTCCTCGGCTCTTGATGCCTTCGCCTTAGCAGATGAATTTGGTGGGAACAGGGACGCTCAGAGCGCAGCATGTAATTACCTTTCACGCAAGAACACTCAAGCTCTCTCTCAGCAGATCGCAAGCATGTGTTTGTGCATGAGATTCCATTGGTTCTGGAGAATGGCCTGGTGGTGTAGCTGGTGTTCTTAGCAGTCTGGATAAAGAAGGAATATCGCATTTGCATTTGCAAGGTCAGAGCCAGTCCCTGGCTGAGCCAGGGTGCAGAGCAGTGCTGCTGCTGCTGCTGCTGCTCCTGCTGCTGCACCTCAGCAGCTCACTCCGGAGACGTCCTAAGCAGATGATGGTGGAATGATCCTGGAAATGGTCCTTCCTCATCTACAGAGATGAGGAACTCCCTACAAGCCAAAACCAGTCCTGACAATCAAATGGGTCCCAACAACCAACCCCAAATTCTTATTTGGGGACTTAGCACCTCAATAAAATGTAACACAAAGTAGGGACTCTTTTGTAACGACCTGTCGACTGCCATCTGAATCAATGTCAGGAGGTTGGCTTACCTACAAGTAGCTGTTTTTGATATTAAAGTCACTGTGTGTGCTAGGGTCTAATTATGTTAGTTCTTCTGCTGCTTCAATAAAACACCGTGGCCATGGCAACTTATAGAAGAAAGTATTTATTTTGAGCTTCTAGTTTCAGAGGATTAGCGTCCATAATGGTGGGGACAGCGGGTAGAAGACATGGCGCCTGGAGCTGGATCAGAGAGCTCACTTCTCAAACCACAAGCAGGAAACGGAAAGATTCAACTCAAGCCCTCAGTGACACATCCTCAACTATGGCCACACCCTCCAAGCCTCCTCAAATGGGGGAATCGAGCATTCTAACGCTGGAGATCTGGGGACCATATCATCCTAACCATGACACTTCTTTATATTGCCATCTCGTTTTGGTGATAGTGGTGTTTTGAGACTGGAACTCATGAACCCCAAGCTAGCCTAGCAATGGATGACCTTGAGCTTCCGATCCTCCTGTCTCCACCTCCTTAGTTCTGGGATTACCACTATGTACCACAGCGCTCAGTTTTACGTGGCGCTGGGAATTAAGATCAGGGCCTCCTGCACAAGAGGCAAACACTATCAGTGAGCCCCAGCCCAGCCTTGCACCATCTTCAGTGTACCTCCAAGAATGGATGGCTTTATCTTCCCTACTTTGTGACTGAAGAAACTGAGGTCCAGAGAGATGCACAGTTAATTCACGAGACTTCTAAGAGGAAGAGCCAGGGTCTAAACCTGGCATTCTGGCTCCAGAGCCAACATTCATCAAGGTAACAAGGCCATTGGTGCAAGAAATATGTCCCATTATGCAATGCAAAGAAGTGAGCCATGTGAACAGAGAGATATGTTTAACTTAATTTGAACATTGTGCACTGCATATGAACAGATAGATACCAAAAGCACCACGAGATAACCTATAAATATGTGTACTTTCTATATACCAAATTTAAAATTTTTTAATGGTTTTAATTTTTCAAAGAAAAAAACAGTTCCCATGACGACTCTTCGAACTGCTGTCAGACCCAGCTTGTGAACCATGCAAGCAAAACCTTATTATAACTTTATAGTCATGTTCCTTTTCTTGTGCCCATCTTAACAAAGGAGCATTGACCACTTCGTTCCCCAGACTTGGCTGGAAGTTGTCTTTGTTTCTAAAATCAAAGTCCAACTTTGAGAACAAGGCTTTAAAGACAAAATCCAACGGCCCTGTCCCAAGGGTGACCCCAGGGTTCTTTTACAAACGAAGGGCAGTGGCTTCGTGATATGACTCTCCTCCTCTGGCTTGGAGCTTTGTCTGCAGGGGCATGGCTTTCTGCCAGATGGCTGAGGTAGCAGTCTTGACCGACTGCCAGATGGGGGATATCATCACTGTACCACAAGTTGTGTTCAGTTGTTAAACACAAACAGCATCAGTTAACTTTTGACCACAAAAATAGCTTCCATTAGTGACTTAAAATTATGGCTGTTTATTTAGCTCATCATTTTTTCTATGAATCAGCAGCAATCAGGACTGGACTTGCCTGGGATGTTCTTCCAGTCTTGGCTGTGTGTTCATTTGTTCATTTCACACAGACACACACACACAGAGAGAGAGAAAAAAAAATAAAATGTTTGAAAAGAACCTACTCAGGAGCTGGAAACATGGCTCAGCTTTGGCTGCTCTTCCAGAGGACATAGGTTCTGTTCCCAGCACCCACATGATGGTTCGCACTGTCAAATCCTACTTGCCAGAAACCTGGGACAGATGGCCGGCTGTGGTGCCTTTTAGCATACCGAAATGCGTGCAGACCTCCAGGCCCACTCAGTACCGGTGGCACCTCTTCTCACCATAGCTCCTACCATAAACCTTTCCAGCCCAGGGGCTTTGCTTTCCCTCCTCCAGCTGCTCATACCTATATAACCTTTGGCCATGTTCTTTCTTGCCTCCTCCTTTCGGTCCACTTGCTCTTTCTTCTCTTTCTCCTTTCTCCCCCCCCTCTCCCTCCCTGCCCCTGTCCTCTCATGGCCTGGTTGAGTCTGGACTCTTACAATCCTCTCCTCAACCACACCTCAGAGCAGTCATGTCCTCCTTTCATTCAGAGACCATCTGTAACTCTAGATCAGGTACACATGTGACACACAGACATACGTGCAGAAAGTCATCCATCCACATTAAACCATAAAAAGTAACTTAAAAAAAGAACACCTAGCATCCATTAACTGTTTGAAAAACAAAGTCTCTAAGAGGAGTTTTATTCCCTCCTGGTTCTTCTTCTTGTCTGTAGGTTTGTTTGAGTGAATGGTGGATGGCATCCTGCTTAAGATATAATTAAGAAAAAGATTCCTTGAAGCAGGCACATGCCACTCCACCCTGCTTTCTAGATAGCATAGACAGACAAGGAAGGACTCTTGCTGCCCTCGTCCCCAGGCAGAGCGTCTCTAATGTAAACCCCCACAGTGTGTAACTCCTTTCTTCTCAGTCTTGAGCACAGGTTGGCCTTAGACTTCTGCTCCTCCTGCCTCCACCTCCCAGGTGCTGAGATGATGGGCATGAGCCACCGCTCCTAGCTCGAACAACGCTGGACATCGAGCCTAAGGCCTCCTGCATGCCAAGCAAGCACTATATCAGCCAAACTCTATCTCCAGCCCCAATATTTGAAACTTTGAACAGCAACACAATGCCACAGGGGAAAGTTGTATACTGTGCAGGATGGTTTTATGTCAACTTGACACAAGCTAAAGACTCTAAGAGGAGGGACCCTCAAGTGAGAAAATGTTCCATAAGATCAGGCTGCGGGCAAGCATGTAGGCAATTTTCTTTCTTTTTCTCTTTAAAAAAATTTTTTTAAACAATCTTATTTTACATACCAATCCCAGTTCCCTCTCCCTCCTGTCCTCCCGCTCCCCCATCTTTTTCCTATCCCATCCCCCATCCACTCCTCAGAGAGGGTGAGGCCTCCATGGGAGTCAAAAAAGTCTGTCACATCACTTGAGTCAGAACAAAGGCCCTCCCTCCTGTATGTAGGCTGAGCAAGGAATCCCTCCATAGGAAACAGACTCCAAAGAGCCAGTTCATGCACTAGGAATAAATACTGATTCCACAGCTAGTGGTCCCACAAACTGTCCAAGCCACACAACTGTCACCCACATTCAGATGGCCTAGTTCAGTCTTATACAAGTTCCCCAGCTGTCAGTCCCACTAGCTTGAGTAAGCTATTCCTGTGGGTTTTCCCATCATGGTCTTGGCCCCTTTGCTCATAATATCACTCTTCCCTCTCTATGACTGGACTCCAGGAGCTCAGCCCAGTGCTTAGCTGTGGATCTCTGCATCTGCTTCCATCAGTTACTGGATGAAGGTTTTATGATGACAATTAAGGTGGTCATCAATCTGATTGCAGGGGAAAGGCAGTTAAGGTACCCTCTCCATTATTGCTTAGAATCTTAGCTGGGAAATTTTCTTAATTAGTAGTTGATGGAGGAGGGCCCAGTCCATTGTGGGTGGTATCATCCCTGGGCTGGTAATACTGGGCTCCATAAGAAAACAGACTGAGGGCTGGAAAGATGGCTCAGTTGTTAAGAGCACTGCCTGCTCTTCCAAAGGTCCTGAGTTCAATTCCCAGCAACCACATGGTGGCTCACAACCATCTGTAATGGGAACTGGTGCCCTCTTCTGGCCTGCAGGCATACATGCAGACAGAATACTGAGAATACTGTATACATAATAAATAAAATCTTTAAAAAAAAAAAGAAAGAAAGAAAACAGACTGAGCAAGCTATGAGGAGCAAGCTAAGCGGTACTTCTCTATGGCCCTTGCTCAGCTCCTGCCGCCAGGTTCATGTTTGAGTTCCTGTCCTGACTTTCTTCAGTGATGAACTACGTACGATATGAAAGTGTGAGCCAAATCAGCCCTTTCCTCCCCAAGCCGCTTTTGGTCATGGTGTTGATCACAGCAGTAGAACCCTGACTGAGACATATACCATGAAACTGACATTGAAAGTATTTTAAAATATCAAGTATAATTATTTCAGCTTTTATACATAAGATGTGTAGGGAACATAAATAATTTTTTTCATGTTTAGGCTTGGCTCGATTCCAACATATTCACAGAACCCCAAATTCTGAAACTCAGAGCAGTTCTGGTCCCAGGCACTTTGGATAAAGGGATTCTGAATCAATAACCCCCTTTTAAAAAATGATACATGTCAGTGAAACTTAAAGTAGGGGTACTCAACCTGTGGGTCGGACCCCTTCAGAGGTCAAATGACCCTTTCACAGGGGTCACATATCAGATATTTTTATTACAGTTAGTAACAGTAGCAAAATTACAGTTATGAAGTAGCAGTGAAATACTTTTATGGTTGGGTCCCCACAACATGAAGAACTGTATTAGAGGGACACAGCATTAGGAAGGTTGAGAACACTGACTCAAGGTTGAACTGTTGGGAATAATGATGAGCTCAGTGGCTGGAAATGCACTGTGAAGACCCCTTTCGGGGTTTGGGGTTGAGGGGCTGCTAGGATTACAGTGTGTGCTCAAACCGAACAAACAAAACCAAAGAACCTGAACGTACCCCAGCCTTCTTTAAAATATTTTCTATTTGTACTTTGAATGTTTCATATATTTTTACAATATATTTTGATCATATCACCTAACGCTATCTCCTTTCAATGCCCCCCAGGGCCTTACTCCACCTCACGGTATCTTATATCCTTTTATGTGTTGGTGTTATTAATAACCTCTTGAGTATACTTAATGCACACACGTGGCCATTGACTGGAGCATGAGCTACCAGTGGCCATATCCCCAAAGGAGAGACCCTCCCTCTCCCAGCAGCTCTTGACTGCCAGTCGCTCCTCTTCTAGGAGTGGGACGCGGGGCCTTTCTCCATCCGTCCTGGGATTTACACTGGCCTCATCTTGTGCAGGTCACCACTGCTGTTAGTACAATAGCCACATCATGTCCAGAAATCAGCATTTCGCAGCTTTCCTCCCATCCGTGGCTCTTGCATTCTTTCTGTCCCCTTTTCTTCAATGTTCCCTGAGCCTGGGGTGCAGGAGGTTGATGCAGACGACTCAGCCACAGCAGAGAGCTCAGTGATTAGAGCCAGCATGCTCTCAGCTGTCGCCCACTGCAGAAGGAAGTTTCTGTGGCTAGAGCTGAGAGCAGCACCAGCTATGATGCAAACACAATTATTTAGAGGGTCGTTTGTCAGCAGGGCCATTTATCAACACAGCAGAGTCAGCCTTGGGACTTCTGCTCCTCTCAGACTCAGTCTGCTCACAGTGGAAGCCACTGGAAAAAGAGAATGACAATGGGCTCCACTGAATTTTATTTAGACAGAGTTTGCAGCCCAGGCTGCCTTAGACTTACTCCTCCTGCGTCTGTGCTCCGGAGTGCTGGGGTTACAAATGTGCTCGCTGTCTGCCTAGCTGGGACCTTTCAAGTTGCTACAGCCACAGCCGCCGTGTGAGAGGTTGACCTGAAAGCATTGTGACCTTAATCTCCCTAAGCCTTAGTTTCTTCCTCTTTAAAATACAAATGATCCCAATTGCTTTATATAAGAATATATGTGTGAGAATTTAGTAAGAAAATGTGTTTAACTTTAGTGTCAGCTCAGTTTGGCATTTACTGGGAAATGTAATGATAAAATAACAAAGCTAACTTGGAAAAAAAAGTTACTTGGTCCTAGTCTTAGCGTTTCTATTTTGTGTTAAAACACCATGACCAAAAGCAACTTGGAGAGGAAGGACAAACTTGCAGCTTATCCATCATCCAGGGAAATCAGGGCAGGAACTCGGAGGCAGGAACTGAAGCAAAGGCCATGGAGGGGAGCTGTTTACTGGCTTGTTCCTCATGGCTTGCTCAGTCTGCTTTCTTACAGAACCCAGAACCGCTGCCCAGGGATGGCACTGCTCATAATAGCCTGGGCCCTTCCATAGCTGTCATTAATTGACACCATACCCCACATACTTACCTACAGGCCAATCTTATAAAGGCATTTTCCCCCATTATCAGATAACTCTAGCTTGTGTCGAGTCCATATAAAACTAGGCAGCACAGTCCTGAAATGCAGGGCTAGAAATGAGTCCAGTGTCTGAGGAGGAGGCTATCTGAGGCTGTGCTGGTGCCCGGATGCAAGAAAAGGTTCTGGAGTCAGACAAGCAGCCTTGTGTCTCCTCTCCTACTCATGCAAGCCCTGGGGCCCTGGGAAGATTCCATCAACTCCAGGAGCCTTGGTTTTCCAGTCTGGTCGATGGGAGGGTGATGCTTTAGTAGTACCTGTCTCCCCAGGGCCACTGGGATTAAAGAAGGGTACATGACAAGCAGTAAGAATTGTTGATCCTGTCATTAGGGGCCTTACTTGAAAGGAGGCAAATGCTAGCACATGAGAAACCAAAGCATTGTAGGGAGCTGGGTCCTGGTTGAAAAAAGAGTGAACTCCGTTTGGGGCAGGTGAATGGAAATGGATCTGCACAAGTGTATCATGGGAGCTTCTGCCAAAGCTGTTTTTTACCCTTGTCAGCAGACCTTGAAGGGCATGCTCCAGACTCTGGAAAGTCCTGGAAATGAGACTGTACAGCCAGGCTTGCAGAGTTTTGGTCCTGATGAAGGACTTTCTGTGGAAATAAGAGTCTTGCCTCCCCCTTACACAGTCTGTGTTCACCTTGGCCCTCCTGATCTCATGTTGTTAGTGTTGCCTTCCCTGGGCAGAGTCTGGATGAGTTGGAAAAGGAAATGGTTTGAAGGCAGGAGATCAACTGGTAGATGATGGTTACAAGGGCCCATCAGTGTTCCAAAGAGGAGCTGAAAGGCTGCCATCTCACGTCCATCCTGCTGTGGACTGGCTTGTATTCCTCAGGAAGAGCTCAAGGGGGGCCATGTAAGAACCTGAAAATACGAGACGTGACAGTTGGCCCAGTGTTCTGAAGCGGTCCCTTGACATCTAGCGGTGCCTTTAGATTATCTTAATTGGAGCAGGAGAGATCAGAACTTAATTAGAACATAATTGAGCATCCACATTAAACAGAGCTGGCTTAATGGCTGCTTTGTAAACTTCACCTGGGAATTCTTCCCATCAG
This sequence comes from Microtus ochrogaster, assembly GCF_000317375.1. Lineage (NCBI taxonomy): Eukaryota > Metazoa > Chordata > Mammalia > Rodentia > Cricetidae > Microtus > Microtus ochrogaster. Next base: position 10,739,217 of record NC_022015.1, read on the forward strand.
CACATCCCTGAAAATATTTTGGGCACACGCCATTAGGTCGGCGCTTCACTGTAGTCGATGGCTAATAAAAGTCGCCTGTTTATATCCTAGCGATAAGGACCAGCACAGACTCACATGACTTTGCTTTCACTGGGTGTTATTTATGACAACTGGGTATTGTTTATGCAAAACTAAGATTCTGTATTTTCTGGAGCTACTGGCTTTGGGGGATTTTCCAGAAAGTGACAGAAAACCCCATTCAAAATGACTTACATAGAAAATAATGTTTTCTTAAGATGTGAGGAGCCCATGGGGAGATCTTCTAGCACAGCTTGATTGGTGAGCCTCAATGATGTCTGTAGAGAAAAATGTTCTTTTTATTGGTGTTTATTCATTGATAAAATGACATTTCATTATGGCATGTTCGTATACTACTTAGACCATATTGCACTTCCCTTGTCTCCCCTCACCTCCCCAGTCTCCTGCTGTCCCCTGCCTCTTCTCAGATAGTCTTCCTTCTGCTTTAAAGTCATGCGTGTGTGTTTAACCTGAATTCCACATGTTTGTCTTTCTTGGACATATTCCCCACATCCCTGCTACCCTCCCCATGCACACTCCTCCCTCCCAGTCTTCCCATTGTTCCCCAATGCTATTTCTTTTTTACTTTCTTGCCATCTGTTACATTTTATATAGATACATCTATTAAGTATCTACATAAAACCTAGGAACCACACATAAGAAAACGTGTCATTTGTCTTAAAGGTTGGCTAAACTTGCCCCATATGATTATCTCCCATTGCAAACATTTTCCTGCAAATGACATACTTTGTTCTTCCCTACAGCAGAACTCAATTCCACATTGTTTATCTGCAACATATTTTCTTTATCCATTTTTATGTTGGTGAAACTTTTCTTAAAGACAGGACATTACTATAGAGCCCAGGCTATCCTCAAACAGGCAGTCCCCATGCCGCAGCCTCTTGAGTGCTGGAATTACAGCTGTGTACCACTAAAACCAGATGTGGGGGTAGGATTATGTATGCCCATTTAATCCAGATTTCATTGTTTTTAAATGTTAGCTACTTTTCTTCCCAGCCTTCACCCCTTTAGTCTGTCACCTGTGTGTGGGCTAAGCATAAATGTTTGTATAGGCTACTTGATGACTTGATCTCATATGAGTTAATGTGTGTCTTTTCACTCTTTGAGAGTCGGGGTTTGTTTTTTGTTTATTTTTTGTCTTTTGGTATTTTGAGACAGTGTTTCTCTGTGTAGCTTTGGAGTCTGTCTTAGTACTTGCTCTGTAGACCAGGCTGGCCTCAAACTCACAGTCATCCGCCTGTCTCTCCCTCCTGAGTGCTGGGATTAGAGGCGTGCGCCACCACCACTGCCCAGAGTGGTTTTTGTTTGTTTGTTTAAAAACAATATTCTCTTCTATCTTCTTTTTTTAAAGATTTATTTATTAAGTATACAGTGGTTTACCTGCCTGTGGGCCAGAAGAGGGAACCAGATCTCATTACAGATGGTTGTGAGGCACCATGTGGTTGCTGGGAATTGAACTCAGGACCTTTGGAAGAGCAAGCAGTGCTCTTAACCTCTGAGCCATCTCTCCAGCCCTCTTCTATCTTCTTTTGGCCATTTTTTTTTTCAAATCCACATACCCAACATGTAACTGTTACAACTAAATTTTGTTTTATTTGCTTATTTATTCTCCACCAACCTGTCAGTTCTCCCCTCTGTCTGTCCGGTGTGCTGCTTGGGACTGATCTCAAAGTAAATTACAGATCAGAGATAACATATGCCTTGTCCTAGGACTCTTGTCCTTCTCCCTTTCAACTTCACGTTTCTTTTCAACTTTACATTGGTTTGAGACAGGTCTCCTGTATCTGTCCCAGGCTGGCCTCCAACTCCATGTGAAGCCGAGCGTGACATTGAACGGCTGGTCTCCTGCCTCCTCTTCCCAACTTCTGGTTTCTGGCATCCACTGTCAGCCATAGATTTTGTGGGGCTTTGTTCGGATTTGGGGCCTAGAAAGATAGCTCACTGTGCACTCTCAAAAACTAACACATAACAACAAAAATAATGTGTTTTAACTTTGTGGTTGCCCGTTTTCCCTGCTCGTACAATACACACACTTATGCCTTTTAGCGGTCAAGGATTCCTTGCAGCTGCCCACGTCCCATGAGCCCGGCAGCCCCAGCATCTTCGGTCTTGAGCGTTCCCTTTTCTTACTTCCTCTCTTATCTCTTCACACACCACAGCTTTTCAGTTGCCTTCCCTTCTCCCTTTCGGCTCCCCAGCAGATAATTTCTAAACCAAACAACAGCTGAACAATACCCCACTGTTCCGCACGTCTGGGTATGCAGGGCACGTCCATGCCTGCCCAGAACCGAAGGAAAATATCATCTCTCGCAGTTTATTTCTTTGCATCAAAAGTGAATAAATCTGTGCATGAGCTTCATGAGGCTATGTCAAGGTCTATTTAATAGGGCGAGCGGGGCTGTATCCTCCACTTAGAATCTTTATGGCTCCCGGGTGTGAAATGCGGACAAGCCTGGTGTGTGGGAAGATGGAGACTAGCATCTTACAGTTGCCCCATTGTGTAAGCCATTAGACTGCATTCGTGCTTGGTTACATATTCGCATTGTTGTAACAAGTGTTTTCTTCTTTTGAAGGGGGCCTTCCTTTCCTTACACAGCCTTTAAAAAGCAAAAAAACAAAAAGCACTTTGAACTGGGGTGGTGGTGGTGATGGTGGTGTAAAGTTGGGAAGGAAGGGGGTTCTGGATATGGGAGGGATGGACAGAGAGGAGGGGGGTGACCACAATCAAAATATTCTCACTAAATTCCCAAAGAGCTAAAAAGAAATGAGAAAAAAATATTGTGTGTCAAACAAACAAGCCCTCTCTAAGATTTCTATCCCCTTGGCTGGCAGTGTTTCAGTGTCTTTGTTAAAGCTGTTGGCTTCGAGGTAAAAGACAGCACATAATCTCCAGGATCCAGGCACCGAGCGCTTTCTTCGCTAACAGCCACGATAAAGCTTCCTTTAAAACCCTAAGCAGCACTTTGTTTTTCAGTGTCCATCAGTTTCACAGCAATGCGGTCAGCTTTCTGTAGGATTATAAAGCCAAATTGCTGCTTCTAAGAGAAGAAGAAAAAAGAAATCAGATGGAATTTTTCCTAAGAAAATATTGTGGTGAGCTGGAGGGTGGTGCTGTCAATGGAGTGCTTACTTAGAGTAATAGAGGCCCTGGGTTTGGTCCCCAGTGCCACACAGACAAGGCATGGCAGTTTATGCCTGTAATCCCAGCACTTGGGAGGCAGAGAAAATTCAGGTACTGGAAATTCAAGGTAATTTAACCTCTGTTCCACAGATATTTTGAAGCCAGCCTAAGGGATACTCTGTTTCAAAAAGAGAGATAGAAATTGTGGGAAATGAATGAAATGTATCTAGAATTATACTAATAAACCTTTGTTTGAAATGCCCACATCCTCGTACATGACTCTTTCTTGCTTTGATGCCCTGGACCTATTCCTGAATTTCTTCATTTATTTACTCCACCGTGGTGGATGAAGCCAGGGATGGAAGGAGAGAAGGTGCAGATTCTGCTCCTCAGAGCTTGTGGTCTGGAAGGAGATGTGTGCCGTCTGTGGCTGGTTGCTTTCTGAGATGCTGAGGTTCACCAGGAAACTGCAGGACAGCCTTTCCTATGTGGAAAGGGCTTTCTGGGTTAGCCTAGGATGCACAGGATTGGAGAACTGGAAAATAGTAGTTAAAGCAGTTGAAACTTTCTCTTTTGTAAACAATAATCAACAACTCAGCACAGATGGCTTGGAGACAAAAAAAAAAAAAAAAGACACTTCTAACAGGGTGTGTATCTCAGTGTGCCCAGCCAGGGTCAGACTGTGAGCTCTGAAGAGTTCCATCCTGGGCACACCACCAATATCAGGGAGGGGAGGGGAGGGAGAGGGAAGGGAGAGGAAGAGAGAGAGAAAGGAGTGGGGGAAGAAAGGCACGCTGACTCCTGTACCTGGCAGGTCCAGGGTCTCGTACAGCGCGATCAGGCGTTTGCTACTGCAGTCTACCCAGCAGTGTCCTGCTAATGGATCCCTGATTGTCTTCTCTGGATAGGGCACTTTCAGATTAACTGATTCTATCTTTCCATCTGCATCAGTCCTATTTCCAAATAAGGTCATATTCTGAGGTACTGGGGTTAGGATACTAGCAGAGGAATCTTGGTGAAGGTGCAGTCCAACCCCTTCTCTCCTTTCTTCCTGCTGATCCCTCATTGGCTGGCCCTGATGGTTGGTAGGGGATGCTGGGAGACATGAGCTTGTCCCCTGCATCACAGGGCAGGGCAGGGTAGGGTTGATCTAGAGGGACAGAGAAAATTTCCAGAATACTTTGCATTCTTGGGAGGGCTACCAACAGTGCCGCCAGCACCTCTAGACTGACTTGGTTCTTAGTCTCTGTCAAAGGGGTTCTCCTTTCCTGGGGGTAACGTAGGCAAATGACCATTTACTCCAGATCAGGCACCAATGAGCAGCCACATAAGTATTCCACCTGGGGGTTGCAGCTCACACCCCTCATCCCTGGAGCTTCCTGCATTGCTGGCAGGCACCTCTGTGCCAGGAGTCTCCTTCTCAGCCCTCATTACTGCTTGTCTGCTGGGGGAGGGACCCTGTGAACCTATGGGCTCCTGAGGCTTCCTGAGTCCTACGCATGGACTGTGGGGGTCGGTGCTCCCCCTTCTACCCTGTGAGCTCCGTGTATCAAACTCAGATCATTTGGCTTTGCTGCAAGCTCCCGGGCCCACTGAACCATCTCACTAACCCTGGTCCCTGAGTCCTAAGTGTCATGTCTAGAGGATGGAGCATCTCAACTCAGAGGAAAGTGCTGCAGAGCAAACCAGAAAGGGACCCTCCATTTGGCAGGTCCCTTAACAGTTCTCTGGCAGAGGCTGATGTTTCTGTTTCAGCCACAAGAAGGGAGAATCAGGAGACAGGATGGCTGGTGCTGTTCCCTTCTCAGCACAGCTTGACTCAATACCCTAGAATGTTTCCCACTGTGACTTCCTAGGTAGACCTATATTTGGCTGCATGTAATGATAAGAAGAGTGGCAATAAACCCAGTGACATTTTTGTTGCCTTATATGTCAGGAGGGGGTAGTGCAGGCCCAAGCTGGCACAGTGGCTTAAGGCCCAGCTCCTCCTAACTCCTGCTCCATCATCTGTAGTGTGTGGAGTTGTGTTTGGTTTGTTTGTTTGAGGCAAGGTTACCTATGGCCCGAGCTGGCCTCAGATTCACTAAGTAGCTGAGGATGGCGTCCAACCCCTCATCTTCCTGCCCCACTTCCTAAGGCTGAGTCACCATGCCAGGCTGAGCGTGTGGGTTTTGGTCTCAGGACATAAAGGGACTGTTCATTTCCAGGCCCACAGCTGTATTCCAGACCGGAAGTAGAAGGGACAGCAGGCAGGAGAACCCAGGAAAGGAGAGTAATCATAGACATCTCTTGGCCGTTTCCATTTCTGTCTCTTAAGGCAGAACGGTGACCCATAGCTGTCCCTTTCTCCTCAGAAACCCAGGAAATCATTTCAGGTCTAATTGATAGCTATGCGGAGGCAGTAAGATTTCTGCTAAGAGATGGGTGCAGTGTGGGTTCTGAGTTCAGCTAGCAGGAGCTGTGGCCCCATGCGCTCGGCTTCTACCTTTCGGTGCTTAAACTTTTCACATTTATGTTTTCCCCTCTACCTTTGAAAAGAGCACCCAGATCTGAAGTCCAGCTGTGGGCTTGAGTAGACGGAGGGACCCAACAAACACAGTATGCCATGTGCCCAGTGTTTCAGTCAGTAGCCATGTGCCCTGTGCTTCAACCGATGGCCCAATAGCTAACCACACAAGATGAGGTCACACCATCTAGTGCCCTTGGCACTGTCCTAGTCTATGATGCTTGCACAGTGACAGAAATCATTAAGGTTGTCTCTCTCAAAATGTATCCTGCTTGTCCTCTCTGTGAGTCACACACGGCAAAGCAAGCTGTGGTTTAGATAAGAAACTCCTTTGCACCGCTTCCTATAACATCAGCCGCTTTAGGGCTGGAAAGATGGTTCAGAGGTTAAGAGCACTTGTTGCTCTTGCAGATCCAGGGTTCAGTGCCCAGTGCCAACATGTCTCACAACCGTTCCATAACCCCAGTTCCAGGGATCTGACATCTTCCGACCTCCGATGGCACCAGGAACATGGTGCACATACATACATGTAGGCAAAATACTCCTACATATAAAACAAATAAATCTATCTTTTTTTCAAAGTCAGCCTCCTGAGGTATAGAACATATAATAAGCACCCACGAGGTGCACTCAACAGTCTTTTATTAGTCCCTACTGTCTGAAATGCTTTATTCAAGGTTGACTGGAGAAATACCCTCAGGTTGCTTTATACTGTCCGCACACTCTTTGCTGACACACTTTACACCTCATAATGGACCCATACATACTAAAATGGTTCTAACCAATTTACTGCTCTCTTTGTGCTATACAGACATGTGGGTAAAGTAAGAATATAACTTAATTTTATCTTCTCCCTGTAGAGGAAGAGAACCAAATTCATTGCCTGCGATTTCCTGACTGAGTGGCTATACAAGTAAGTCGTTCCTGTCATTAACATTCAATGGCCCTGAGCATTTGATTGTGTTGATTTTCAATAGAAGAACAACAACCGACTTAATTCTTGTCCTTTTTCTTGTCAATCAAACATGGCTGTGTGACCAGTCAGAATCCGAAGAGGGCAGGGGAGCCATTCACAGAATTCTTCTCCATTCCCTTCGTGGAGGAATGGCTCAAGGCCCAGTAAGTGTGAATAGTTGACTTCCCATAGTTTTTCTCTTACGTGTATGTGAGTTTGGTGTTGCATGGATGTGTGCATGAGTGTTTGTTAGTGTGTGGGCCCACATGTAAAGGCTGAGGCTGCCGTTGGAAGTCCTCTCTGATCACCATTGGCCTTGTTCACTGAAGCTTGCTGATGTAGTCGGTCCGGGCGGCCAGCTTGCTCTGGGATCCTCTGTGTTTGCCTTCTGAGGACTGGAAGTGCAGGCAGCCGTCACTCTCTTCCAGCATTTGTGTGGATTCTGGGGAGCCCAACTCTGGTCCTCATGCTTGTGTAGCTCCAGCCACCGAGCCATCTTGCCCACCCACTCCTAATCTCAAGGTTATGCTCGCAATGGCTTTCTTTAGTATAAGGGAATATGCTCTTGAACGGCATCTAGGTCAGTTACACTTGGGGCTCTTGTCTCCAGCTCGCTCTGTCTCCTCGCTGGTTCCTTCCCAGAAACACTTCAGAAATAACACCGAAGAGTTCTTAGCCTAGATAATTTTCCTTCCCAGTGTCTTCCTGTCTCCGTTTCTGTCTGTCACTGCTAGTGAGGCTTGAGCTCCAGGCCCTTGTGCCTGCCAGATAACCAGCTATTTACTAGCAGAGCTGCACTTCCCTCCAGGTCTCACACTCAAGCCCAGCCTAATCTACACGGTGAATTCAATGCCCTCCAGAGCTATACGGTGAGATGGGGGTGAGTGCCGAGAGATGGCTCAGTGGATAAGAGCACCGTTCTTGCAGAGGACCCAGGTTTTATTCTGAGTACCCCCATGGCAGTGCACAAATACCTGTAACTCTGGTTCCAGAGGATCTAGTCCTGACCTCTTCAGGTACTAGGCTCCCAGGTGGTACACAGACGTACATGTACCAAAATACCCATACATATACAATGAACCTAAAAGACAACATACAAGACCTTCTATCCATGAGATTCTCCATGAGAATCTTGTAGACCCCTAGTCTCTTACTGCCTGGGATGCTTCAAGGGGCCTTGAGGTCCCTCGTAGCTCACAGAGACACACCGAGATGTAGTAGCCATCTTTGCAGCTAGAGACACAGTGCTCTGGCTTCTGCTGGCTTTTGTGTCCTGTGCTCCCATTATCTTTCCAGGAGCATGACAAAAGTGAAATCGAATCCACACGATGTAATAAAATCCGGCAACACCTCCCCACCATAACACAGAGAGTTCGGTGCTGAGGACACCAGAAATGGACCAATCAGGGCTGAAGCCCCAGAAGAGAGAGGCGTGTTGCTAAGCAGCTAAGTTTGTGTGGTGTTTTAATTCGGGTATTAACAAAACAGTAAGGAAAGTGGTGAGGCAGGAGACTCTTCCCAGGCCTGGAGCCAGCCCCACTGGGTTGAGTCTTGACTTGCATTGGAGGATTTAGGGAACATGTTCTTCCAGGGTACCCTGGAGCTAGAAGAGCCAGCGAAGCAAGCAGGAACCAGAGTCCTTCAAGCATACGAGGACAGGAGCTGGGAAACAAGCTGCAGTCCAGGTTTATGAACTTGGGCTGTGTGAAGAGCTGTGCTGTGCATTGTGATGTTGGCAGCATCGGTGCCCTTTCCCTACTAGATGCCAGTTTTAATATTGCAGCAATCTGCGGACAGATGCACGTCTCAAGGCTGGCGGTGAGGCAGTTTACCCCAGTTGGGAACATCTGCTCTAATCCTACGGCTTTTCTACCCTGGCCGCATTTAGACATCATCTGCAAGCCAGGGCTACAGAAATGGCTCAGTCGTGAGAGGCTTGGCTCACAACCAAAGTATAACATCAAATGCAAGTCAGGAGTGGCAGTGATGCCTTTAACCCCAGCACTCGGGAGGCAGAGGCAGGCTGATCTCTGTGGGTTTGAGGCCAGCCTGGTCTACAGAGCGAGCTCCAGGTAGTCTAGGACTATATAGTGAGACCTTGTCCCTAAACCTAACAATAAGAATAAAAATTGTTATATCGTCTATAGAACTTTGTTTCCCTCAAGACCTGTTAAATCCAAACTTTCAGGATGGTCTGAGCATCACATTATTTTGTTTTTGTTTCTAAAAGCTTCCTCTGTGTACAGTTTATTTGTTATGGTTTCTATTTTTTGAGACAGAATCTTACCATGTAGCTTAGGTTGGCCTTAAACTTTCAATCCTCCTGTCTCAGCTTCCTGAATGCTGGAATGAGAGGTGTGTATCAAGCTAGCTTCCCGAATAACCTTAGAGTACAATCAGGTTTGAATTCTCTGTCGGGGAGAAATCACCCTGCGGCAGAGGTCACCCTGCATCTGGGTGCTAATAACTGGGCTAACCGAGCAGTCACTCTGCTAAATGCTTTGTTGACTGTGATCCCTTTTAACCTCCCCGCAGCTCTTGGATAGAGATGCTGAAAGTGGGAAGTGGACAATAAAGAAAGTAATCTTGGGGAAATACAGTCATCACTGCTCTGCTTCCCCTGCTGCTTCCCCGCTCCTGCAGCCCGATGCAGGCCGACCACACTCTTATAAATGTTAGCGAGGTTAGAACACACAAGAAGTGAAGAATGGAGGAGATGCTCCACCCTGTTCTTAACCTTCTCTGCCTAAGAGGTTCTTAATCCTTTTCACCCCCTCCTCACAGAGTCCAGCCCAAGGAAGACTGTTGGGTTCATGGGTGCTATACTGGGCCGTGCATGAGTTTTGGCAGTAGAGACAGGACTTGAACCTGGGCAGCCTGCCTCCAGTCAGCCCCGTCAAGAGCTCAGTTCACCACTACTGCCTTCCATGTCAACCAGAACGTGACAGGATCAGAACTGAAACTGGGTGAAAATTGACCTCATAAAGGATGTAATACATGCACATGGTAATTTAGGGGATCTGAAGTGGGCATTTTGACTTAATGAGAGCTTCCTTTCCTGGCCTGTCTTTAGCAAACAACCCCTGTGTGAGATGTCATGCTAAATATATCTGCTACCACTTAACTGCCTCTAGTAAGCCTGTCTACCCATCTGTGAGCCGTCTTCTGTTGGAACCTGGCTCTTATCTTAATGTCAAAGTCCAGCTGCCTACAGCACAGTGCCATTGTCATGTGAGATCACAGCTGGATTGGAGGTTTTTGTCACAGTGGCTATTAGTGATTATCCTGTAAATGATCCTTTTCCTACCCGATCCATCCATTCCCCCCTCTCCCTGCCCTCAATTTAGCAGACTCTGTATTCTGTCTAATCTTCTATAGCTACTCTTCCCAAGCCTATTTTTGTTTGAATATTTTTTGTATAGCCTAGGACATTGACAATCTTTAAAAATACTCTTCAGCTCATAAAACTGTAACTAGAATTCATCATGTACAAAATATGCATCTTTATGAAATAAATTATACAGTGAAAAAAAACACTTCACGTCAAGAATTGTCATGGAATTAAATCACTCTAGACCTAAAGAGTCTTTCAGAACGATGCTTCATCCCAACATGGGTGACTTTAATTTTTCTCCTAGCAAAGGATTACTTTAAGAATGCAGAACGGGCCTGAGGCTGAGGCTCAGGTAGAAGAGAGGTAGAGCGCTTGCCTAGCACCCCAAAGCCCAGGTTCAGTCGCCGGCACTTCATAACCGGGCATGGGGGTGCATGCCTGCCATCTCAGCCCTCCAGAGGTGGAGGCAGAGGGGCAGACATTCAGTCCTTGCTTACTCCTTAATTAGATAGCTGTATAGCAGGTTTGAAACCTTGTCTCGAAAGAAGGTTACAAAAGGAAGAGGGGGATATTCATTGCTTTCCTTTTTGCTCTACCTCCCCACTTTTCGTAGATATTTATGGCTTTTCCATAGTTATAATAAAACTTAAGTTATATTAAAACATAAGACTTTTCTAAGACTTTTCTGCATTGATTCTCCTGCTTCTGGGTGCTTAACTTCCCTTGTTTCTCAGTTCAGGTACTCTAGTGAGCTAGAGCACTTAGCTGAGGATGGGACAGGGCTGTCCAAACAGCAGGAATCCCCGATGATTACCATCTAAGCCTGTTCAGTCTGAGGCACCAGGAAGGAATTTCTCTTCCACTAGACTTAGATCTTTGCCTTTGTTTTTTCCGCTGTAGGGATCAAACCCATTGCTTTGGGCCTGTTAGACAAGTGCTCTTGCTATGGGCTGCAGCCCTGGGTCTAGATTTGAATCTCTAAGTGACAATTCTGGAGTTGATGAAAGCTATCAACAAAACTGTGCCTGATTAAAAAAAAAAAGCAGGTTTGAGAGGTGATAAGAGTCTGAGTTCTTATTTATTTATTTATTTATTTATTTATTTATTTATTATCTGGCCACACCTACTGCCAACTTTGTTCCTTTGGAGTTAAGTGAGCAGCTAAACACCTCCTTTCCTACCTTTTCTTCCTTCAGCCAGTTTGAGTTTAATTTCTGGCACTTGCAGATGAGAGCACCCTGATAATACGTTCTCTTTTGTGAGGCTGCCACATCCCCTCCAGTGCTCTGGAGTGGACAGCTTTCTCTAGGTTCTGCTGCAGTAACAAAGAGCCCCACGTCTCAGTGCTCTACACCACAGGTCTGCAGCTCACTCTTTTCATGCAATGTGTTTGTCATCCTGGGCTCTGTTCTATGTCTCATTTCGGTCTAGGACTTAGGATGAAGGAGTAGTCCTCTTCCTTGGCCTCATAGAGGAGGAAGAACGATGGCTAAGCCATGCAATTGGCAAACACTGCTGCTGTTTGCATCCCATTTGCTAATGCAAGTTATGTGGCCAAATTTGACATCAGTGTTAAAAGGGAGTGCACCTTGCTGGACAGTTGTGGCGCACGCCTTTAATCCCAGCACTTGGGAGGCAGAGACAGGCGGAGTTCGAGGCCAACTGGTCAACAACAGCCAGAACTGTTAAAGAGAGAAATCCTATCTTAAACCCCCCCCCCAAAAAAAAGGCGGGGGGGGGCGTGCACCTGGCTCAGGGAGGATTGGAGCACTGAGCAGGTGCGCCCTTTTCCTCCACAGAAAAAGGAGTGATGATGAGATCAGTGCTGCAGTCAACCGAGGACTCTCTTGGAGTGCGAGGAAGGAGTTTTTTCCCTACCTGCCTTTCAGTGGATTCGCACTGTGCCGTACCTTCTGCTGACCTTCCCCTGACTCAGAAGCCAGTACCATCCTCTTGACGCGTATAGCCCTAATCAACCAGCTAGGTGGAGGCAATGGCTTTATTTGCTAGCATCTTCAGAACAGGAAGCATATAGATATTTTTTCTATTCCAGCCAAAAAGTATTGCCCTGAGATTCAATCAGACTCATTAGCAAAAAAGAAACAGCGAATTGAGCTGGAAACAAAGGGTCCACTGCCCTTCTGGTCTCATGTCTCAGGGGAGGAGGCTCATGAAAGACGTTGTTGAAACTGAGGCCTTCAATGAAGCTACGATTGTGTTAGAAAAGAAAAGGTTGCTTTGGGTAAAGGGTTTTCTTCAGCCAAATTCTAGCCTTGGACAAAATAAATAAAGAGAAATCCCACTGTAGTTTGATGATGATAGGTGTCTTATGACCACAACCTGAGGTGAAAGCAGAATTGCCTCTGTGGCATCTGAGGACAAGTCCCAGAGGCACGGCTGCCTCTTCGCAGTGAAGTTAACAGTGGACTGGGGACACCTGAGCTTTCAAGGTAGTCCAGGCAACTGCACACGTTTTCTTCTAATGTTCAGAACTACATGGCGGTTGGGCAGAAATTGTGCTGTCGCACCCTCTTGATGGGGGGAAAATGTCTTACAATTAATCTTGTCTTACAGAATAGTACATTTCTGTCTCGGTCATCACCAAGGCCAGAATCTCAGGGGACAGTCTGTCATCTTCTCTGCTGCTGTGTCGTTTGTTTGCAGAGGGAGGCAGGAAGCGAAGCTGCTTCAGGGATTTGGGGCATGCTGAAATGGATAAATCCTCAGAGCGACTCCCTGTCACCGGAGGGTTGACATACAGGTGGCCATCTTTCTAGGGCACATGGCGCCACTTCCTTCCTTCCGTTGCTGGGGAACTTGTCTGCACAAGCCAGTGGGCTTCGTGTTATTGCCACCGTTTATGAGTGAGGTATTAGCTGCTACTAGCTGCTCCACGCCATTACCACACTCAGTAGGTTAAAATCACACATACTTCTTTTATGATTTTGGAGGATCCAGGTTCAAAATCAGTTTTATTAGGCCAGAGTTGAAGTGTTGGGATGGCCAGTGCCTTCTGGGGGCTGAAGGAAGAAGTCTTTGTCTCAATTTCCTGGCTTCTACATTTGGTGCTATCTAGTCCCTGCTACTTCTAGCCCAGTACTTCTCCTGCCTTCCTCTCCTAAGTGGTTATAGCATTGAGCCTTCTAGGTAGTCCAAGATCACCTCCGCTGTCAAGGTCTTCAGCTTGTTACCTCTGCAGTTCCTTGTGCCACTAAGGGAATATACAACCCAGGGACTGGGGATTCAATGCAGAGATCTTGGGGGCACATCGCTGGTAAGCTTTCCGTGACTGTAACAAATGTGCACACTAATCTACTTGTGAAGGGAAGAGGTTTACTTTGGTTCCCAGTGCAGTTTCCAGTCCACGGCTCTTTGGCTCTGTTTCTTTGGGCCTACAGTTAAACAGTGTCTTGTGGCAGGAACATATAGCTGAACAGAATTACTCATCTCAAAGACAGAATTCACATAGCTTCTCTTATGTGTACAATCTAGATTTACATAGCTATACACAGACTTCACACGTACACACGTGACATGGGACTTAGAGTCCTCTCCTGTTTCCGTCATAAAATATCCTGACAAGACAACTTAAGGAAAAGGGGTGGATATGATTGCAGAGGGGACAGTCTTTCGTGATGGGGTGCTGTTGACATTGTTCCTGGGGGTGGAAAAGGGGT
>NC_022015.1:10752987-10753714 GCF_000317375.1 Microtus ochrogaster
TCTATTGTGATGGGGTGCTGTTGACATTGTTCCTGGGGGTGGAAAAGGGGTAGATGTGATTCCAGAGGGGACAGTCTATTGTGATGGGGTGCTGTGTGACATTGTTCTTTGGGGTGACACGAACAAACACCTACTCACCATGGACAGCTGATGACAAAGTAAAGATACCACCAAAGTCCAAGTAGGTGGCCAGTGAGTTTATTGGGGTTATTTACAGGAGTGTGGTGAGGGGCTTCTTACAGGTGCAGAAATAACCCAAGTAGGTGGCCAGTGAGTTTATTGGGGTTTACAGGAGTGTGGTGAGGGGCTTCTTACAGGTGCAGAAATAACCCAAAGACAGCTGCATCACCAAAGCCAGCACAACATAGGTGACAGTTCATAAAAACTGGAAACCTAGTACCTACTACACAGCCTTCAGGCAGCTCAGTGGCTCAGAGGATGTCTCTTTCAGGCGGCTCAGATGGTCTTCTTCCAGGCAGCTTGCTGAGTCTGAGCCCCTTCTAGGCTCCTCGGTTGGCCTGAGAGTCTCTCTCAGTAGTCCTTACTGTTCATATAGGCTTGGGGAGGGAGGGTCCTAGTATATCTGGTCAGTTTGAAGGACTTCCTGAAGCCATTGAGTTGTTTACTTCCTGAACTTAAGGAGCTTTCAAGTAGGGTGAAATATTACACACATTCTCTCTCTCTCTCTCTCTCTCTCTCTCTCTCTCTCTCTCTCTCTCTCTCTCTC
>NC_022015.1:10753814-10761756 GCF_000317375.1 Microtus ochrogaster
TGGTCCCCTACAGGAAGCATCTTACACTAAACCAAAGCACTGTGAAAGCAGAGAAGGAACTCTGTGGGGAGGAGGAAGAGGACCAGTGATGGAGAAAGGATGGATAATGAAGGAAGGACCAGTGATGGAGAAAGGATGGAAGAGGGAGGGAGGAAGTGGCAAATTCAAATAGTAATATGTGTAAGAAAATGTCATAATAAAACTTATTTTGACATTAATTTTAAAAAATAGACAAAACCCTCAACCTTTTCATGGTCAGGAAGCAAAAGAAAAAGAGAGGCTCAGAGTCTCACACTACCCTTTAAGGACACCTTCCCTCCATTGACTGGAAGCCCTCCCCCAGGGCTTTTCTCTTAGAGGCCCCACTGTCTTCCAACCGTCTCATGCTGGGGACCAAAGTCTTACCATACCGGGCTCTGGGGAACAGTCCAGGTCAGACCAGAGTCAGCCACCAAAGGATCCAATGGTGTCTCTAGTCACAGGATTTATGATGCAGGATATACTATTCCCATGCCAACAATTCTCCAGTTCCCTGCACATGGTAACTGGATGTCCTGCAATTTAATTCTGATGCTATGCAGAGTTAGCGTGGACACTGCAGGTCAAGGACCCTCCCACAAGAATGCCCACGTGTCAGATGTCATTGGAAGTATCTGGGTCCCAGACAGCCATGCTTCTTCCTAAATCCCCTACCTTAGGTGATGTGGTCCAAGCATTACACCGTAAAAGGACAGTGACAGATAATTGACAAACTCATGGAATAGTGAGGAACCCGATTTGCAGAGCTTCAGGAACACTTGTCTTTCGAATCATCCTTGCCATTTCTGTAAAGACCTTATGGAACCATACCATTCCTCCTTTCCATTGTGGGTTTCGTCCCAAATAGCCCCAGTCATATATTAATTATTGGGTATAATTTCTTTCTTTACAGGCAACTGTGGGGCCCTGGTGTGAAAGCATTCACTCAGCCAAAGAAACCTTTGTTCTCATAGTCAAATCTGCATAAAGCTAGCCCCCACAATTATTCTTTATGGCAGGACATCCAACAAGGAAAGGAGCCTTGCTAATAGAACACATAAGAACCTTGAAAGACAGGCATTGAGCAGGGAGACAGCATGTCTGCCCTTACTGATAAACAGGTCTGGGTGGCCCTAAATTCTGTAATAGCCAACTCAGCAGAGTGTAACCTACTGGCCTCTGCTCTGTCCTAACGAGCTGTCAGTATTCTGTACTTACCTTCACCTCTGTTTCACTGACACAAGGTCTTAGTCCAGAAAATTAACTGTTTGTGCCTTTACCCATAGAAATACAGGAAAAAAGCTTAGATCACTAAACCAGCCCCAGAGAAAGGAATTCCTTCTCACCTGGGTGCCAGTGGATACAGCATGCGCACGCACACGCGCGCGCGCACACACACACACACACACACACACACACACACACACACACACACACACCGCAGCACCCTGTTGCTTAGCCCCAGGGAGGCGGGGGCAAGCACCATCTGCTTCCCTCCTTTGTGGCTTATGCTGGTTGCCAGGGTTACCACAAATGCTGCGATCCCAGCTGCCGCTGGAATGAAAGTGCTTAGAGTGTACAACACGAGCGTTTTTTTTTTTCTGTTCTTTTTCTCTACGTTTATTAGTTACAAACTTCTAGCTTAACTAACCACCCAAATGTAGTTAATACACGGCACAAATTCCCTCTCCCTCTCTTAGAAATCATAGTCCTTCCTCTTATTTGCCCCTTCTCAGATAGGCCTGGGGGTGGACTTCACAGCCACGCACCCTCTGAGACAGTAGTACATGAACTGGTGCCTTCTTTACCTGTCTTACCCGTCTTGTTGATCCTAAGAGATGCATGCTTGGTATCAGTTATTTGCCAAAGAGTTTTTTTAACTATGTCTGTGTGCATATATAAACGGGAAAGCTTGCGGGACTGAGGGGGAGCATTGAAAGAGCGTTGGAGAGAGCACTGGGGAGAACTTAGAAGTCATAAACGGGACAAGACGAAAGACGTCTGTGAGTTGATTTGTGTGCCCTCAGACCTCTGTCAGTCAGCTGTCACCTGCTATGACAGTCCTTCTGGATCCTGAGAGGTTAGGGGGGTTGGCACCCACACATAAACCTCAATACTTAGGAGTTCTCACAACCTGGGGAAGCTAGAGATGGATAATGTGTTGGTGGGCGCGGCATCTACACGGAGGCCTTGGTGTGCAGATCCCCTCTGGGCTTGGTGTGACTGTTGCTCTCTGAAATCAGCAGCTGGGATAACCCATTGGGAGCCATTGGGGAGCTCTTGGGAAGCAGGGTTGTTAATATAGCCTTGTGGGGGTAGAGTCAAGCAGGGCTCATGAAGTTTTTCTGAGAGCCCTCCTCATTGTTGCCTGTAAAAGGAAAACAATGGGACCCGTCAGCAGCTTTTCGTGAGTCATCCAGGCTGGGGTGGGACTTTCTGGTGGGGTAGCTGCCTTAGAGTCACCCACGCTCCTGTAAATAACCCCAACATACCAATTGGCTCATCCAGCTTGACAAATGGAATTCTTTCTTTGGTCTGTTGATGCTCCCCTAGCTCTAGGAAAGGTCCTGTGACAGGCGTGTATTACTGAATTCCTGGTCCATCTGGAATTTAGTCAAATTCTGTAACTTCTGGTCATTCTGGCCTTGGCATGCGCATTGGTATGTGTGTACATGTTTGTGTGTGAATGTGGGCACATGTGTGCTATGGTGCATATGTAGAGGTCAGAAGACAACCTAAATTACTTCACACCTTAGTTGAGACATGACAGGATCTCTTTGCTGTTTGCCACTGTGTATGCCATGCTAGCTGGCCTGGGTGTTTTTGGAGATTCTCATCTGTCTTGCTGTAGATTACAGATGTATGGCACTGTGCCAAGGTTTTACATGGGCACAGTGTAAAGTCTTCCTGCATGTGTGGCAAGTGGCTTAGCCGCTGAGTCATTTCCCCAGACCTCATTCTGGTTTTTAAATGGTCTGGCTTTGCTGCTGGGCTTCACTCTGTTTAAATTTAATTCCTTTGTCTCCAATCTCCCTTCCTCATCTCAGAGACCTAGAAGGTAGAGGAAGGGATGTTACACACCCTAACCTGAGCTCACTCTCTGGAGACTGAATGGCAGGCCGGCTGTTAAGTTTCCCCAAGTCACAATAGGAAAGACACGTGACTAGTTAACATCACAATTGGGGTATATTTTGCGGGTTGGGGTTGGGATCAAGTCCCTAAGTCTTGGTCTTTAAGAGCTTTCCTGAATCTCTTATCCACAGGGGGAACATGTGGTCCTGATGCTGGCTGTTCTGTAGGCTGCTATCTGGGCTCACAGCTTCCGTGCTGAGGTGGGCTGAGAAGCCCGCTGTGTGTCTAACCAGGGCAGTGACTCAGCCAACTGGGGTGATCACTGCTTGTTGACTTCCTGGGGTGGAGATTAGTGAGGGGGCGAAAGCCCAACCATGGGCTGCTAACCATGATTTTTAAATGTTCTGGAAGGCCACACTCAGGAATTATGCCTGGACCACTGGAGACTTTGCTCATGTCATAGAATCCTGGGATTAAAGGGATTAGGAGAGCCCATCTGAAGAGGTAGTCAGCTATATGTCTGGGGTCTACGGGAGAGCCCATCTGAAGAGGTAGTCAGCTATATGTCTGGGGTCTACGGGAGAGCCCATCTGAAGAGGTAGTCAGCTATATGTCTGGGGTCTACGGGAGAGCCCATCTGAAGAGGTAGTCAGCTTTATGTCTGGGGTCTACTGGACTTCAAGTCGAGACTTGAGGGGGCTGGAGAGATGGCACCAGCTGTAAAATGAGGACTTGAGTTCAGATCTCTAATACCCAGGGAAAAAGCTGGGCACAGTTGAACACACCTGTGGCCCAGTGCTGTAGGGGTGGGGATGGAGCTCCTGGCTGCTCACTGGCCAGGCAGAATCAATGGGCTGCAGGTATTTTTTTTCTGTGCCTCAAAAAAATAAGGTTGAGTGCAGTTAAGGAAGACGTCCAACCTCTGCCTTCCACACATACCCGTACACACATGCACCTTCTTGTCCCAGAGTGTAAGTGCCCAGTAAAGGGTGTAAGAGAGTAAGGCAGTTAAGGTCGAGGGCCACATCTCTTGCCAGATACAGTTGGTGGATAGCACCCAATCTTAGGCCATTAAAAGACATTATTATTATGATGATTGATGTAAGCTTGGCCTTGCTGTCTTTTGAAATGGATTTCTATCTGGATCATTCCTGCTTTTATATTCCAAGAGAACAGTTCATCTTCTACCTAATGAAAGGAGGACAAATTTAATTTAAAATGTAATGTTCAAGCTTTCTTTCTACCTGACTGTAATTCATACAACTGAATAGAGAAATATATAAGGACCGCCCTCCCAGATCTTTTTAGTGTGTATCTGTCTATGTCTGTGAGTGTATGCATATGTGTATGGGCATGGGTGCATGAACCTGTACACATGAGCACCAGAAGAGAATGTCACCTCTCTCAGAGATTGACTCGGGATGATGGGCTTGACGCGAGAGCACTGGGATCTGAGCTCTTGTTTTTGTGATTGTGCAGCAAGTACTCCTAATCCCCTCTTTTTGCTGCCCCATTTTCAAGCATGCTAATATATCTTCTCTGCCCACAAATCTTTTGCTTTGCAGCCAAAGCTGGGAAAGCACATGAATATATTTTCAAATCCACTACACACACACACACACACACACACACACACTCACACACACACACTCACACACTTAATTCCCAGTTAGGAAGAAAAGGAGGCAGCCATTCTGATGAGTGTTGCTAATAAGGCAAGTTGTCTTGGAGACCGTTAGTGACAGAATGTCTGCGCTGGGGATGTCCAGCCCCAGCCCTGAGGGACCTCTCTGCCGCAGCCTCCTCCTGTGATTGACACATTCATCTCTCTTGCCCCTAGTGTCTTGGTGATGAGGCTTGCCCCTTTATTTTTATCTGACCCCAGGCCAGCTGTACTGATTCCAAGACGGGGAAGGCCCTGGCGTGGCATCTGTCCCTTCAAGATGGCCCACTGAAGCAAACAATTCCCAGGCACTTCTCTGCTAGAGTAGATACTTTTCATTCAGCCTGAAACATGCCGGCTCTCTCGCACTGATTCCTGTTTGCGAATGAGACAGCGCTGATTATTTAGCCATGAAAGCCAGGACATCACTAAAAGTGGCCTCATGTTACTGCCTCACGGGCCTATTAGCCACTCATTTGCCGTTCGCACGTGTCATTGAGATGCAAAGTGGCTCCGGGTCTCATTACTGGACAAGGCCCTTTGTCAGACTGGCCTGGCCCCAGGGTCCTCAGCTTTGCAGTTATTCCTTCCTCTGGTCCCCAGCAGGAACACTGTTACTTTGACATTCGCCACATCGGCACTGAGAACCGTACCTGCGGCAGGGAAGATTGCCACCGAAAAGACAGGTACCACCAAATTTCCCCTCAGATGCCAGCCACAGACTCTTCTTTGTTAAAGCATCCTGACCTGGCTTCTATTATCATCCATCAGCTGCTGAACTCCTTCTCCCGTGCTGGTGACCTTCTAGCTGTCTCTTCCCTTCTTTGGTCACTCCCTGTTTCTGGACGGCTTGTGTTCTCAGTAGGAAGCAGTCAGTGACCTTGAGTGAGTTTCCAGTGTCTTACCCTCCTCCTCCTCCTCCTCCTCCTCCTCCTCCTCCTCCTCCTCCCTCCTCCCTCCTCATGTCTCTTCAGCCCTAAACGCAGGGTCACAGCAGCCCTGTTACTGCTGTGAAGATTTGGTGAAGCCACGTGCAGCACGGCACTTAGCACCCTGCCAGGCTGTTGGGGTTTCATTCTGAAATGTACCCACAGGTTCATCTTGCAGATACTGGAGGCCATGCTTGTGGTACTATTTGGGAGACGCTGGAACCTTTAGAGGGTGGGGCCTGGCTAGTGAAAGTAAGTAAGAAGGAGAGGGACTTGGAAAGTCATTCTTACCCTGGTCTCTTCCTAGCTCTCTGTTTCCTAGTCAGCTCAGACATGAGGGCTCTCTACTATATACTCACACGGCCAAGAGCCTCACCATGCACTCCACACTGTGAGGAACTGAGATCCCTCTGAACCCGTGGGCCAATATAAGCTCTCCCTCTGTTAGGTTGTTCCTGCAGGTTACCCAATCACAGTGGCCTGCCTCCACAGCTCTGCTGCATGCCTGTGTTGTCCCAAGTGCTAATACCAAGAGGAGCAAATGTGAGATCAGGCTAGGTGCCTATGGCTTTCTGTCATGTAGATTTGAACCTTCATCAGACAAGCACACAGATCTGTTTCTAAATCGGACCAAGAGGTAGAAGAAGAATAACTAGACCCCAGCCTAACCAAAGGATGCTTTAAGTAACATTTGAGTGGAAATCAGAAGAGGTCTAAGAATGAACCAGGAGAAGAAGGTGTCTGGCGCTGACCAGCCCGCAGACACATTGGAACAATGAAGGAAAAGTGCCCTCATCCTAGGCAGATGTGGCCCCACACCATGGAGCAGGGCTGAGTAAGCAGATGACAGACTGGGAGGTAGGGCCCTGCGACTCCTCTGCTGGGCATCCTTGAGAATAGACAGCCTGCACAGCTGTCCTGGTACCCTAGGGCTTCAGAGGAGCTGAGAGGGCTGGTTGGCTGGAACTGGGGAAGAGGCCTGGTTTCGCATGGGGCCAGAAAGTGGTCAGTAAATATCAGCTACTGTTTGCATTCCTGTGCTGTTCTCTAAGTTCACTGCTGCTGTACCACAGTCTCCAGAAGGCATTTTAACTAGTGATGTGGTGGTGACAACCACTGATTTCTAGCACACGGGCAATGGGAGAATGGAAAAACAAGACCCTGCGTATGGAAAGCAGGGCTCCCAGGAGCAGAGCACTGTAGCCAGGAAAGCAGCTATTAGGCAAGAAGAGGCCAAAATAGAAGTAGCAAACAAACAAAAGGCGGTCTGCTGGGGCTAAAAGTAGAAAGTGAACATTAGGGAAAGGTCCGCACAAAGCTGCGCTTGCAGGGGCTGATTATCTCCACAGCAATGTCTACTTCATCTCTCCATTGGAGGACGGCCAGCCCCAAAGCCAGAGCCTGCTGCGACGCTGCTTCCCTAGACAGGGTCTCAGAAACCACAGTCTTTCTGGCTTTGGTTTCTCTGTTTTGGAATAATCTAAAATCTATATGTTGTAAGTTCTCTCTCTCTCTCTCCATCTTCCCTCCCCATCCCTTTCTTTCTTCCTTTTTCTTTTCTGACCTGGAGGTTGAACCCAAGGCCTTGTATGTGCCAGGCAGGCTAGTGCTCAATTGCTGAGCACCCCCACCCCCATCCCTGCCACTACTTTCCCTTTTGTTTGCAGAGGTCTCACGAGCCTCAAAGTTGGTTTGAGGTCAAGGTTGACTGGAACTTAGGCTCTTCCCACTTCACCTCTTAAATGGTTGGATTGTGCATGTAAGTCACTAAGCTGGCTCATGCAGTGCTTAAGCTACAAAGTCCCCACAAACGCTGGTGCTCTGTCTCTTGCACAATGTCTATGTAGTCTTGGGTTGATGACATGGCTCTTGCATCTTCAAGGCCAATGTAACCTGAGTCCTTCAAAGGAAGAATGGGCTAGCTGTGGTTTAAGTGCACACACTGATTGGACCTGGGGAAGCAGCTCAGCAGGTCCAGTGCTCGCTGTGCAAGCTGGAGGACCTGAGTTTGGCTCCCCAGGATCCATGTAAAAAGTCAAGTGTGGGTAACCCCCAGAGCTGGGAGTAGGGTGCAAACAGGAGACAGTCCCTGGTGCCTCCTGGCCAGCTGAACCAAAGAGCAAGGAGCTCCAAGTTCAACTGAAGATCCTGTTTCAAAAAACACAGTGAACTATAACAGGGGAGGGCAGTGGGTGTCAACTTCTGTCTTGTACATGTGCACACTTGAACACACATACCCCTCCCCACTCCCCAGACATGC
>NC_022015.1:10761856-10770444 GCF_000317375.1 Microtus ochrogaster
CTTATGACCCAATCCAGCCTAAATGGTGAGCTCCAGGTCAATGACAGACCCATCTCAAAAACTAAGGTGGGACAACACCAAGGTTGTGCTCCGGTCTCCCTATACTTGTGTACTCACATACATGTGCAAATGCACCCAGACATGCACACACACACACACACACACCCAAATAAAAGCAATACAATTTTGCAAAGATTTTCTCAGGTACCCGAGAGAGAGAGAGAGAGAGAGAGAGAGAGAGAGAGAGAGAGAGAGAGAGAGAGAGAAACAGTTGTGAAAAATCCCAGGTCTTAACAGGAAATGCTAACTCAAGCATACACTCTTCCATCAAAGATGACATTTTTGCCCTCTAAGAATGGGGATGGATGAGGCTCTTAATCAGGAAGACTATTATGTTGTCAAAGGCATTGCCAGGATGAAGGATGGATTCTCACAGGCCTATGACCATTTTATTGCTTTTCAGCCCTCGGCCACCAATCCCCCTCTCGCTCCTACTGACAGAAGAAGAAGCAGTGATCAGGATCCAGTCCTTCTGGAGAGCCTATCTGGTAAGGGCCGCCTGTGACTGTGATAGTAAGCATGACTGGGACTTGTGACATGGTGGGCCAGTGGAAAAACCGGTTCATCTGCAGTTGAATGTTGCAACTCACATGTAGACCTCAGAGACAGGTATGCAAACAGAGGGATTCAGATTTTATGTTTTTAATCAAAACTTATTTTGCAATTATCATAAAAGAGACATTTGAGGGTTGGGGCTGTTGTAAGAGTACCTGCCACATAAGCCGAGGTCCTGAGTTCATATACACAGAATCCATGTAAAAAACTAGGCACTGTGCCTGTAATCCCAGCCATGGTTGGGGTGGAGACAGACAGATCTCCAAAGCTCATTAACCATCTAGTCTAGCTTAGTGGATGAGATTCGGTATCAGTGAGAAATCCTATTTCAAAAAATAAAGAGACTCACTGAGAAGACCCCTGACCTCAGCCTCAGGCCTACTCACTTGCGTACACACGCAATACCTTTCAACTTTTTAAATTTCAGTTTGATTGGCCTGTGTTGCCTAAAAATAATATTGCAAGCCAGACATGGTGGTGCATACCCATAATCCTAGCACAAGTTCAAGCAAGACCAACCTGGGCTATAAAGAGAAACCCTACCTCAAAAAAAAAAAAATCAAACATACAAACAAAACCCAAAGGTTCATGTAAGCAGAAAGGAACACACATTATTTCAGAAAAGATAGACAAACGTGAGTCACTGACAATGACACAGCCATTACCTGCATTTTGGGGTCAAACTCGATAACTTGAGACCTCAACATGTGCAACAGCACAGACTCTTTACTGGGAGAAAATCACCTTTTCTGTTGTAGCGGGTCTCTCAAACCACTTTCCTATTTGAGATGTTGAGATTATTTCTTGATTTCCATGACCGCTGTCAGTGTTGTGACACCTGTGGCAGCTGTGTTTGTAACTTGTTCCGGCCCCTAAAATGGGAGAAATTCTAGAAGAAATTGTAGGTCAAAGGTGAGCTTCTAAAGAGTTCCTGAGCCATGCTGTCATGAAGCCCTTCAGCAAAGGCGAATCCCAGCACTCGGGAGGCAGAGGCAGGCGGATCTCTGTGAGTTCGAGGCCAGCCTGGTCTACAGAGCTAGTTCCGGGACAGGCACCATAGCTACAGAGAAACCCTGTCTCGAAAAACCAAAAAAAAAAAAAAAAATTATTGTCAAGGACACATTGGAGTGCCAGGCATCTCTGTGCCACACAGTGCACACACAGTCTCTAAGTTATCTGGTGATCAGAGATCAAGGTTAGCAAGCTTCCAGGTGAACATACACTGCCCATTCCAGAGAGCAGCACTCCCTCCACAGCTGTGGGGAGGATCGAGGCACTGTTGAGACCAACATCTTCCTAATTCTTTGTGTACATCCTTTGGTCAGCATTAAGTACATCCGTGATGTAGCGCACACATCACTGGCGTCTCCATCTCCAGAGCTTTTCATCTTTCTCAACTGACGTTTTCCTCATCGAACACCAACTCCTCATACCCCTGTTCCCTCCCAGCCCCCAGCCCCCACCAGCCTGCTCTCTGTGTTCATGGATTTCACTATTACAGGAATCTCATGGTGATGGGGAATCTTCTCTGTGGACATGGTAAGGTTTCAAATAACCCAGGAGATACCTCTTGCACACACAGGACAGTATTTCTAGAGGTTCATCTGGGGTGCGAAGGACAACCCTGAATATGCACAGCACCAACCCGTGTGCTGGGGTCCTGGGCTGAATAAAAAGGAAAAAACAAATTCTTCCCTGTCTGCTTCCTGACTGTGGATTCAATGTCACCAGCGGCCAGACCCTTGCCACCATAACTTCCACAACACAGCGGACTACACCTTCAAACCACGAGCCAAAAATCAGCCCTTCCTATCTGTGCTGTCTAGTTTTATATCAGCTTGACACAAGCTAGGGATGGCTGAAAGAGGGAACCTCATTTGAGGAAATGTAGCCATGAGATCTGGCTGGTTTTATGCAGTGCTGGAGACCAAAGTTAAGGCTTCATGAATGCTAGGCACGCATTCTATCAACTAAGCTATATCCATCCCCCAGCCACAGTATCTGCTTTAAAAAACATCCTTTGCATTTATTTGCTTATTTATTGCAAGTGTGAATGTTGCATGTGAGTGTGCATGTGCACATAAGTGCCACAGCATCTGTGGAGGGACAGAGGACAGTGTTCGGGAGTTAATTCTCTCCTTTCACCGTGTGGGTTCTGGGGGTGGAACTGAAGTCAGGCTTGGTGGCGAATGTTAGTAATACATACCAATTATGGAAAAAAATAAATGATCCAGATCACTGATTGGTATTTTGCCTACTAGAATTTTCTTATTCATATAGGAAATTTTACTTTGTTTTTACAGTTACGTGTGCTAAGTGCTGTACTATGCGCATGTTCGCCTCTCACTGACAGATTGGAAGTAGCTTTCCTTGTCAGCACACAAAGGCTGATGGCTCTGTGATATGCACTTATGTTTTATTTCTGTGCATAGCTTGAATTATAATCTGTTGACCCATAAGCAATCCAACGTTCTTTTTTTGTCTGCCTTGTAAGTTGCAGTTTTATGCAGAATATCCTCATATGTCTACACGCTTGTCTGAATTTGTCTGTAGACTAATTGCTGGTGGTGGGTGGAGTTCATAGCATAAGGACCGAGTACCCCCCCACACCACCTTTTATTGCTAAGTTACTCTAGAGAGGCCAGAGTCTAGCACTAGACAGGTCTGGGTGCTCACTAGCAGCATGTTCAACTGTGTCCCACATTTTGATGGCTCAGTGGTGGGAGGAAGGCAGAGATGGGGAGGGAGCCTGAAGTATGCCTGGGTCAATGGAGATTTAAGTCATGTAGGATTTAGATTTGGTAAGGTGTATGCACAGATAATACTCAATGATGGTGTAAAGAAATAGTCAGTATAGTAGTATTCAGAGCATGTCTAGTCCACTGCCACAGATAATAATTCATAATACTCCAGATAGGAGCTGGAGAGGTGGCTCAGTGGTTAGAAGCACTTGTTAGTCTCGCTGAGGACTAGAGTTCAGTTCCTAGCATCCGTGCCTCTCACAGCTGCTTGTAACTCAGCGTCAGGGAATCCAACACCCCTTTCTAGCCTCCAACAGCACCTACATACACAGGCGTGCACGGCACCTACATACACAGGTGCGTGCGCGCACACACACACACACATTTATAAACCTCAAATCCTGCCAACATTTTGATCTCACCAGGTGTGGAGGCATGGGACCTAAAAGACAGGGCATTTTTGGAGACTGTTAAGTCATAGGCAGTGGGTGTTCAATCCATTTCCATTTAGTTTATTTATCTCCCCACACCAACCCAGGCCTTTCTCTTTGGAAAAGAGCTGTTGTAGCCTGGTGGGTAGGGATCTGACTCTGAACATAGCCAGGGTGTCGAGACTGTAGGCTAAGCAGGGATAGAGAGACAGCGAGGATGCCAGAGAGAGCCTTGTTGCTTGGTTCCTGTCAGCCATGGGAAGCACAGCTCCTCTTGGACAGCAGGCAGAGCAAGCTGGCTTCATGTTGGGCAGCTGACTGGGCTGCTAGGTCTGGCAGCTTTTTCTTTCTCTAAACTCGCTGCAGCCGCTGGAGGTTACACGGGAAGGACAGTCCACAGGAGGACGCGGTCCTGGCTGGGCATACGGTATTGTGCCATTGTGGTTATTAGTTCAGTTTCCTTAAGAAAGTGACTTTTAAACAGGCCGCATGGCCTCCGCATTCCTCTGTGACATCTCGCGGGCTCCTGTCACGGGGCCTTTGCATTTGCTGTTGATTCTTTCCACCTGCCACTCCCCAGTCATGGCCTTCACTGTCCTCACAGAGGCTTCTCCAGTGGCTCCCTGGCCACCTCTTCAAAGGCAGGGCTCTCTGATCACACCCACTGGGCTTGCTCCCTTGTCGTCTGTCACCTGTTTAACCCTGTAGTCCACAGGCGGCTGTTTGACTCCCCTGCTGCGACTCCAGCCCCAGCACTCTGCTGGCATTGTGCACTCCTAGAGTTTTAGAAATGAGTAACTGGATGCTTAAATCATCTTCAAGAATGAATAAGAGACGAGTTGTTCCGTTTTATGAGCCCTCCTCTGTGATTTACTCAGGCATTTAAACATGAGCTCCTGGGGGGAGTCGCTCCTGCACCAAGATGCTTGACCTTAACAGCTGCCCCCATTAATCTCCCAGAGATGGCACTTAGGAAACACTATGCTGAAGTTGATGTGTGTGTGTGTAAGTGTGTGTGTGTGTGTGTGTAAGTGAGAGAGATTGGATTCATTTTATCAAAGGTATGCGTGACCCAGCTCCTCAGCAAGCCTTGCAATTTGAGAAACTGAAGAGGGCTGTTGAGATGACAGCCCCCATGCAGGCTGGACCCCAGACGTCAGCTCCAGGTTTGTGTGGGGGTCCTGTAGGGAAGATGAAATCTCCTTCCGACAACTGATATCTGCCAGCAGGTGCACAGACCTTGCTATCCAAAGTCAGACGTGGGATTGTGCAAAAGGAATGTTAAACACGGGGGTGGGGGAGGGCGGCAGGGGTGCTTATATCAGGTTACAACCAGTCCTCCTTGGCTGCAGTGTGGCCACCTCTCTGAAGCCTTAGTGGCTGGCCGTGCCCTTTGGTGATCTGAAGAGTAGTTTTGGCCCCAGCTTGCTGGTGAAATTGAATTCCTAGGGTGGACTTCTCCTCTGTGGATCCACTTGCCTTTCTCAGACTTCTGCCTGTGGTTTCAGGGCATCTGGCTATCACACGCCTTCCCCTCTACCAGCCTCATCCAGTCTTTCTTTAGGCCATCTCTTACGTAGTTGTTGAAATAATGTATTTGAATGTTTATAGTTAGCTACGAGAACGCCAGCTATAATGTTATTGTGGTTCTTGGTTCTATTTTACTTAATACGGCACCACCCTGTGCATTCCTGAGTGCTGGGATCACCAGCATGGACCATCACACCTGACTCTAGGCTCAGACTTTGTTGTTGTTGAGGGCTTGGGGATATAGCCCCATGTCCCTAGCTTAGCAGCACTGCAGGGGTGGGAAGAATATCACCTGCTGGGCAGAGAAGGTTCTGGCATAGTAAAGCTACTCTGTCAGCACTATGGACAGCAGTACAGATGGGATTTTTAAGTTATTCTATCTATCTATCTATCTATCTATCTATCTATCTATCTATCTATCTATCTACCTACACTTAGCCTGGGTCTTTGTAGCTCTTGAAGTCTCTATGTAGCCGAGAATGACTGTGAATCTCTGATCTTCTGGCCTCCACCTCCTGAATGCTGGGATTATAGGATGTGTTACCACCCTGCTGTATACAGTGCTGGGGATGGCACCAGGGTTTGCTACATGGCAGGGGGACTCCTCTACCAATGGAGCTGCAGCCCCAGCCCTTGTCTTTATTTTTTTATTTTTTGAATTATTTATTTATTATTACACAATTTTCGGTCTGCATGCTAGAAGAGGGCGCCAGATCAAATTACAGATGGTTGTGAGCCACCATATGGTTGCTGGGAATTGAACTCAGGACCTCCAGAAGAGCAGCCAGTGCTCTTAACCTCTGAGCCATCTCTCCAGCCTCGCTTGTCTTTATTTTTACCTTTTAAATGAAAAACTTGTTTTTTGTGTGAATGTGCATATGCATATATGTATGGGCACACACCATGAATGTCATGGTAATCATGTGTAGGTCACAGTTGATTCTCTCCATCGTGGGAGTTGATTTTCTTCATCTACCAGTGATCACACTGAGCCATTGGGTTTGGTAGTAGGTGTCTCTACCTGCTGAGCCATCTTGCCAGTCCCTCACTTCTGGTTTGTTTGTTTGTTTGCTTTTGAGACAGAATCTTGTTCTGTAATCCAAGCTGGCCTCAAAATTGTTCAGGCTTCCAGGTTAGCCTCCTAAGTGATGGGATTACAGACATGCCACATGGGTGGCTGAAATTTATGTTTTGAATATTTTAAAGCATGTAGAAAATACTTCCAAGTTAAGGCTACCTATATGCTTCACCAAACAAGTGGAAGAAAATCCTGGAATTTCCTGGTAATACGGAGACTGATGGTGCAGACACAAGATGCCCACTTTGGAGTCAGCAGTCCCAGGGTGGCCTTTCTGCCACCTCACTCAGATGGAGGCCTCATGCATTCCATGTGACAAACCGCATTGAGGGCCTTGTCAAGAATGGAGCTTGGGGCTATAGAAAGCTCTTGATGCCATGAGTGTTGTAATAGGAGAGGCGGGGCTGTGTCCCGCCACCCGGCTAGCTTTATACCCGAAATAATTACACGGAAACTGTATTCTTTTAAACACTGCTTGGCCCATTTCTATCTAGCCTCTTAACCCATTTTTTAGTAATCTATGTAGCACCATGAGGTGTGCTTACCAGGAAAGATCTTAACCTGCATCTGTTTGGAGTGGGAGAACCATGGCGACTCCTGACTCAGCTTCTTTCTCCCAGCATCCTGTTCTGTTTTCTCCACCTACCTAAGGGTTGGCCTATCAAATGGGCCTAGGCAGTTTCTTTATTAATTAACCAATGAAAGCAACAGATTAGAAAGAAATCACTCCCACATCATTTCCCTTTTTTCTGTTTAAACAAAAAAGGCTTTCATTTTAACATAGTAAAATTACCTATAGCAAAACAGTTATCAAGCAAGAATTACAGTTACAATATTTATATCTACTTTATCTTTTATCATAACTAAGTAAAACTATAATTATCTATCCATTCTTTAACTCCATCAAAGACTCCAGAAGGATATAATATTACCTAAGTAAACAAGAAATAAGAAACTTCAAACTCTAGAAATGGCAGAGACATCTTGCTGCCTGGATAGTCACCCAAAGTTTTTTTGTATCGTTGGGGCATCTATCTTCGGCCTTCAGGCCCATAGTATCCAGCAGACATTTTAATGAAGCAGGAAATTCCAAAGACAGTTCAGTCACTTTCTGCTGTATCCTGCAGAATGTCTTGCAGACTCTTTCATGAGTCAGGAACCCCGAAAGACCATCTCACCTTTAGGCAAGTTCAGCAGTCCTCTCTCTGCGGGTTCTCTGTGTTTAGCTTATGCATCAGTCCAGGCAAGAGCAGTTTCTTACCCAAATGGCTATCAAACTCCATAAGGAGCCTCTTTGATGCCCATCTTCCTCTTGAAGCAGCTGGTGCTGTCAGGAGCAGACATGTCTCATTGTCATGAAAAACCCCAAGTTATTAAAACATTAAATGCCATATTCTGTAGTCTTTGAAAGATATGAAGAATGCCTTTCTTACTGAACTATATCTCTATATATCTAGAAAATCCAACTAACATGACTATAAGCTTGATTATTATTGATGATTATCCATTAACAACCTATACTTCCTAATTATACATTACATTTTTAAAATGAACTACACAATCACAACACCTTAATCAAGATTAGAAATATGCATATACATATAACAAAACTGACCTTAAAATCCATACCAATGTAAATTATTCATACCTATATCATTTCCTCCTTTAAATGTAAAAGAACATTTATAAACAATATTTTGGGAACATGGGCACAGTATGTAAAGTGCCTGCAGGCAAGCACAAGGACCTGAGTTCAGATCCCTGGCACCCATGTAAAGAGGTGGGCACTGAACAGTAATGTGTACATCCCTGCAATCCCTAAGCTAGGGGTATGGAAGAGGGGGATCCCTGTAGCTCACTGGCCAGCATGGCCAAATTAATGAGCTCCAGGTTCAGTGAGACGCTGTCTCCAAAAACAATGTGGAGAGTGATGGAGGAAGACACCCGATGCTGACTCTGGTCTCTACACGCACATATGCGCATGCACACACACGGTAAGTAGAGCATTACGTGAGCATCTCCATTCCTGGGCAATAAACACCCTTCTCCGAAGTTCACTATGTATCTTTTCCATGTATTTTCTTAGTTTATGTGAACTTCCATATGTATCATTCTGTTGTTTATACGTAAGAGAGCGCAAACCTGAGTTTGATCCCTGGAACCTACGGTGGAAGGAGAGAACCAGTCCTCAAA
>NC_022015.1:10770940-10772359 GCF_000317375.1 Microtus ochrogaster
ACACACACACACACACACACACACACACACACACACACTGTACTGTTTTTCCTAACTGTGCTCAGATAGTAGCAGCCTGTCTTCTGGTTCAGTCCAGAAGCACCTTTTCACACCAGCACACACCTATCTGACTCTGGGTTTTGTTGGTGAGTGAGTCAGGGTTTTCCTAGGCAGTACGGGCTGGCCTGGAACCCTTGATCCTCCTGCCTTCACCCCTTGATTTTCTACTGGTGCTGGGAATCGAACCCATGGTTTTATGCATTCTAGGCACGTGCTCTGCCTGCTGAGCCACCTTTCAGCTCTCCTGCCTTCTCTTGATTGCCTGGCTTCTTTATATTTCCGGTTTGCTTCTGGGCTTTCTGGGGCTTCCTTCCCTTCTAGAGAGGGCGTCCCTGGCACAGCTGCTTTTGGGAGGGCCGGGTGTACTTCCTCCCTTTGTGTTGCTTTTTAGCCCTCTCTCCCTCTTCTTTCCTCTGGGGACAGAAACACAGCTAGGTGAACCCACATGACAAAAAACAACACTTCCGTTCTCATGCAGGGGCCCAGGTGAGGGCAGATGGCAGCTGACTCGGGTGGTAGGAAACAGCTTTGTGTGAGTCACGCTTCTCTGGCCAATTGACTGTATGTTGCCTAGAATACCTATTTCAGACAATTGTCTTTTATTTTATAATTGCTTTGAAGTTATTTATTCTGCACCTCATTCCAGCTAATTGAAGCTAGTTTAGCAGAACAGTTTAGCAAAGGGACTCTACAATTAGATAGTTCATTCACTAATAGTCGTCCTTAGTAGACAGACACCTTTGCTGCCTCAAACTCTGCACTTGTTTTGGGAAATGAGGCAAAGTCCCTGCTTGCATCCCTGCAGTCAACTGTCAGTCGGTGCAAACAGACAAACAGGTGACAGAGTCTGAAGAGATGGATGATGTGTGGTGGTGTATGCTTATAATCCCAGCATTGGGAGAGGGAGGCGAGGGGCTTGCTATGAGTTAAGGTCCAGGCCACTAATCCTAGCATTTTGAAGGTTATCCTCAGCTATTCGGGGAGTTCCAGGCCAGCCTAAGATACATTACATACAGCCTATCTCTAAAAGGGAGAAGGGAGCTAGGGCAATAGCTTAGTTGATAAAGCAATTACCATGTGTGCATAAAGATCTGAGCTCAATACATAAAACTCAAGGAAAAAAAATGCTGTGTATGGTGATACCCCGCTTATAATCCCAGGACTCAGAAGGTGGTGACAGACAGATGGGCTCTCTGGTTAGCCTCTATAGAATGCTTGATTGAGTTCCAAGTCAGTGAGAGAGCCCATCTCAAAGAAAACCAAAACCCAAAACAACAACAGCAACAAATCCTCCTCTTGCTTCTGCATATGGGTGCACATACATGTGCATGAACACACACACACACACACACACACACA
>NC_022015.1:10772489-10774497 GCF_000317375.1 Microtus ochrogaster
AAAAAAAAAGAAAAAAAGTTTATTAGCTATTGTCAAAACGATACCACTTAATAAATCACCCCAAAGCCAGTGGCCTACGAAGTGAGTCTCTTCTCACACGGGTGGCCATCAGGCAGACAGCAATGCATCTGCACTGGGCCCTAGAGATTATGTGGTGTATTCTATTCAGTTTTGTTCTAGAGCCTCCTGAGATCAGCAGGTCACCAGGGGCATGTGCTTCTCATTGCAGAGTTTGAAAGCTCTCAGGGGGGTGAGCAAAGCACACACCACGTGTCCTGGCTGGTTTTAGGTCAATTTGGTACAAGGTAGTCATCTGAAAGGGGGGAACCTCAGCTGAGAAAATGCCTCTGTAAGATCTAGCTGAAGGGGATTTTTAAAATTAATGACTGATGTGGGAGGCCCAGCCCATGGTAGGTGGTGCCATCCCTGAGCTGGAGGTCCTATGTTCTATAATGAGGCAGGCAGAGCAAGCCATGAGGAGCAAGCTAGTAAACAGCACTCCTTCATGGCCTCTGCATCAGCTCCTGCCTCCAGGTTCCCAGCACTGCTTGAGTTTCTGTCCTGTCCTTCAGTGCAGAACAGTGACATACATGGAAGTGTAAGCCAAATAAACTCTTTGCCCCAACCCCCAAGTTGCTTTTGGCCATGGTGTTTCATTGCAGCATAGTAATCCTGACTAAGATGTCACAGGTCTCAAGGTCTAGGTGCATCTCGAAGCCAGAGCAAGTGTGGAGGCACAGAGAGCTGGAAGGTCAGTGTCGGTGATGCCAGTGAACTGGGGGCGAGTGGTAGAGGAGGTGAGGAGTCATTCCAGGAACAGACCCCTGGAACCAGCTTCCAGGGAGGGGGCTGCTGAAACTTGGGGTCTTATGCTTTGGGTAGAGGAGCCATCGTCACCTGGGCTGGGTGGAGGCAGGGCCTCAGGCACCACTCCAGACCTTCTGAATCCAAAACTCCGTTATAAACTTATTGTTGTGTATATTAATGGGTCTCATCATGGCATTTTCATACATGTATATAAAGTATTTTGCTCCCTCACCCCCATCACCCTCTTGTCCGTCCCCCACCCCAACTCCTGCTGATTCCTTTTTTCTTCCCAACTAGGTTCCTTCTATTTTTCCTTCCCCACCGCCTTCATGTGCTCCAGTGAGGGGAGCTTATAGGAGCATAGACATCTTGCCAGTGGCTACACCACTCAAGAAAATGTCCCTTCCTCTCCAGCAACTCTTAACTGCTTTTAGATCTTTAGGAAGCCCGCTGCACAGTTCTGTTTGTTGAGACTGTGTTCACTATAGTCAAAGATAGCCTTGGACTTGTGAGCCTCCTTCCCCTGCCTCCCAAACATTGGGATTAGAGGAAAGCATCAATTATCCCCAGCACAAAAAAATCTGTTTGTTAGCCCAGAGGGAGCAGCCTGTAAAAAGAGGTTTGCATTTTGACTTGCTGGCACTGTGACTGTCACTATTTAAATTATTAAGTTTTCTTTCCCTGAAAAAGGAGACCAACAGTGTACCCCTACCGTCCCCCACCTCTCACTCCACCCTGCTAGCTGTGACCCACACATTCACTATAAGAATATATTCCCGCTCGATTCTTGGTGGTATTCCTGAGGTACTTAGTTTATGTTGGATTTTTTTTTTCCTGCCTGAGAAAATCTGTTATTTTTCAAAGCATCTTTTTGCTCAGGATAGAAACTTCAGCCTGTGCCCAGCAGGACTCTGGTGCCCCAGAAAAAAAGCACCCAGTTGTTGTGGTCCCCATTCAGGTCTCCTTGGGGCACTTAAGTATGTCTGGCCATTCAGCAGGCTGAAATAGGCCACAGTACTATAAATAGGGGCCTCGGGCTGCTCTGGGATCAGATCCCAGGCCAGGCCCCTCCTCCCTCTGCCCGCACCCATTCCTGTAGTTATTTAAATACAGCTACAAGTACATTTTCAGGTTTATGTACCCCAACTTCTTGTCAGCTTGCCAGGATGTAAGCAACTCCTTTCCTGCCTGTCGTCACCAG
>NC_022015.1:10774774-10797871 GCF_000317375.1 Microtus ochrogaster
ACCATTCCAGTGTGGGTGATGTTGCCATCAGTGCAGTGGGTTGGTATTGACCCTTGGGCTTTAGAAGCCTAATACCATCTATGTTCTTTTCCATGTGCCTTGATTTAGCAATGAACTTCTTGGAGTTTCATTTCGTCATCTACAAATGTAGCTGACAGTAGTACTGCATTTTGTGCCTAGCGTTGAGGTGGAGAATAAACAATAAAAACATGTAAAGCCAGGATTAGTCAGGTCACCTGCAAGGCAAAGTATAACATGAAACTGCCCCTTGTTTAAAGTCATCAAGAATTTCTTCAAGGACTGGGGATGTCGCCCAGTTGGTAGAGTGCTTGCCTAGCATACATGATGCCCCAAGTTCAATCCCCAGAACCAGATAAAACAAGGACATAGTGGCATATATCTGTAATCCCAGCTCTTGGGAGATAGAAGCAGGAAGGTCAGAAGTTTAAGGCTACATAGTGAGTTCAAGGCCAGCCTAAGCTACATGAGAATGTTCTATTTTTTTATCTTTATAAGAAAATTATAAGAACTCTTTTTATTTTTAGCTGGTTGTGGCAGTGAAAACTTGTAATTCCAACACTCAGGAGTCTGAGGAAGGAGTATCAGGGATAAGAGTCTAGCCTGGGCTAGGGCACAGTGAGAACTTGTCTCAAAACAAACAACAAGCAAAAGATAAAGACCTTTCAGCTTTCAGGCGTGCCTAGCTTGCAGCCCAAGGGCCATGTTTGTCCAGATAGCTGTGAATGAAGTCAATCACATTATAAACCTCAGGGTCACAGTCTCTTGAATCCCTTATCTGGTGACAGCAGAGCATAAACTATGCTCTGGGGGTGTGTGATGGGTCTGTACGGGGCAGCTTGGCAAGGAGACACCAGAAGGTCAGGTGCCCGGCACTCTGCTTGACACCCTGGTAGCTGCCCTTCTCCGCTTCTCTGGAGCACTTTCCTTTAAAGATTAAAAGTTCACGGGTCGGTTTCACTGCTCAGCTGGGTCTCTGGGTGACTAGCCTAGACTGTGGAATTTACATAGCAGCTCTTCTGTTTCCTTCTGTACTCCCCTGTGCACGTGGAGTGGAGTTCGCACAGTCAAGGTTGCCTTGAACTTCCTGACCCGCCTGCCTCTACCTTGAGTCTGGGTTATAACACGACACCAAACCTGGTTTATATGGAGCTGGGGATCAAACCCAGAAACCCAAAGCCTTGTGCTAAATGAGCACTTGATCAGCTGAGTTATTCTCCAGCTGCTGTGTTCATTATGATAAGAATGACAAAGTTTGTTGTTATTTTTGTTTGTTTGTTTTTAGACCAGAATCCAGGTGACTCACCAAGGGCACAGTGCAGTAGCTTTCCTTCTCCTCCTCCTTTTCCTCTTTCTCCTCCTCCTCTTCTTTTTTCTTTTTCTCTCTTCTAGGGATGGAACCCAGAGCCTTAAGCATGCCAGACTGGTGTTCTACCCGCAAGCTGCCCCCCTACCTCTTCATATTTATCTCTTTATTTTGTGACAGTGTGACATTATGTATCCCAGGCTGTCCTCAAACCCACAGTCCTCTCTCCTCAACTTCCTGAATGCTAGGGCTATAGATTCACATCACCATGCCCCAGCTATGTAGGGGCTTTCCATCTTTAGCTGCATCAGGACTTTGCACAGGTGACAGGGCCCCTCCCCGAGACTCAGGAGGGCTGGCTGGGTCCTAAGAATTTGCATTTGAAAAGCTTCTCAGGTTCCTGGAGTGCTGACAGTCTGAAGGACACCCTTTTAGGAACCCCTGACAGAGGAGTCTATGGCTTTCAGATTTGCAGGTATATTAGAACAGCCCTGAAGCTGTTGCTTCAATCAGAAATAGAGCGGCAACACTCCAGCACTGATAGCTTTTCACTGTTGCCGCTCGAGTTAAAGGGCTATAATATGAACCGAATTAGGAGCATTATTTGCCTGTCTGAGTCTCAGTTTTCTCTTTGAAAAGGGAGTGGCAATACTGCATGCCTCATAGATACTGTCTGAGAATTAATAGCATGCATGTGGACAGCTCCTAAGCCAGTGCTCACGGGTCCCCTGTTAGAAATGTTCCACAACTATTAGCTAAGCACTGACTAGAAGGAAAGCTCAGAGCCTGGTGAGTGATCGGGCCCTTGACACAGCACACTGCAGTGTAATTGACTCTGTAGCTCACTGAGAAGTTCATCAAATACCTTAAATGCCTTTGCATCAGAATCATTGCTAATCATCTGGACACTTGGTTATCAAAAGAAGTTGGATGAACTTTATCTGAACTGTCATCACAAAGCTGTGGGGGAAATTCCATTTCTTTCAAGTGTGTGTTGTGACGTGTGTTCTCCCCCTTCCGCCTTGAGAGGGACTTCAGCACAAAAATAGGTGTGGCTTCCTGGGAGAAGGCCTTCTCAGATCCGGGCTTTGCGGTGACTGCCTCAGGAAAGGCAGCTGGTGTTCATGAGTCACCCAGATCCTGCCTTCCTGACCACAGGCTAACAGCCCAAGAGGTCTCACTTGACTCCCATTGGCAGGATTTGCAATAATCAACATGGTATTCATGTAAGAACTGAAACAGCCGAGCTGTACAGATGTCAGTGGTAGGGCTTGTAACATTGAGTTCATTCCTTGCATTCTCTTCCAGGGGTGCAGGGTGGCCCAGACTTCAGCTTATTGGAATCACTTGGAGCTCTGCAGAGGGTCTTGTTCTACCCCACGGGCATGCATTAGTACCCCCAGGTAGAGGCTGTTTCTCCAGGACCCAAGTGACATCAATGTCATTTATTGAGCTTAGAAAAATGTCTCAAATTAATAGTGTTGAAGGAACTGGAAGAGGCAGCACTTGAAGCTGGGGATTGGCACTCTTGTGTGGGATTGACCCACACAAGGGTCAAGGCAAAGGCTGGCAAACTGTACCCCAAGGAGCATATCCAGCCACTGTCTGTTATTTAGGTTTTTGTTTGTTTGGTTGGTTTTTCGAGACAGGGTTTACTCTGTAGCTTTGGAGCCTGTCCTGGAACTAGCTCTTGTAGACCAGACTGGCCTCGAACTCACAGAGATCCGCCTGCCTCTGCCTCCCAAGGGCTGGGATTAAAGGCGTGCGCCACCACCAACCGGCTTGTTTGTTTTTATTTTTTGGCTTTTGTTTGTTTTGGTTTATTTGTTTTTGTTTTTTGAGACAGCGTTTCTTCACGTAGCCCTGGCCTTCCACCATCTCTGTAGACCAGGTTGGCTTTGAACTCAGGGGTACATTCACCTCTGCCTCCCAAGTAAGTGCTGGGATTAAAGGTGTGCACCACCACTGCTGGGCTTGTTATTTGGGTTGTAAGGGCTTGCAGCACTTGAGATTGAACCTACAGCCTCATGCATGCAAGGCAAGTACTCCACCTTTGACCTACAGCCCCAATGGTCATTTTTGCCTTTTTGTTTTGAGACAAAGTCTCACTAAGTTGTCCACCCTGGTCTTGAACTGGTGATCCTCCTGCCTTAGTTTCTATAGTAGCCAGGAGTGTGTGTGTGTGTGTGTGTGTGCGCGCGCGCGCGCATTAACAGAATTTTACTGGAACATAGACAGACCCATTTAGAATATTGTCTGCAGCTGCTTTTATGTTATAATGGCAGCATTGGATTGGTATGAAAGAGACTTCTAGCTCCACAAAAACAATATTTACTATTTTATCCATCCCAATAAATGAGTTTACTAGTTAGAGACATGACCTCAGATGTGGATAAGCTTGGAGTTGGAACTAGAACCTTCAAAAGTTACAAACTCCTAATTTTAAAAATGAACCCCCAAAGAAGAGAGGAAAGGCAGCCCCAGCACCAACCAGAACATTCAGGCCTCAAGTCCAGCAGTTTGAGTCTTTGAAGTAGTGTGTTTACAATGATTATACAGATTTGCTCCAACAAAATATAGACCGTGCTGGAAGAACAGGTCCGTGTGAAAAAAGGGGGAAATTCAGATTTGAAAGAGAGTGAGTGCAACCATCAGGGATGAAAGTGACTGAGTGAATGGGGAAGATGGTGCAGTGGTGGGATGGATGGCTGCCTAGCACACTGGAGGCCATGCATCCAACCGCAGCGCTGCACAAACAAACAAGAAAAAAATTGTTTAAAAGGAAAAAAAACACACACACACAAAACTCAACCCCCCCCCAAGAAAACAAAAGCAAAATCAACAACAACAAAACAGAACAAAAACAGTGTCCCCAAGTGTCAGTGCACAGCAGTATCACCCAGGGAAGCTTCCTGAGCTCACCTTCATGTGCTGATTTCACAGGCTTGGCTGGAGTCCCATGAGTTTGCACATTTGTTTGTACAGAAGTTGCTGACCCATGGATCACATCCCTAACTAGCAGATAGACACAGCGAGAGAGTCAGGTCTGGGAGAGAGAATGCAACCAAAAGCGACTGAGAGACGACAAAATGAGATGCTCCAGTGTCATTGCACCAGGGATTGCAGAGTGGGCAGTGGAGTGAAGAGTGGAGGACACTGGAGGACATGAATCCTGAGTGAGCTGGATAAAGACAACATCATCCCAAATGTTCCATGTGCAGCCATGGACCCTGGAAGCATGCAATCCTCAAAGCTGTCTTGCAGCAGAGATTCCCTACAGAGGGGAAGCTAGTGAGCAATTATAGACTTCCCATCAGCCATAGTAAGTGTCCTAGACAGTGAAGTGTAGTGTCTGCTGATCTTAGGGAAAACAGCACAGAACCTAGAATTACATGCCCACTCACCCATCACTCAAGAGCTATAAATATGCCTTTCCCAAACACCCCTCCTGGAAGAACTTCCAAAAGATGAGTTAAAATCGAGGGGGAGGAACCCATGAGGAAGGAGCTGCAGGGAACCATGTAGAACAAGATGTGAGCAGGCATTCGCCCCTGAGAAAGAGCAGCTCCCCAAATGCCAGGTGGTGATGTAAAGACCAAGGAGATTAGGATTAAAGCCATCTCAAGGCTTGCATCATGGAGGAGGAGACTTTTGTTTTTGATAAGTTTTACTTTTAGTTTATTTATTATATTACAGGAACTTTTTAAAAGACAGGGTTTCAAAACTGGGTGCAGTGGCACCTTAATCTTGAGTTCAAGGCAAGCCTGGTCTACACAGTAAGTTAAATCCCTGGTTTTGCTATTGTTGTTCCAATTGGCCTCAAACTTACTATGACCAGGCTGACTTCACACTTAGAGTTCTCCAGCCTCAGCCTTCCAAATTCTTGGATGGCACATATGTGCCACCACACTTGGTTTATAGCAACGTAGTGTTGCATACCTGTAATCCCAGCCCATGGGAGGCTGAGGCAGGAGGATGTTAAGTGTAAAGCCAGACTGAGCTGTGTAGTGAGACCCTGTGACAGACAACAGCAACAAAACCCAAACCCAAACAATGAAATAAAACAAATAATAGAAGGTGAAGAAACAACTGGAATACAGAAACTGGATGCTCTGGAAATCAGGATATGTGTGTGTGTGTGTGTGTGTGTGTGTGTGTGTGTGTGTGTGTGTAAAATTAAAAGTAAAACCAGGCAAGAGAACTAAAGCCATCAGTAACCATAATAAATATACGGAGAACAGCTTGTCCCATGGTTTTCAGACTGGGTCATGAGAAGATAGTCTCTATTCCATGAGGTCCAGAAAATACAAAATAACCCAACGTGGTTGAAAGCAAAGAGCTGAGAAAAGATACCACATAAGCACTGGGAGGTAGGATGACTTACCACCATGAGTGGTTGATAAAGCAGACTGTAAAGTTAAACACAAAGGGTTACGGTGCTCTCAACAAGAGAGGTGTATGAGTTATTTTCTACTCATTAGATTTCTTTGTGTGTACATGTATGTGTAGTGTGTGTATGCATGTGTATGTGAGTAAATGTGTATGTGGAGTATGTATATACATGTGTATGTGGGTGCATGTGTACATGTATGTGTAGTGTGTGTGTATATATTTGTGTGTGAGTACCCACGCGGAGGCTGGAGGGTAGAACTCTTCTGCTATTGCTGTCCATCTTATCTTTGTAAACAGTAAGATATTTATTACAGTGAAAGAGCATTACATACAGCTAATAGCGATGAGCATTTAAGCCATTCAGTATACACATGACAAGAATCAGCTAGGATCTTCTCTAGCCCATAGAAAAGTACCAGGCCTTGATTCCAGCAACCACCTTATATTTTAAGACAAGGTCTCCCACTGAGCCTGGAATCCCAGCTGTCTAGACTAATTGGCCAGGAGGCTTCAGGGAACCATCTCTCTCCAGCACCACCGCCTTCCAGTGCTGGGGGTAGACATGTGCCACCACGTCTGACCTTGTGTGGGTGCTGGGGATCCAAATGTAGGTCCCCATCCTTGCAGTGTTGGCACTTTACCAAGTGACCCTCTCCCCACGCCCGCATTAGGTGTTTAAAGTGCCTTTCTCAACCCACTGGTTGCTCACAAATGTGCCGACACCCACTGTTGCAAATGCTGCTCTAGGACAGAGTTCTAGACTAAGCCACTCTGAGGCATTCTGCAGTGCGGGTGGATGTCAGTAACCATGCAGGTGCCTGCCTCTAACACACAGCGAAAGGAAACACGAGTGACTTCCAGAACAAGCAGCCGACTCTGCTCTGCTTTGACTTGGTTTTGCCAAGGACCTGAAAAGAACTCTCCGAGCGTCTTTACAAACAGAAAGTGGAACTTGCAGCTCTGCGCTCTAAGACTTTTATAAGGTAGTGGAAAAGAGTTTTGCAAACATATCCCCACAACACCCACCCCTGTCTTCTACATGGGGAAACTGGTCTTTCCAATATTAAGTCTATTCTCATAATCATTGGGGTGTCAGCCCCTGGCAAAGGCATCCTAAGACCCTCCTGGGAGACATCTCATGCCAATTCACGGATTGGCACTATGAGCATCACCCAGAGGCCCTTCCATTCTCTTACTTCTCCAGCGTCCTTCCAGCGACTGCAATGGATTAAGCACTTTCCTTCAAGGCAATTAGTAAAACTTGAGGGACTAAGAGATGGCAGCTGTTGCTATGCGAGTGTCTGTTTTGCCAGGAAGCAGGGAAAACAAGTGAGCTAAGAGCAGTTGGGAACTAGAGATTATGAAGAGCGACAGAGGCAGAGTCCGGGCAGCCCCGCTTTCCCTTCCTGCCGTCACCTACCCCACACAACCCCAGAACCTCTGCACCAGCTGGCCAGAGTTATGAAATTACAAAACCATGCATGTGCTCAGCACTTTGTACGCCCCTGGGGGAGGACCACACTTTTGATAGAGTCATCGGCTCCTCCGCCTTGGTTTGGAGCATTTGAGGCAGTTAGAGGATTCACCGTCAGAGATGAATGCCCTCTTTTCCTTACTAGTTAACACAAAGAGAGCTTATGCTGACATGTTTTTATTGCACTTTAGACGTTGCTTTTGTGCCAACCCCATTTTACAGATTGGGAAATTGAGGCTCTGAGAGCATAAGCAACTTACTCACTGTGCAGAGCTGAGATTCAGTCTCAGACTGTCAGGTTTAGAATCTCCGTCCTCCTCTTCTCCCTCCTTCCCCTCCCTTTCCATTGTGCATGGATATGATGTGGATGCCTGTCCATGTGGTGGGGTGGGTGGATGCGTTTGTCACAGTGCTCATGTAGTGGTGTCAGAGGACAGATTCCACTGTCACCCATGTTTTCTATCCTGTCTGAAACAGAGCTTTCCTGTTTGCTGCTGCGTGTGCCAGGCTCTGGTATGTCAGCTTCCAAGGACTCTGCTGCCACGGCCTCCCATCTTGCAGGAGTACTGGGGTTATAAGTACGTGCTGCCACGGCAGGCTTTATGTGGGTGCTAAGGATTTGAACTCAGGTCCTCATGCTCACACAGCGAGTGCTTTACCTCCACAGCCATCGCCACAGCCAAGAGCTGGCTACAAACTGACACGATTCTTGAATGCCTTTCCTCAGAGTCATACAGAATTGGATGAATTTGGTAATTACAGGGACATTAAAAAATTGCAGCCAGACTAGGCAAGAGCACTTGCCCATGCATGTGCAAATCCCTGGGTTTGATCTCCAACGAGGCAAAATCAATAACTATGAATAAATAAATCACAGCAAATATGAGTTGACACCTGCATCAAGAAGCTTTTGATTTATCTGTGCACCAAAGTCAAGTCCATAGCATCAGTCATATTCCTGTGCACACTGGAAGAACAAGCAGACTCTCCACGGTGACTTCAGAAATAAAGCGACAAAGCGATGGGAAACCCTGGGGAGGAAAAGCGCTGCATGTTGATGCCGCACTGCACTCTGGTCTTTGCTGATGAGCACAACCTCTACCATCTGAAGTGCCTCCCCAGCTGTGGCAATAGCCAATGGGATTAGCCCAATTCAGCGGATATCTGCTCTCCTCCGCTCACAGCAGCCTTCTCTAGTGCTCCAGGATCTCCTGGCAATGAGATACCCACCACCAAGGCTGCTGCTGCATGCTGCCAAGGTGACTGGCACCCAGGGCAAAGTGAAGAAGTCAAGGACAAAGGTCTCTGCCCGACAGAGGAGACTGTGCGGTACTGTCGGCAGAGCCCTGCGGACACACGCAGACTTTGGATGGGTAGGCAAACAGGTGTTCCTGTTTGTGAGATAGGTCAAACAGCTACAGGAAAATAGATACTGAAGGAAAAGTGTGCTGTGGGCAGGTGTCCACAGAGCTCTGTTCAGTGGTAAACGGTGTCATTCACTTCAGTGTCCGTGACGAGACAAATGGAGGAATCATACCATGGCGTAGCTACACAGTGGGATGCTGTGCAGCAAGGAAAACTATGAAGCTCTGGATGAGTGGAAGAATTCAGACATTAACAGCCCGTGGGCGAATGATTGCGTTTACATGAAATACCCCAGGTTAGGGAAATCCACAGATATTCTGGTGTCCAAAACAGGTTAGTGGCTGGGGTGGGAGAAGAGAAAACAGGGAAGTACTGATTAACCAGTATAGAATTTCCTTTTATGGGGATAAGAATGCTCTGGAATTGGTTGCATGGAGGTGGTCTCACAATGTTCTGAATGTACTTAGCACCACTGAAGTATACTTTAAATGGTTAAAAGGTAATGTTTATGTTGTGTGTCTTTTACTACAACTAAGTAAAAAAAGACAACCATCAGGACTACTGGTAACTCACAGCCATTCCCAGGAGAGACAATGCCGACACACCTCCCCTACGTAAAACTCCCAAGAGATGACAAGCGATGGCCTTGCATTGAAGGCAGAAGCAGAAAAGGGAAGAGTGGCTCTAGAGCTGGGACAGATCTGATGGCCAGACCCACTCAGCTCAGTCCTTTCAGGTACCATCTGTGTCCCATGGGGAGGCAGGTGTGTAGGTGGCTTTAGTGACAATCGCTATGACTACAGCAGGAAGCTCAATGACTGGGCGGGAGGTCTTAAGATCCATTGGTGGCTTGAAAAAGCTGAAGGACGCATACCTAGCTGGCCTCCACAGGATGGCCCCATCAGCAGGGTTGGGAAGCAGCTCCCCTTTGGCCAAGCCATGCTGACCCCTGACCTCTCCCTGAGCTGCCTTTGTTCGCTTCCTGTACACACTGGGTCATGCCTGCGCCTGAGGTTCCCACTGCAGCTTCAGATTGTCCTGCTTCTGCTTCACCCCACCTGCTCCTGTCCAGTGAACCAGCAAGTCAAGGTTATGGAATCTAGAAGACAAGACCAAACAGACTGCCCCTCGCACACATGGGAGCCCTGGAAAGATGGGTGTGGCCACTGTCTGGGAGACCACTGATCTTGGCATCTAGTGTGTGGCTTCCCCAGATCCACAGACTTATTCCAATACAGGGAACTATTCCCCAAATTATAAAACTATGGCTTCATTTCAATGAACGGAGCTGATTGTGAAAGGGAACGCACAAAATGGCCATCTTTAATACTTAATTCCAAGACTGTGTAAGTGTTACCATGGCAACTTCCTCGGACATTGTGGTTGTTCCTTGTCTATTGTTCAGTGACTGTGACTTTTTCAGAAGGAACATGACATGCAGTTACCCACTTAGGCTTGGAGTCAGATTTCAGCCGAGCAGCCCTTCCAGCAAGCGGGTGACGGAAGGAGGACTCAGGATGGGGAAGGGGGTGAGAGGCTTTGCTTCAGAGGCTACCGGGCCACATAGCTCTGCATCCCACCTACATGCCTCTCCCCAAGCACCCTCCCCTCCATCTGCTCTCTCTTCATCTTGGTTTTCTCATCTTTAGAATGGGCCCAATCATTCCTGTCCCAATAGAATGAGTGACAGGGTCTCTTGGATCCTGTGTGTGGCTGGAAGATGACCTTGATTTCTGATCCTCTCACTTCCGGAGTGCCCTCTGCCTCCACAGCCGGTTCATCAGGTGCTGGGGTGGAGCCAGGGTTCGCTGGTTACAGCTCAATAGTAGATAGACTACTTACAGAATGAAGAAGACTCTCTGTCAAGGGCTATGAAACGGAGCTGGGAGAGAGTCCTGTTGTGTAGCGTGT
This sequence comes from Microtus ochrogaster, assembly GCF_000317375.1. Lineage (NCBI taxonomy): Eukaryota > Metazoa > Chordata > Mammalia > Rodentia > Cricetidae > Microtus > Microtus ochrogaster. The sequence continues at coordinate 10,785,241 of NC_022015.1, forward strand.
TCTGGTCTTGAATTCACAGTCTTCCTGCCTCAACCCCCTAAAGTGCTGGGATGATAGACTTGTGCCACCATGTCTGCCTACCATAAATAATTTTTATATTAATTGCATCTTGAAATGATAAGATTTTGGATATCAAGAAGTAGATATTAATTAATGGGTATTAATGATATTAATTGATTATCTAGGTCGAATAAGATATATTATCTAAAACTTTCTCACCTGCTTCTTTTTGTCAAATGAGATGGAGAAAACTTAAAATTACACATTTTATTTCTATGGGACTAGCCAAACCTAGAATGTTCTCAACATACCAGTAGTTATGGCAAATTCTCACAATGTCATTTGTGCTCAAGTATGAAACAAACTTTTGGAATGAGATAATTACTGAGAACAGTGTGTTCTAAGAACCAAAAGTGCATCAAACTAGGGCTGGGGTGTAGCTTGGAGGTAGAGCACTCGCCTAGCCTGCCTGAGGCTCAGTCTGAGCCCAGGGCGGCAAGAAAGAGTTTTACAAAGTTACAGCCCATCCGGTTGGTTCTGGAGGCTTCCCAATGCAGACTTGTTAAGGGGCAGGGATGTGGTGGTGTGGAGAAGCGGCTAGCTAAGCCTTGTGGCCTTTGCCAGGTTCGCTGCGACCCTGAGATCCAGGAGCTGCGGCAGTGGCAGAAGAAGTTGCGTGAGGACAAGCACATCCGCCAGCGTGTGAAGATCTTCTGGGCCAAGCAAGAGCAGAAATGTGAGTGGTGGGCTTCACACCCCACGTTTATTCCAGAAAAGGCTGATCCTTCACTTGAACTCTAGAGGGAAACTCTCTTGGAGGCCTGCAGACTCTGTGTGTGTGTGTCCTGTTCGGCTGCTACAGAATCCACAGGATATAATTTACACGGCTATTCCACTCCCTCGAGGACAACTTCTGTGTCATCTAGCATCCGAGGGCTTTTATTTTCTATCTATGAGGCTCCAAGAACAGGCTGTGATTTGGGGAGCCATGTTATTGGCAGGGTGCACAGGTAATCACCATCCCCAACTCCTGCTGTCTGTCTCACCATCAGTGGGTTTATTTCCATCTTTATTTGCACACAGGGCAATCCCGTGTGTCAGTCTGTCTGGGTCAGGGGATGCTCAGGTGGTTGGTGAGTGCTATTTCTGGGTAGATGGCTTTGAGGGTGTTTCTAGAAATCGGATGTGGATTTGAACTGGTAGGCCTCTCCAGTGATGAGGACCTGAATAGGATAAAGGGTGAGAAGGGTTGGGTTAATGGCCTGCATACACAGAATCCTGGTGTTCTGCCTCCCCTCTGGGTCTCCTGGGCCTCAGGCTTCAGATGTGGGCTGAACTCTCCAGTTCTCAAACCTCTGATCCACCTTGTCACGTGTTTAGGCATGTTAACACACACATGTACACACCCCTCCACACTCCTCCCCTGCTTGCAGATAGCAGATGGTGGGGCTTCTGTGAACCAGTACTTTGTATTGCTAAATCCCCTTCTTTGTCTATGCATATATTTTTTATTGGAAAAAGAACATATCAATATGAACACCAGCATATTAATTATGGTGGAGGTTCTGTTTTCTTCCCCCTCTTTGGCAGTTGTTTTTCTGTTTTTCCTGCTGTGACTATATAGTAAGTTAAAGTTTAAAAATAAAAGAAAATGGGAGTGAGGCTCTGGCACAACGGTTCAGTCGGTGAAGGGCTTGCTGCCTAGGAGTAGGGACCTGAGATGGAACCCCAGTGCCCAAGTACAAAGCCAGAAGCAGCAGTGTAAGATGGTAAGCCGATGCCGTGGGTGGGGACAGCAGGGGCCTCTACAGCCTGCTGGTGAAACAGCCCAGCTTAACTGGTGAATTCTGGTTCAGTGGGAGACTCTTGTCTCAATAAAGTTAGGAAGTGTCTGAGGAAGACAGCCACCATTTACATCTGGCTTCCACATGCATGAGCACAGATGTGTGCACATCCATGGGTGTGAACACATGTATCACACACACGTGCACACACACATACATACACACACACATACACAGGAACATGTACACGAGAAAAAAAAAGAAGAGAAAGGACAGGATGGCAGGAAGGGGAGAAGGGAGAGAGGGAGGGCAACTGAGGGAGGGAGGAAGAGAGAGACGTAAACAGCTTCAGCAATTACTTCTGTCGGGCTGGCTCAGCCTGTGCCTTTCTTTAGCCCAACTGCCATTTCAGTTCAGTTCGGAACTGGGACTCAATCAGGGCTGTAATCAGTTTAAAGGTCACAGGAAGCGCGGTACACCTATTTACTGTGGCTGTTCTGTATTCTTTGGAGTTGATTGGCTGTTATTTGATTGGTGGGCTTGGCTTGCTGTGGAGCAGGAAGAATACAGTGGACTGAGTGCCAGCAGGAGGGCAGAGGAGACCCTGCTTACTGTTCCCACCTTCTCACCTTGCAAGGGCTCCAAGACGCTCCCCTCTCGCAAGACGGGGTCTTCAATAAATATGACCTATTATAATATAAACCTTAATATGGCCACATGCTAAACTGCCCTTTATGCAGAAACTCTGAAATAAAAAATTAAATCTAAAGACCATTTCCGGTTTATGGCCGGGGAAGGCAGGACAGGATGCACAACAGCAGAGCTGCGCCAGGACTCTCGCTGCCACTGCCATCCATGTGGCCCCAGCTAGCTGACTTCACTGGCCTTAGTGCCCCCTTCAGAATGGGACCAGCGATAAAGTTCCTGTCACATGCGGCTCTTAAAGGAGTCTCATGGATGATCTTTAGCCTGACACACAGTGCCCGTGAATGTTCTGTCACAATAGTGTTGTCGAGATATATGTGTGCTTTTCAGTGACTTGGGGTTTGTTTCCTTTGACTGATAGACATTTAACTCTGTGGGTTCCAAGTGGGTTAGTGTTTAGCTTATTCATTGCATTTCCCAAAGCTTCAAGAAGATCAATGGTCTACACACACATATATATATTTGAGGTATGAAGCTCTTGGGCTTTACTTTACAGTAGAAGAAACAGAGGCCAGAAAGGTCTAAGGACTTGCCCATGTACCAGAGGGCTGGCTCAGTTGGTACGGACTTGCCCATGTACCAGAGGGCTGGCTCAGTTGGTAAGACACTTGCTCATGGACCAGAGTGCTGGCTCTGTTGGTAAGACATTTACCAAGCTTGTGTGAGGACCTGGATTTGAGCCCCAGACTCACATGAAAGTTGGGTGAGGTGGCACACACCAGTCATCCCAGTTCTGGGGAGGCTGAGAGAGAACCCCTGGGGCTTGTTGGCTAGCTGTTGTTGTCAATCAGCGAGCTCCAGGTTCAGTGAGAGACCCTGCCTCCAAAATGAAGGTGGAGACTGACTGAGGAGGACACCTGGTGTCAACCTCTGCCCCACATGCATGAGCACACGCGTGGGTGAGCACCTCATGTGTGAGCAGTGGCGAGCTTATCGCCCCCACGTCTTCACTCTCATCTCCTAAGGCTTCCCCAGGGACTGATGCACAGACAAGCTCCCTACTCTCTTCACAGTGCTGTAGCTGTAACCTAGAGCTGCACGTCCTAGGCAGGCACCCCACCACCTAGTGGCACCCAGCCCTGGGAACTGCTCCCCAAACTTCTCAGGAATCATCTTAAACGACACATGGCCATGGCCAGTTTCTTATCAGGGCATCAGAATTCTTGCTGTCTGGGTTTGTGTTGACTGAGGTTTCTAGGTTTGGGCTGGATGAAGAGGAGCAGCATATAGCCTGGTACACCCTGCATGACCCAGAATTTGTTGCTTCCTTCAGGTATCAACAAGCCAATCAGAAAACAATATTTCCCTAGCCAAGATGACACAGGGGTCATGCCCCAAAGACCTACTGTATGGCAGCTTTAGTCCTGTAGACTTGCCATTAAAAAAAAAAAAAAGAAAAGAAAAGAAAAAAAGGGTAGTCATAGTAAGTGGCAATGGTTTTGGACTCCATTTAAAACTTCCCTGTGTGTAGATGTCAGACAAATGTCACTCTAAGGTGTTGTCATCGTATGGTCCCATGATCTGGTGTTTACATGTGAGCAGCCTCCTGCAGATGCGAGTCTCAAGGAGGAGCATCAGCTGTCCCCAGGCAGACTCCTGGTCATGTGCATTTGGGTCTCAGGTTACACAGAGCCAGAGGCTACTGTCCCCAACAACATTCTCTTCCAGACAGAAACAGTGTGAAGTTCTCCTGTCACACTCCAGAAGGACAGGTGCACAGATTATTTTTAAATGTGTGTCTTCAGAATTCCATCCCAGGCAGTCCAAAGATGCCTTGAGATACAGTCAAAAGTCCCATCCCAAAGAACAGCATGTTTTCAGTTGTGTTCCATCAGTGATTGGTTTCGTATATGTGAATGCCTCTCACTGAGCCCAGTGGGCTCATGTTCCGGTGAGCACAAAGCCAAAGTAAACACAGCTGAGAAACCAAAGGGTAGAGAGGGATTTAGTACCTGCAGCAGGTGGGAAGGACATGAGAGTCACTTCCAGAGCCACGGTGCTCTCCCTGACCGAAGGAAGCATGGGAGTTTTATTCATAAAGCTTCTGCATATGCCTATGGGAAAGCACCGTACGAGCAAGCATATTCCTGAGCATCTCCATTTAAGGGCAGAGTTTAGGAAGGGAAGAAGACAGGGCATATTTTGGGGTATCCTTAGCTTAAGCACATGAGTTAGAAAGTTTAAAATTAAAGATACAGGCACCTCTAGGCATGCTCAGCTAGAATAATGAAGATGATAGGCAGTTGCCTCTGGACATGCTCAGCTTTAAAAGTGTGTGTGTGTGTGTGTGTGTGTGTGTGTGTGTGTGTGTGTGTGCGCGCACGTGAGTGTGTACCCATTCATTTGTATGTTTACAGGGGAGTGAGCATGTGCATAGGACAGGCTCAGCTGTCGTTCCTCAGCTGCTGTCCATCTTATATTGCTTATCAGTCTGGTGGTTTTGAGACAGGGTGTTTCATTTGCCTGAACTGGCCAAGCAGGCTAGCCAGCGAGATCCAGGGAGCCTCTGGGATCTGTCTGTCTCTGTCTCCCAGTGCTGAATTACAGCTCTGGATTTTAGAATGTGGGTTCTGGGAGATCAAATTCAGGTCCCATGCTTGCACTGCAAGCATTTTACCCACTGAGCCATCTCCCCAGTTCCTAAAATATTTTATCTACAACAGTGGTTCTCATCCTTCCTAATGCTGTGACCCTTTGATACAGTCCCTCATGTTGTGGTGACCTTCAGCCATCAAATTATTTCATGCTACTTCATAACCATAATTTTTCTACTGTTATGATATTAATAAACATCTAATATTCAGAGAAAAAGGAAGAAAAATGGACAGTTTGAGGTGCACTAGTACAGGTATTTGTTCCTAAGTGCTAGCCACACTTAGAGGCTGCATGTCCACATTTTATTTGGAAATCCAAGAGGGAGCAGACTCAAACAAAAACAAAAATCATAGCAATTGTTCCCACAACACCAGAATCTATTGCATGCACACACACACACACACACACACACACACACACACACACACACACACACACGGTAACTTTCTCATAAGATATATGCATTTTAAATATGAACAAATATGCTTGAAATGACTTTATCACTTTATATTTAGAAGAGAGAGTGGGGGTACAATCTGTCAAAGGAAGCGTTTTACCTCTTGTTTCCCACCTGCTCATTCCACATTCCAGTGGCAGTCCCAGAAATACACAGTAACTTTAGGCAAATGTGGCAATTGGCTTTAAAAAGATTAAGGTTATAGAAATAAAAGCCACTGAATGCATCTGGCAAAATAGTATAAGACCATAGCTGCTGAAGGTGTATTTAAAATACCTCATGGACAAAAATTGTGTGTATTGGTGTATATTCAAGGTGCACAACCTAACACTTTGGTTAAGGTAAAGACGTGTTGAGGGCCACCTTTAACCCAGCGCTCAGGAGACAGAGGCAGGTAGATCTCTGTGAGTTCAGGGCTAGCCTGGTCTGTACATAGTGAGTTCCAGGACAGCCAGGGCTAGGTAGAGAGACCTTTTTTTCATAAAATGAAAAAAAGAAATGTGTGATGTTTGCCACATTAGGAGAGCTAACCTAGCAGTGCAATCCACAGCTGCCATTTGCATGTGTGTGGATGGGACACTTAAAATTTGCTTTTTTGTCAGATTTCCGTGAAGAGTGGTGAACTGTGGTCAGGTGCTCCACTCCAGGTCCCCAGAGGTAGCTACTGTGTTAGAGAAGGTGTGTGCGCTCTCTTCAGCACGGAGGTTTCTTAGGGACAGAAGGCGGGAATGCAACCTGTAACATACTTCCCATCCAGGAGAAGACAGAGCCTTTCCACGTACATTATGCCATGTCAATAATGACCTCCTCCTGTTCCCACAATAAATAGAAATACAGCTCTGAGCTTCCTAGAAGCCATGGCAACAATGGAAGCAGGGCTTCTGTCCTCACAGTTAAACCCATTTCTTGGAAGCACGCCTTCCTGAAGCTGAGATTTGATCTCACTGATAGAAAGGACTGTGTGGCACCTGGTGAGCGCTTCCCTCTCAGAAGCTGCAATTCTGACCCCTTTAGAGCGGCTCTTCCTCCCAGAGGGAAAGGGCAGCGGCCCAGAGCAAGGCATGGGAGCCAAGGAAATTTCTCTTCATGGTGTGCCAAGCCTGGAGATTTCTCTATGGCTTCAAGAATATTCTTGGGCTGGAGATATAGTTCAATATTAAATACCCGTGCAACTTGTGAAAGGCCCTGGACTGATCCTCACTATAGGCAGGCACACACACACTAATGAACACACAGGAGCATGCACATGCTTACACACACGGGAGTACACATGCACACATGGGCACACACACGCAGGAGTACGCATACATGCAAACACACACACAGGAGCACCATGTGAATTATCATTCATAGTGTTGTGTAGATTTATAGTCAGTGCCATCAACCCACTGTGGGATTTGGGGTGGGTGACATCATCTTGATGATTCATTCCTCCTACATGTAAAATCAGAGTGATCATGCCTCGGTTATAATTCTAAATGAGGTCATTGTTTTGATAATGCTGTGGCTCTTTATTAAGAAATATTTCTATAAATCTAAGTTGTCAATTTCAATTTAATCTTATTTATTTTTCTCTCTCGTCTTCTTGCATTATATTCGTTCTTCACTTTAATCCACAAAACAAGTAAGAATTTGATTAAGAGACATCTAATGATTTCATGTCTTCCCTCCACCGGTTTTATTTTTAAGACTCCCAAGAGTGTGGGGCCGTTAGGATGACGTCACCTTTCACACATGTAATCTTTTCCTTTAAAATTTGCAAAAATATGCAGAGCTGGGATATGCCTTCTCTCAAAATGCTTTCAGGCCCACACTGTCTGTTGGGATCAAAGTTCAGTCAGAGATGGTTTCCTTTTTTAATGGTTTGGCCCTGAAGTTTAATATCTTAAATTTGTTCATGCAAATGAACTCTCCCAACCTCCTTTGATTCTTCACCCATCCCCTGCCTTGTTAAAACCTTCTTCTTTGTACTTAGGAATGCAGAAGTCTCTTCTAAGATTTATAAACCCGGGGAAGACTGACGGCTGATACAGAGGAGTCATTTGATGGGGTTTAGAATCACCATGGAAACAAACTCTGGGCATTTCTGAGAGGGATTCTGGAGGGAGGACCCATCCTAACTGTGGGTGATGTCATCACGTGGGCTGGGTCCTGGAGTGAATGAAAGGGACAGTGCCAGCTGAGGTACCAGCCTTACTTCCCTCTTGTGTTTCAGACTTCCCCAGTGACTTCCCTGTCAGATAGACTGCAGCCGTGAGCCAAAAGGAACCCTTCTTTCTTTAGGTTGCTTTGTGATGGCAATGGGAAGAGTAATATAACCTGATAGACAAGGTCTCCCATTTCCCAGCTGGCGACCTTGAGCAGTTGTCTTAACCCCTGTGTGACTCCATCGGTACAGCAAGGAAATGGCAATGGTAATACTAACACTCCCCTCCACCCTAGAGGGGCTGCCTGGTCATTAACCATGGACAATATGTAGCTTATATTAAGTGGTCAAAAAAGGAGGCTGTTGTATCATTAAACCAAGTGTTCAATAAATGGCGAAAGGGTGCTGTTGTTAAACAGTTTGGGTTTCTCCTGGAGCCAGAGTTCTGCCTCTTACTGATAGTGGAGTCACAAGCAAGTGACGCTTCCACCTGAGACTCAGTTTCCCCCAGGTGACATGGAAACAATTAGGAGCTGTTGCAGAAAGCCCCTGTGGTGATCACAGAGGAGAGCATGTATGGTGTTGGATAGGTGGCTGGCCCAGAGAGATAACTGGTGTCTAGGCTTTAGTCATATTTGAAAAGTAAGCAGCACATTGTGTTTTTATTGTTGATGTGCTTTTGGCTTTGTTGTGTGTGTGTGTGTTTGAACCTCAATTTCATTTACTCCAGAATGACTTCAAATTCCCTAAGTAGCTGAGGATGACCTTGAACTCCAGAACCTTCTGCCTCTACCTTCCCAAAGGACAGTGTTGATTCCAGGCAATTTTTCTGCAGCTGTGGTTCTCAGTGCTACAAATGAGACCCTCCCGGGGAAGTTGTGTCAGGTTGTGTCCAGCCAGAGGCCAGGGAATGTGATGATGTGGGCTTATTCTTAGCAGAGAATGGGCTCTGGCCACATCAGCAAAGCCCGAATACTATGGATTAGCTGCAGGATCCCGGCAATGGCCGGGGATCTGAGACCTTCCTTTGTGAGGCCTTTTCGGTAATGCATTTCATGTGGATCAAAAACGAAGAGGATCTGAGTTTCTGGTCTAGCTCTGCAGTGTACCAGCTAGCAGGGCCTTGGACAGGATGAATCAGAAAATGTTTGTACCAGTGAAGCAGAGGGTTCCCCGGGTGCTTGCCTCCCAGCGGACAGGTCACAAGGCATTGCTGCTGAGTGTGGGACTTCAGTCTCAGGGTTGAAGGGCATGAGACGCTAACAGTGGCTAAGTCGGGGAGACTACAGTAAGGTAACTGAGGGCAGAGAAACTCTGGAAGCTTAGAGGTTGAAGGAGAGAAGAAGGGAGGGTGGGTTCAGTCCTGGGCTACATAAGAGAGTTTGGGGGTACTTTCTTAGCTTCAGACCCTGTGTGCCACCCCTAGCACCACAGAGACAGTTCAGAGAAAGGAATAGATGTGCTAAAGGAGAATTTTGAAAAGCGCATCACTTACTTGGGAAGGCAGAAAGCATACGTTTTGCAACATGGACCTATTCTGTCCCCACATTTGAGTCCGTTATACCAGAGGTGACTCTTCTTAAGAGAAAGCTGGAGCTAATGGAAGGGTGGAGAGAAATCACGCTTGTTTGGCTTTGGCCTAGCCCACAGAATGGCACACTTAGACCCTTCGCTACTACATGGTGGATGTCTGTGAAAGCGCCTGGTCCTCACAAAAGCTGAGTTTCTTAAATGCCTACTATGCTCCAGGCCCTCTACACACAGTGCTTCCAAGGGGAGACAGGAGGAACTGTGTCGGAGGTTAAGCCATTTGCCTAGGTCATGGCTGTGAAAGCAGCTGAAGAAGTAGAACTTTCTACAGAGGTAGGTCTCTCCACGAGACTCACAGCTTACCTGCCCATCAGACCAAGGACAGGAAGACCCGAGGGAGGGGTGGGCTTGATGCTCTTCCAGAGTGTACCCGTCAGAGTCAGCGCAGATGTGACAGCAGTATCCCGAGAAGGAGCCAAAGACAGATGAACCTTGAAAACATTCTCTTACCTGCAAGAACTGGAGGCAGGAGGCTCCCGCTGCCCATGGCTAGGATGTGGCATGCCCAGAGCAGGCAGAATGTGGAGGGCCAAAGGCTCTTAATGGTTGTCTTAGGGCTGAGAGGGGCGAGAGTACTGGGGGGCTTCCTTCCCTTGCTACTATTAGACAAGGCCTCATATAGCCCAGGATGATCTAGAACTCTCCATGTAGCCAAGGATCTTCCCTCCTCCTCTAAAGAAGTATTGGGTCTATAGGCGTGTGCCATCATGCCTGGGTTTTCTTTTATTTTTTTGCTTTTCCTTTTCCTCCTCCTCCCTCTGTTCCTTTTTTTCCTTCCTTCCTCTGACAGGGTTTGATATGTAGCTCAGACCTGCCTTAAACTCTCAGTTTTCCCATTCCAGTCTTCCAAGTTCAGGGATTGCAGGCGTGCATCACCATGCTTGGCCAGGGCTCGTCTCTGGGGAACAAACTGCTGGAACATTAATAGTGTGCATGACTGTACAATTCTGTGAATTCGCGGAGGCCATTGAGTTGGCTGCTTTAAGAATGGGCTGTATGGCATGTGAACTCCATTCATCATAAAGCTGCTCCATGCAGCAAAGCAGAAATGAAGGGGCCTGCGGTCTCCACAGCAAGCAGGATGGCACCTGCCATGCACAGCTGTGCATGCGTTCGCTTCCTCACCTCCACCAGTCCCTGATTCCTGTGCTACTCAGAAGGTCCTGCAAGGCTGCCCCAACTCCCTCATCCATCTGCTTGACTTGCCCCAACCCTCCCCAACTTGTTTTATACCACGTCTGTTGGAATTGGGGCTGTGTCTGCTTCACAGACCAGGAAATAAAGAAATGTGGCCGCCTTTGACCTTGGCCACAGTGAAGGGTGTGGGAAGCTGACCCTGGATGGCTAGGCCTCCTGTCACTGGGCTTTGTGTCGACCATCTGCTGGGTTTTAGATAGAATTATGTCCATTCCTTTGTAAACTCCCTTTCACTGTGTGATCACCACGAGCAATTTTTACCTGTTGAGTCGCTGCATTTACCTAAGATTTTAATTGTTTATTCTGTGTGTTGTCTATGGGGCCGCACTAGCCGGTTATATCTCTGACATGGATGAACTGGTTTCTGTTCCTCCCTTCCCCTCTTTATCTTCTGTCCTCTTCCCCCACCTTCTCCTCCCCTTCCCATCCCCTTTCCTTCCATGAAGACTGAAGCACTCTACCACTGTGCCTCCGTCCTCAGCTCTGCCTCTTTTCTCTTTGATTTCTTTTCCTTCTCTTATTTGACCTGTGTATACTGAGGACTCCCCCCCCCCCCTTATTTTGGACCCATTCTCCCTTAGCGGGGTGCTCTTTTTGTTCTCTACAGTATCATTCCAGGAATTGATCTCCCCTTTTGTGATCCACAGTTTCTATAGTGGTGACAAGGGACGCATTCAGTGTGTGCTGGTCCTGAAGCAAGCACATCACTTGCAGCAATTCAGCTCGACCATCTGCACATAGTCCTCTAAAGTAGGTACAACTTATCACATCTGTGGATAAGGAAACTGAGCCACGGAGAGGCTACACGGTACACCCCAGGCCGCACTGCAAAGAGGCGGCCCCAGAGCCTCCCTCTCCCCTTATTGCTCCATTATGTGGCTGTCACCTGTGGAGAACTGATGGCATTTCCTACAGTGCTGTCAGGATCCAGCCTCTGAGTCCATTGCCAAGGGCACAAAGCACATGATTCTCTATGCCTATTGGCCTTAGAGAGCAACGATGCCACCTGCCAAGTGGCCCCACCACCCCCTCTGTGAGCTTATTGACTCACGGTATTCACCCCTACAATCTAAATTTAGAATCCAAACAGTTAATGTGTCTGCCAGTTTTCAGACCCGACTCTTGTTAGTCCTAGCTTGGATGTACTTAAAGGCATAGAGCTAAGGAGGCTGGAGCTCCAAAGCACAGAGTGGTTCCTTTCCCTATACTTCAACACTCGCTCACTCGCCAGAGCAGTGAGGTCTCATCGTGAGAAAGAAAGAAACGAAAACATGGAAGCTCTTAGGCTCCACTTGCTCTTCTGTTACCATACAGGAAAACCATTTGAGCGGGAGGCCTCAGTTTACCCTCAGGTGATAGTATGTGAACGTGTCTGTCACTCAGTATTATCTGCGAGATTACAGCCATTGGAGTGGGTGTCAAAGGGCACATCACTGTGGTTTGACGACTAAAGCTGTTGAGGGTCTTTTCTGAGTGTGTTCACCTTAGTGTATCTTCTCTGGAGAAATATAAGTACAAAACCTTTGTCCCTTTAAATTATATTAATTAGTAAAAGTTTGTGTGGGTGCGTGCATGTGTGTGTTTTCACATTCAAGTCTCTTATCAAATACACGATGTCAGTTCTGTAGGATATCTTTTCTCCCTTGCTCTTTGCTTTTCATATTTGTGGTTCATGTGTTTGTCTGAACAGGGCCTCATTACACAGCCCTGGCTAGATGGCAGTTCACTCTGTGCACCAGGTTGGTCTTGAACCTTCTGCTGCCTTCCCACCTTCCACAGCCTGGTCTGGCCTGGAGCTCCTGTGTACACAACCCAGGCTGCCTTAGTCTCCCACTGTTGGGATCTCAGGCATGTGCCACCACACCTGACTGGACTCAGTTTTTCATGTTTGCATAAGGTCAGGGTCCAGCTTCATTCTTGTGCTTGTGGCCATTTGGCCAGCAACATTTATTCAAGAAACTCCTTCTTCCCCAATAAATGTCTTCGCATCCTTGTTGAAAGTCAGCTAACTGTGGCTAGAAAGGTTTGTTGGGTCATTCACTTTGATTCCATTGACTTAGATGTCTGTGTTAAGGTTTCTTCTTCTTCTTCTTCTTCTTCTTCTTCTTCTTCTTCTTCTTCTTCTTCTTCTTCTTCTTCTTCTTCTTCTTCCTCCTC
>NC_022015.1:10797971-10837026 GCF_000317375.1 Microtus ochrogaster
GAGACCCGAAAAAAAGCAGTTTAAGGGGGAAGAATTTCTTCTGGGTCATTATTTACAAGGTTTTAGCCCATTGTGGTGGGGAGTGTGCAGTTTACATCATGGTAGCCAAGAAGCAGAGAGAGAAGAATGGAGAGAGAAAAATAGCAGTAGCAGGCGTCCTTCCTTTCATCTCCTGAGGCTCCAAGCATGAAGGATGATGCCACCACACCCAGGGCTGGTCTTACCCGTGAGTTGGTCTCTAGAAACATGCACAGACTTGCCCAGAAGAGTGCTTCGCTAGTCTCCAAGGGATTTCTGAGTCCAGTGGAGTTGATGGTCAGGATAACCCATTACAATGTCTATCCATTCCCAGGCAATACCACCCAAGTTTTAAAATCAGCAAGTGTGAGCTCTCCTACTTTATTTATTTATTTTTGATAGTGGGGATTGAACCTAGGTCCTCACACATGCTAAAGCACATTCCACCACTGAGCAATACCCCAACTCTGTCCTTGCCTCCCCTGAGATGGTTTGGCTCTTGTGGATCCGTGGGTTTCCAGCCACCATGCCTCCTGTCAGTTTCTGTGAAGATATGGCTCTATCTTTAATGTTATATCCACGGGACTGTATTCCAGGGCAGTTATTTTCACATGTTTCTTTTCTGTCTCGGTTTTGTTCCTTTAACCCTGTGTTATAAACATTGCCCCCTGATGACCAGCTTCTCTCACATGGGCTTGGTTACATGACCTGGTTGCCTTCCCACTGATGTTTCTGAATCTCTACATGTTAGCCATGCTCTTGCTCCATTCCCCAACCTAGGAGTGCATTTGGGTCAGTGTCTTGGGAGATAACCCCAGAAATGACCTTAGAGGAGTTTAGTTTCCTCTGTAAACCACTGAAGACATTTTCCCATGTTAACACTATTACCCTTCTAATTCAGATTTTGATGCAATATCCCTAACATCATTGAAAACAGTAAAAGCAAGCAAAACCCCAGGGAGTCAGACCTCACTCTTGCATCTTAGAGAAGTCACTAATTTTGCTAGATGGCTCAGCAGGTAAAGGCATTGAGCCTGATGACACTGTATCCTATCCCCAGGACACACATGGTGAAAAGAGAGACCAACTCCAGAAAGTTGTCCCCTGACCTCCACTTAAGCATACAGTGTGTCACATGGTCATTGTAATGACAACAGAATTCCATGTATATGAGACATTTGTCTTGAACTGACTTTTTCACAATTCTGAAACCTGAACAACAGTGGCTAATGTGTTTGAGATGTCTCAGGAGGATTCTAGGCGTCACACGACGAGATGGACTGTGCTAAGAGTCTGTTAGTTTCATTGATAAAAGAGAAGTCTGAGGTGTCCTTAGTTACAAGAGATGGAGGACAGAGACAGGAGAGATAAAGAAAATGGTCAGAGAGTGTTCATTGGCCAAAGCCAACAAACAAAGGCCCACTCTCTGCACGTGTCCTAACAGCAGCAGAACTTAGACTTAGAATTCTAAGAGAATGACTCTCAGGTACAGTACCTCCATCTCCTGCTTATGGATAAACTCTCCAGACTCTGGATCCTAAACCATCCAGAAGCAAGAAGCACCTCTCCTGACTGGACGGTCTGTCCCCAAACTTGACCCACTTGCATTTTCTGCAACCCCTAGTCTCTAACCAGTGTAAACTCAGTGTAAAAAAAAATGTGTGCTTTACTTGCCCCGGATTTCATCCTAAGAGTAGGGGCAGCACCAGGCCCTAGGCTTAGGGTGCATCCAAGGGAGGAAGCAATCAGCTACCTTCCCCAGCTCCTGCCTCTGTGATGGATGGGAGCTTGTATCTGTGAACCAAAATCCACCCATCCTTCTCTAAGTGGCTTTGGCCTGGATGTTGTGTCAGAGTGGCAGGAAAGGTAACTAATACAGATGACTTGGTAGCAGCTCCCTGCACTGAAGTACTGAGGAGACACAGGAGAGATAAGACATCCCTTTGAAGGATGTGAGATTATGTGGAGATACATGGGTTCCTCACATTAGTGAGTGACGATATTTACGTTTTCCTCCCAGGGTACTGGGGGGTCCCCTAAAAGGAACTCAGTATTTGAGACCTTGGAATGTTAATCTTATCCCCTTCTGATGTCTGATGAGTCTGGTTTCTGAGTTTTAGGATTTCTTGATCTGAGCCATCTGCCCTGAGGTCAGACTCAATCATCAAGAGGAGTGAGTGGAGGCTGGGGGTGTAGTTCAGTGGATAGAGTGCTGGCCTAGACTCCATCCCCAGTACTGCACAAAATTAGGCCATGGCACATGCCTGTGGTTCCAGCACAGGAAAGGTAGAAGCAGGAATGTCAGAAGTTCAAGGCCATTCTCGACCACATAGTGAACCTGGGACATATGATACTCTGATTCAAAAGAAAAAAAGGCAAGCAAATACTGCCTCCAAAGCCCTGAGAGAGGTAGAAGTGGTTATCTACGGCCTTGCTGTGCTTGTGGAGATGTTCAGGTGCACGCGGTCTTTGTTTGCACTGCTCTTCAGGCAGTGTGTAGTATGCATAGCTTCTGGCAGGCTGCGGATACGCCGCCACACTGCAGACTCTCTCGGGATGCCTAGAATGTTTCTAAAGGCTCACTCTTGGCTCTGGCAGCTGAGAATGCAGCGCTAAATAAAAAGCCCCAGGCCATGGCCGACTGTGCTGGCTTGTATTCATTCATGCCCTCAACTTGCTGAGTTCTGAAAGACACCAACTCTCAGACAGTGTAGTAGGTGGTGAAATTCTAGTCTTCATGCAGTTTAACTAATTGTAAATTGGGGCTTCCTGTCTATGGTGAGATATAAAAAGAAGTTATTAACAAGTATAGACATAAATCCACACGAATGACACATAGACCGAAGCTTGCCCAAGAATCTAAAGAAAATGTGTTGAAATATTGGTTTTAAGTGCTACATTTTCCATTTCTCCTATGGCAAGTGAATCCTTCATGCAATCCAGAAATGTTTTATTGAGTATTCACCACGTGCTGTGCAGTAGGTGCCACCATGTGTCAATCTTTGCACTCTTACCTATATTAGTTAGGTTTATCATCCTGCGACTGTTACAAAATACCTGAGGAAATCAGCTTACAAAGAGAAAAGGTTTTTGCTGGTTCATAACTTGAGAGTTCCATCTGGGGTCAGTTGTTCCTGTTGTGTTGGGCCTGTGGTGAGGCAAAGCATCATGTGGTAGGACAAACCTGGCTGGATATAAAAGAGAAAGAAAATGATGGGCCAGGGTGCCCATAGCTGCCCAGGGATATGCCCCAGTGACCTAATGTCCTTTTTCCAGACCTCACCTCCTGAAGGCTGAATTACCTCCAGAGAGAGCCATGAGCTGGGGCCCGAGTCTTTGGGACAATACTTATCCAACTGTAGCATGTTATCGTATGAATGAGGGAACAGGGCTTCTATGACTTGAGAGACTTGTTTGGGTTCCCTAGTGATGGACAGTGGGATTCCAAGCCAGACCTCCTTCCCTCTGGTGTGCTTAGCAACTAAGTCCTCCTTGGGGGACTCTACCATGGCTTTGATGGTGTGTTTTCTTTCCCTCCACTCCTATGAGAGCAAGCCTTTGGGGCTGAGACTGTAGCTCAGTTGGTAGAAAGCTTGCCTAGCAAGCAATAAGGTCCTAGGTTCGATCCCAGCACTGCCCAACGTTCCAGGAATCATGATTCTCCCCAGGGTTCTGTCTGTCTCAGTGTAACCAGCCTTGCCACCCCAAGCCCAAGTGTGCCTGTGTGCGATGCTGCCTCCACAGAGACACAGCTGTGAGGTAGCTTTGGGGGCACTGTTTAGAAGTCAACATCAGAAAACTGCAATTAACCCATCCTTAGCTTGTCAGGGCCTCCATCCCATTGCTGTGCGGCTTCCAGGTTGCTCAGCTCTCCTAAAAATAACACAGCCCAACATCTGGCACTGTCAGGAGAAGGAGGTAAACCTATGGGTCACTGACGTTTACGCAAAAAGCCAGTATTATTGCTCTGCAGAAGGAGCAGTTCCGTGATTTCCTCTTCTGCTGTGGGGACAAGAGAGCATGGGGCTTTCTTTTTTATTTCTAATTTTTTCCTGTATTCTTCAAATTTTCTAAAACTATATGTTGCTTTTATATGAGAGAATAGTTTCTCTTAGAAAATCAACTATTTAGGAAGAGCAGAGGGTCAGGGGAAGAGGAGAGAGGACAGAGGGTGAATGAGCAAAACACACTGTATACGAGCATGAAAATGTCCAGAGTCAACCTGCTGTTCGTACAGTTAGTACCTGCTAATACGAGAAGAAAAATTAGTCCAGTAAGACAAACATTAAATCTGGGTAATAATTTATAATCTCCTCCATGTTCCTAATCTGGCCCTGATTCTGACTCTAAGGAATATGAAGTCTTAGACTGTAAGGTTTTCTCTTCCTTGTCTTGTTTTACTACATGGCTCTCACTACATGGTCTAAGCTCCCCTTGAACTCATGGTCTTCCTGCCACAGTCTCCTCAGTGTTAGCTTGTGCCATCATGCGCAGGAAGCCCGCGGGATTGCTTACACCCAGATGGATGCCCGTGAGAACCTTGCCTGTCCATCCACACAGTTCTGTGACTCTGGGCAAGCCACTGACCGTCCCTTTGCTTCCGTCTTCCAGTCAGCACAGCTGTCTCTCAGAGCATCTGTGAGGACAACGTGAAGGGACAGATAGGCAGAGAACTCTAGGCAGTGCCCAGCACCGCTCGTGATGTATATTCACTGCTAAACTCAGAGTCACCGGTGGCATATGTAGGGTCCTCAGGACCTGCTGAGGCCTGTAACTTTTTGTTGTTGTTGTTTTAAGACAAGGACCCCTTTGTAGCTCAGGCTTGGAGTGGAGCTTGTGGTCCTCATGCCTCAGCCTTCCAAGAACTGAGACTGCAGCCATAAGCACTGTGTGACTCTTGGCCTTGGGTCTTACAAGATCTTCAGATTTACTACACTCAATCTTCTCTTCCCCAGTTTTCCAATTTTATTTTATTTTATATTATACATACTTATTTAAAGCTGTCAACTTTTCATCTAACTTCCCATTTTTTCTTTTTAAAATTTTTTTGACAATTTCTTCTTGCATAAGGGACTTTGTGTTCATGTCCCCCACCTCATTCCTTCCTCATATTCCTTCTCCCACCCACGTTGACCCTTCTCTATTCTAGATGGTCCTGCTTCTACTTTGATGTCTCACCTTTTGTTTTGTTTTTGTTTTGGGGACAGGGTTTCTCTGTGTAGTCCTGGCTGTCCTGGAACCAACTCTGTAGACCAGGCTGGACTCAAACTCATAGAGATGTGCCTGTCTCTGTCTCCCAAGTACTGGGATTAAAGGTGTGCACCTCACTTTTGTGTGTGTGCAGCCTTATGCAAGTGGTTATGGTGACTGCAGATGTCTTGCCGTGTCCAGAAGACCACATCCTGTAGTGGTTATGGTGACTGCGAATGTCTTGCCGTGTCCAGAAGACCACATCCTGTAGTGCTCCTCCTCATCCTCGGGCTCTGACAGTCTTTCCACCCCTCTTCCAAGATGTTTTCTGGCCTGGGATCGAGTGATATAGATGTCCCATTTAGGGCTGGGAACTCCACATACTTTTATTCCCCACAGTTTGATAAGTTATTAGACTTTGCTTTGACCATTGCCCACTCCTGAAAGAGGCTTCTCTGACTTCAAGTTGCAGCGGAGTGTTAGGAACAAACATTAATATGCAGGAAGCCCTTGAGCTATGCTTACATTAACAAAGCACCAGTAGTAAGATTTCCCGGTAGGACCTGTGTCCTCCCTAGCTATAGGCTTTTGCCCAGTCTCTACTACCAGGCATATGTTCCCTCTTGGGGAGCAGACTTCAGTTCTAATCAGGAAGTGGTTGGTTGCCCTGGTTCTATGATGTCACTATTGTGCCTGTGGGCATATCTTGGCTGGCAGGTTGGTATTATTGAACATGAGTTCCTAAGCTGAGTTAGATCACTGATAACCTTTTCTCCCCAGCAACTTTCATGGCACTGGGCATGCTGGTCAGCGGGTGCAACACTGCCAGCTCAGTCCCCGCTTGATTTCATGGTGTCCTGGAGCCAAAGTGAGTGCTGTCTTCACCCACAGGATCTTACCACTTAGTTCCGGTGGCCAATCAAGAGCACTGGCGATAGCCCATGTTGTTTTGGGAGATCTCTGGCTAACAACTCCCAACCTTTGGCGCTGGGATTTGGATTTTAAAACCTATGACTTCTATTTTTTTGTGGGTGAGGCGATTTACAGAGGGTGTGCCAGTCATCACATTCCATGCACTGAGCTCCTGCTTATGTCTACACCACATAACTACCACCTGGATTCAGATGAGAACATGTCAGGCACCCAGCAGGCTCCTCCAGGCCCCTCTCCCCACTACAGAACCTCTCCTCTGACTTCAATATTCACAGGAAAATTTGCTTAGCCTCAAATTTTCTGTTACTCAAAAACACAGCAGCAAACCCTTTTTGTGTGATTTCTTCTGCTGAACCTTCTGCCTGGGAGGTTCAGCTTTACCATCAGAGAACATTAGATGACTCTATTGCTGTGACATTTCTTCTGAGTATCTCACAGTTTGTATACCCATCAACTCATTGATGGGCACTTGGGTTGTATTCTGTTGGGGCCCTTGTAAGAAATGCTGGTACTTTGCCTGCTGTTGGCACTCTTCTGGCTGTGGATTTTTATTGGCACCTATGAAACTGCTGATTAAGGGGATGTTAACTTGACAGAATAGTCTTTACATGCCAAGCACTTGTGCCTGGAAGGGAATCAGAGATGACCCGTGACAAAACACAAGTTTGGTTAGAACATTCCAGAACAACTACCTGCTTCTGCCACCCTCACTTACTGTGTATATTGAGTCTCCTGTGGATCCTTTTGTTCGGCACCTAGGGTGACCTCGAACTTGTCATCCACCCTTCTTAGCCTTCCAAGGACAAGGATTCTAGACATGCACTTTTAATACCAGCTTGTGTAATGCATTTCCATAGGGTTCCTTTAGAAAGAATATTCAGCCTAGGGACCGGGGAGATGGCTCAGTCAGGGAAGTACTCGATGTAGAAACATGAGTTTGGTCTCTGGCACTCACATAAAATCCATGCAGGGCAGTGTGAGCCTATAAACCCAGCACTGGAGAGATAGAGACAAGAGGATCCCGGGGGTGGGGGGTGCTGGCCAGCCAATCCAGCTGAATCAGTGAGTCCCGGACAGGTGAGTAATCCTGTCTCAAAAACTGAGGTAGTGAGCAATTGAGGGAGACTCAGAATATTGACCCCTGGCCTCCACATAATGTGAGCCCATACCTGAAAATCACATATGTACTTATACACATGCCCACATGAACATGTATGTACACCACACATGAGAGAATAAATAAAAGGAAAATAATGTTCATGCAACTGAATAGCAACCCACACACTCTTGTTGTGGGACATCGAGGGGAATGAAAATTCACGTGTCCTCCTTTCATTTCATCTTTGTTACGTTCCCTTTCTCTTTTTTAAACAGAGCGAGAGCCAGAGTGACGAACAAGCAGAGGCCCGGGCTCTAATTTTGTGGGTAATGCCTGTGATTTTGCACAAGGCAGGCACA
This sequence comes from Microtus ochrogaster, assembly GCF_000317375.1. Lineage (NCBI taxonomy): Eukaryota > Metazoa > Chordata > Mammalia > Rodentia > Cricetidae > Microtus > Microtus ochrogaster. Next base: position 10,805,571 of record NC_022015.1, read on the forward strand.
CGGACGGGGTAGACTACAGAGACTTCACAGCAATGAGTGCAAAGTAGGAGCCACTTGTTCTAAAAGGAGACCAGGGCCTTTTATATTTAGAGAAGTGGTATGTGTGTGCGGGGGGCGGGGGTCTAGCTTCTACCTCCCTTCCACCTTCCCTTTGGGGGAATTATCATGGGCGGCTTCTGACACTAGCAGGATGGCATCTTTGTCCCCTGCGAGATGTTAACTTGGCACCCAGCAATTTCAAATTGATAGGAAATGTGCCCACCATGTTTTCTTTGTGACTTCCTTCTTGTTTCTCAAACCTAGAGGATCCTTACACTTCGATTGGTTCACCAGGTTCCTCAGTGACCAGGTGCCCAACGGTCGTTGTCTTTTCTGCTGTGGTAAAATGCCCCACCAGAGCACCTTAAGGGAGAAGGGCTTGTTCTGGCTCACAGTTCAAGCGCACAGTGAACCAAGGCACGGAAGTCAGGGTGGCAGGAGCAGGTGACTTTGCCCCCTAGGTGGGAGGCAGAGAGCAACAGATGCATGCTGCAGCGCAGCCTACTTTTTCCTTTTATATGTAGTCCAGGATCTCCTGCCCGGGAGTGCTCTTATCCACAGTGGGGAGGTCTCACGCTTGCTTCAGTTAACTTAAGATACTTGCCCACAAGTTCGCCCAGAGGGCTCCTACCCCAGGCCATTCGGGGTTTCAAGTAGACAACTGAGATTGACCATTGCAGGAATCATTTCCCAGTTGCTGGGTGCTTGGACTACTCTTGGGCTCTCTGCCATTACAAACGTCCATTTGCTCCAGCATATGGAAGCTGCACCTTTTATTAGAGGAATCTTTGCTGCCCTAGTGGGAAACATGTGAGACTTTGTTCCTGTTGGGGATAAGGATACACATACAGAGGCCAGACCACCCACAGTATGAGCTCATGCAAATCACCTCAGCTGTCTGTGTCCTCAGTTTCTCTGTCTGTGAAATCAGAGAAGAAAACAGCCCTTAACCTCACAAGACATGTCAAGTCTTCAATAAGAACCATAGAAATGTTTATTTTTGTTTTTGTTTTTTCGAGACAGGGTTTCTTTGTGTAACCACTCTGACTGTCCTGGAACTCACTTTGTCGACCAGGCTGGCCTCAAACTCACAGAGATCTGTCTGTCTCTGCCTCCTGAGTGCTGGGATTAAAGGTGTGCACCACCACCGGCCATCTAGAAATGTTTATTTTTATTATTTATACTGGAAAATGGGCTTTGAAGAAGTAAAATAAAAACGAACATTGGGCCAGCTGCAGCACTGGGGAGCAGGCCCCTCATTCATCTGGACAGCACAGTGGAGCTGGTGCTGCTGATGGGGCATGGATGAGCTGGATCTGGCCCTGTTCCACATCTGCCATATGACAGTGTGGCCAGGCAGGGTGGGGAATGCCGTTCTCCCTCTGTACCTGAGGTGGGGGGAGGAGAACTGGCCCAAGGTCCTGAGAGTGGGAGAGCTGTCCCTGCCCCTCAGCAGCTGCATCTCTTGGGAGAGTGGTCCTTGCACCTCACCTGGGCCACATTAGCTGGCCCCGATGGTGTGGGTATGGGAGAGCCGACCCTGAGGGTGTGAAAGCAGAACTGGCCCCGCCCCTTGCTAATGACTTAAAGGGGTGAACTAACTTGGGCAGCGCTGGAGAGAACCAGGGAGAGTTGGCTGGGTACCAACCCTGCAACTACCCAGGCCCAGTATCAGGGTTATGAGTTGGCCCACCCTAACACCCACCCCATCTGTGATCTTCTGGAGCACATGAAGGAGCCCACCCTGCAGACCCAAAGCCACAGGATCTCCATGATTCAAGGCAATAGCAGGATGACCAAGAGACGTTCCAGCAAGGGCCGAGCATGGATAGTGTAGCAGAAGCCAGAGGCCTCAAAGCCCACCAATGACTTTGCAATGAACACTTGCAAGTAAAGCTATATGGGCAAAAGGGTTTACAGTGTGAGACTCACTGTCCCACACTACAGCTTCCATAATGAGATTGATTTTTTCCTTTTTTTTTCTCTCTTAAATTTTATTTTGTTTTATTTCGGCAGAGGAAGCTGAAGGGAAGAGGATGGGCACAAAAGGCCAGGAAAATTAATGGGACTGAGATGCATGATGTGAAAAAACAAAGAAAAAATAAAAAGAAAGGTAAAAAAAATAAACACTGGGGATAGGGAAGTGGCTTGATTGGTAGAGCAATTGCCCAGCCAGCACCAAACAGCTGGGTGATCCCAGCTCTCAGTAGCTTGAGGCTGAGGATCAGGAATTCAATTCCATCCTCAGCTACTAACTAACTTCCAGGTCAGCCTGGGCTTTAAGAGACCTTGTTTTTTTTTTTTTTTTTGTTGTTTGTTTTTTTTGCTTTGTTTTTAATTATTTAAAAAATTTCAAATAAACATTGTTAACTTTCTTATAAAAATTGCCGAGTGAAGAGAGTGGCCCTGTCCCTTCTGTGACCTCAGGCCCTAGCACTCCTGAGGACTGTTGTGCTCCCTGAGAAACACTCACAGAGACAGCATCTTCCTGCTGTGGGAGCATACGCACTTGAGTTTCCTGGATGTTGTTCTGCCCAGCCCTACAGATCACAAGCTCCTGGAGGGCTTTGCCCTACGATTGAATCGCTAACCCAATTAGACCCATTTCAAAGGCACTGTTTCCACACCTGACCCCCATCTGTGAGTGACAACACACCTTTGGCAAACTTGCCAGATCCAAGGGGCTCACAAAGGATTGCAGTGGATGGGGAGCTGATTCCCAGGTTCAGCCTCTGGAGATCCCTTGGAAAGGCTGGGCTGTATTTTGCCCCTGGTGATCTTTTAGAGAACACTGTGAATGGGTGTGGCCTGTGGTTCCCACATCCCCTTCCTTTGAACCCTAGGCTTCCTTCATCTCCATCCCATTCTCTGGGCTGTGGCCTGAGTTCTCAGCTGCAGCTCTGGAACTGGAAAGGATGGGAACCTCATTGGTATGCAGGGCTCTCTTGTCACTTTGCCACTAACAGGAGCCGAAGAAGGGCTGGCACATCTCTTTGGGATTTTCCATTCCTCCTGGCCCTTCCGGAGTTGGCTGGACACCAGCTTGCCAAGGGGGACAAGGACAACACAGGGGCACTGAGACATCTGCCTATTGACATCTCGAAAGTGGAAAGTGGGTCCTTGCAGAAGCTCTGATAAATTCTTCCTTCCCTCATTCCTATCCCCTCCTCCCCCCGCCTCCTTTTACAGCACACACCTTTACAGGGCTGTATTCTGCGAAGACTTGAAGGACTAAGCGCCCTTTGGATAGATTGATTGGCTGGTTGAGGCAAGGTCTCACTGCATTGGGCCTTAAGCAACCCTCCCCACCTTACCTTCCCCAGTAGCTGACACGTAGGCATCTGCCACTGCATCCAAGAATTGTTTAATTTCTAGCAGAGTGGTCCTTGCTCACAGATACATAAGGTAAACACAGGCTTCAGGGGACATCCTCAGCTTGGGGCCACACTCCTGTATCCCAGCAGCACTCACGGCTTCTCAGGTGGGGCCTGGGCAGCCCCAGTAGGCTCACGTGGTGGTAAGATTTTAAGTATTATCTCCTCATGGATGTATGACAAGTGAGAATTAGCTCAAGAAACCAATAACACACTTTTCCAGTTCTTTATTATAGCTTTGTGATTCCAAGTAGAATATGTACTGTCATTGTTTCTTTTTACCTCTGGAGATGGGTGGTGATATAATACATGAACTACAGAGTGACCATCCTGTAGCCGCCACCCAGCGTTGGGTACTGTCAACACCCTTCTTTCCTCTCTCTCTCCTCTCTCCTCTCTTTCTCTCTCTCTCTCTCTCTCTCTCTCTCTCGACAAGATATTTGCTATATAGTCCAGGCTAGCCTTGAACTTGTGATCTTTCTGCTTCCACCTCCTGTGTGATGGGATTATAGGTGAACCGTGTCTGGCTCAACGTCAACATCTTTGAGTTTCGTCCTTGGACAGTGAAGCCACATGCCCAACTCTTGCGGTACTCTTGCTGTTTCCCTCCGAGTTCCTCACTTGAGTGTGCTGCCCTCAACACCAAGGTCTGTTGCAAATCCAGGACTGCACTCTGGATTGTTCGGAGCCTTCCATGCAGCTACCCTGCAGTGCCATTAGACTAATAACGTGAGCTGGAGCAGAGACTTATGGTTCATTTGTGCTCGTCGCTGTAGAATCTCTCATGGCTCAGAGATCATAGCTTCTCTTCCCACCTGTACTGTCATGAAGTTGGGGGCTTGAAATGGACCCTAAACCTGGCAGATGCTCCAGAGGAAGACCTTTCCCAACACCCAATCAGTCACGATTTGTACAGCCTGGGCTTTCATGTACCAGAGGATGTGGGAGTGGAGAGGGCCACTGAGAAAAATGTAGAGAATCCCTGGCTTTGAAGGACCAATGTCACTGTCAACAGGCTCTAGACTCCTAGACGCATGCCGCATCTTCACGCTACTTCCTGTATAGCCAACAAGAGGTACATCTGTGCATGTAGTAACACTTTATTTAATTAACTGTGTATCTGTGTGTATGGAATGTGTGAAGTTTGGAGAACAACTTTTCAGTTGGTTCTGTCCTTCCACCTTGTGGGTCCTGGGTGCAGAACTTGGGTTATCAGGCTTGGAGGCAAATGCCTTCTTTGCCGGCCGAACCATCTCACTGGCCCCGTCTATATATTTATTTTATTTTACTTTTTTCCCTTGTAGGCTCCCAATGTTTAAAAATATTCTGTCCAGTGTTAATACAGGCTGAGAATCACTTGTGGTAGCTCATACCTTTAATCCCAGCCCCTGAGAGACTGAGGCAGGCAGGTCTCTGATTTGAAAGCTGACTTGGACTACATGGCAAGTTTCAGACCAGCGAGGGTTACATAGTAAGACCCCATCTCAAAGAAAGAGAGAGAAATGGGGGGAGACAGAGGTGTCCAATTTGGATTTTAGAATGGTTGCCTTTGAAATCTTGGGCTAGGACTCAAGTACAAAGACAAGACTCATTTAGGCTCCATGTTCACTCATACCTATAGAATCATTTTATGACATTTTAAAAAATGATTTTGTGCATGCCACGGAGCTAAGATGTGTGGAATTTTCCATCTGTGGCATCAGGTCAGTGTTCAGGAAGTGTCTGGTTTGTTCTAGATTTCAGATTTTGATTTAGGCATGCCCACTTGTGTAGTTAGTATTAATAGTCCAAAAACCCAGATTACCATAGGCACTGAAATAGAAGAGTGGATTCTGGGGACCCTTGACTCCGGATTACCTTTCAGTCTGGCACCTGGGGCGATTTCTGCCTAGTTGGAGGAGGGGATGATCTAATGGAATCTGCCTCAGTAAATCCCCCAGAAGGAGCTTAAGAGCTGGGCTGATCGCAGAATGACTCTGAGCTCTAGGAAAGCATTCGCACCACCGCCATTAAGAAATGACCCATCGTGGTGACCACTGCAGCCCTCACCTCATACTGGTGTCTGGTGGGTGTGTGCCCTAAGTTTCTGGGTGCACTGGGGGTGGTGGTGAAACCTCTGTGCTATATAGTAACGGTCCAAACCACCAGTTCCTGTTAGAACCGTGATGCACTTCACAAGCCAGGGAACCTGAACACTCAAGAATAATCTTTCAGGCACGGATGCAGGAAGGAAGCTACTGGAGGCGAAGACCTTTAGCCATGGAAGGCCAGAGGGGAGACGACTCAGTCGTAAGCTGCTTACAGTGCTGGCGTGAGGACCCGGGTTCAATCCCCAGAACCTGTGTAATAAACTGTAGGCCACAGTGGGATTATTCTTGTAGTCCCAGAGGATCCTCGGGGCTTTCCAGGTAGCCACCTTTGCCTTCCCCACGAGCTCCAGGCCAATGAGGCACCTGGTCTTACAAAAGCAAGGTGGTGGTATCTGAGAGTGACACCTGAGGTCATCCTCTAGTCTCCAAGGCACAGTGCACAGATGTGCGCCCTTAGGCACACACAAATTGGAGGTCTTTGCAGTGGGGTATAGTTCAGTGATGGAGTGCTTATCTAAGTATGCATGAAGCAAGCCCTGGGTTCCATTTCCAGCACCACCAAACAATATTAATAATACAGTAATAATAATACATTTTAAAAAGAGAGTTCTTTTTCCTCCCCAGGGGCTGGGTTTCCATATTTGTTTGGGGACAGCATCTTAGCTCTTGGGATTAATTTCTCCTACACAGAGTGCTATGCTCTGGGTCCAGCTAACTCCCCTGTAATGAAACGGTGCCAGGTAATGGCCTGGGCTCTCTCCGTTACCATCTGGAGGAAGCCTCCTTTAGCACCCTAGCCCACAGTGCACTCCATTAATCTTTTTTTTTTTTTTTTCTGAACTCGGAGCTGTCTTGAACTGAGGGGGGAGGGTAGCTTCAAGCCTTCAGGTGACATCCCGGAACACAATGGACCTGTGTTCCTCCCAGTGCCTGAGGGGTCAGAACTGTGGCAGAGGGGTTTGTGGTGAATGACCCTGTCCCAACATCAGCGTTTCCAGTTTCCAAATGGCAGTGTAAACTGACCCTGACTCTCTCCTCTCTCTCTCTTGGTGTTTCCAGTTTCCAAATGGCAGTGTAAACTGATCCTGACTCTCTCTCTCCTCTCTCCGCAGTGAGATGTAAAATGGAGGACGAGGAAGTGGCTGCTGCCTCAGTGCCACCATCTTAACTAATCAGCCACTCCACACCCAGACTGCACATTGCCCAAGACGAGTTCCTTCAGAAGCCTTAGTACGGTGGATTCACAACCCTTTGCACACAGGCTGGGTTTGTGTCAGACAAGCTTAGGAAAGCGTCCCTTGCTTTCTGCTTTACCCCAAATACTGGTTTTTTTTTTCTCCTCCCCATATACTTCTCCATGGTGTCTGGTGTGCCATTCTGAGCCACTGCAGTTGAAACATGTAGTGATGGCCTCCGTCACCAGTTTGCCCACTTCTGCTAAGATCTGTATTTTAATTTATCTCAAATCTCTGTTAGCTCTGTTTTGGTTTTGTTGTTGGCCTAACAAATGAGGCGAAGCTCGAGAACTGAGCTGTGTTTCTAGCTCAAGAAGAGGCAGCCGATGCAAAGGATTTCCATTGTCATGCTCCCCAGGATTCTCTCATTTGGAAGGCCCCAGACACAGCTGATGGCCTCCTTGGTAGTAGTGTTTGACAAGCTTCCACGCGTCTTAGGTAAATAGTAAAGCCTTTATTTTCTTGTTAAGAACAGCATTTTGAAAATAAAACCTATCTGCCCATGCTTAACAACCTTTTCAGTCTGTGATATTTATATGTACATACTGATTGTCTTGAAATTTCCCAAACAATTTTGTTTATAAGTATGCAAGTCAGCCAAGGTGGGGGAAGAGTGAGGGTACATTATAAAATACACATTAATACATTTAATAAATATATATTATCTATCAAAAAATGAGCCATAGCTCTTTATGAATAAAAAGCACCTGCCAGGGGCTCTCGTCGGCTCACATGGTTGCTACATCCTTGGATGTGTGAACGCCAGTGCCCCCTTCTACTTTCCAATTTGGCAAACCCAAGAGACAACACTTCTCACCCTGTCTGCCTTCGTCTGCTGGCCTGACCTCATCTGTGTGGGGGTGGGGTAGACAACAACCAGATCTTAACCTTGGAGACAGCCTCTCCCCTCTGCCAGTGTCCCACCGCCTCGGCAACTGACTCCAGTTAGGAGGGGACAGAGGAGCTGCCATAGTCCCAGCGTGGTGTCGCTACCCGGGCATGCTAGGTTGTGCTTACAGCTTGGGGTTATTCACAGAGGACTTTCTAGACCATTTCCCGCATCAACTCTTAAACAGGTGCTATGGATTCTGTACTCCAGCCTCGTTCTGTTGGAAGCCGGCTGCAGTCTCTGGGTGGAGTTGCCTCGCAATCCTCTTCAGGTGAGCTCGGAACTCATTAGAAAAATAGCAGATGGCGCCCTTCTTCCTTTGCTCCCACCTCCGCTCCTAGTGTCTAAGAACATCCAGCCCACCCTGAACCTTAAATTAGCCAAGATAAAATAAAGCCCAGAAGCGCAATCACCTATCAGGATGGGGGGAAAAAAAAGCAAAACTGTAAGGCCTCACTAAGCAAGGCGTCCTGTGGCTCAGAATGGTTCTGTTTGTACAGTGCAGAAATGTTGCTGCTTTCTGCACAGCCATTTGCATGGTGCTCACCTTATACGTGGAAAACCAAGAGCTTACAGAGAAAACCATCAATCATGTCAGCGTCTCCCTTCTGCAAGGGGGGCTTTTGCAGACCAAGTCACTGGTGACATCAGAAAGCTCCAAAGGACTCCAGAGAGCGGGGGTGGGCAGCCACTTCCTGGCACAAGAACGCGGAGTGCTGGCGTTTGTCACCGGACTGGCCCAAGGTGCTCATAGATCTCTTTGCAGAAGGCTGGGTAGTGCATGCAAGAGCCCCAGCCCCACGCAGCCCTAGCTTTCTTTCCCTCCAAACCCTCCTCGAGCTTTGAAGTTCTCAGCCTACCACATGATGGTGGACTGGCTGGAATTCTCTGGAAGCAAGTACATGCTCTGAGTGGGAGCAGGGCATCCCAGAAGACTGGGAAGGGGAGGCCTTTGGGTGTCATGCTCTCAGGTTCCCATGCGTGGTGATGCGCTAGCTGGAAGGAGAGCCAAGCACTAGGCAGACTGGCCTCATCCCCCTAAGGCTCTGCAAAGGCAGGGGAGGGGAGGGAGGGGATACAGCAGAGACTGGGGTCTTGAGAAAAATCAGATTTATTAAAACACTCAGCTCAGATGTTCTGGCTTAAGAAGAGGTCAGTCCCCAACCCCACCCCCAAATACTAACCTTTTCAATTTTGCTTTTATTAAAGGTTAAAGGCTTGTGGGTAGTTTTTTATAGAAAAAGCAGTGTAGTGATTGGAGTGTATGCAGAGGCCCTACCCTTGTTTATACAGTCCATATGGTCAGGTTCAAACTCTTAGCATGGAAAGGTTGCCAGAGATTATCCTGGCCAAACAGTGCAGAGAACACAGGGCTTTTAATGGTAGGGGTGCTGGAGATGCCGAGCGACAAAGGAATGACTTGCTCAGGACAGATGGAAGCCATGACAAATGACGGCCGTGAAGAGGGCCACTTTCATAGAACCATCGGAAAACCAAGATTAAAATGTTCTGCAAAACCCCGAAAGCAGCAGGAAACCTTCATGGAACTCATTCTATCCTAGACTTCTAGCCACATCAAGGGGAGAGACCCCAGAAGTCACTGGCTGCTGGACATGAGGATGACATCTTTCCATCCTAGAGGTCACCCACGGGGAGCCCAGCCACAGGACATTGTGAAAAGGCTGCTATGGTGCCTGCCTCCCAGCCCGGCTCCCCTAAAGCCAAAGCTTCAAGCCAGTGGCCCTGTCTGAGCTTCTGAAATGAACAGGGGAATGACGTTGGAAAAGGGGCATGGAGGACCAGCAAGTGCAGTAAGAGGAAGAAGGGATACTTCTGTCACTCTGTGAGGGAGGGAGGCGGGGTGGGTGGGGCGCTAGGCAGAGCAAGCAGCGTGTAGACGGAACAGTGGTTGGTCACCACTGTCTAAACGCGATGGTCACTTCAAGGCCCGGAGTACCTTCTCTTTGGCACGTTCTGCGGTTCCTCCACTCCCACTGGCTACACAGCTGCCTGACCGTCCGGTTGGGCCTTACTTTGGAATCACAGCCACAACTTCCTAAAGTCCCCTGAACTGCATAGGCCACCAAGCAAGCAAGCCGGGAAGAAGAAGGGTCCGTGAGTTAACCTCAAGGGCATAGCTGTCTCCAAAAGACCTCCCTGGGGATCAGCACTCGGGGAGGGTGTGACAGGTTGGCTCAAACCCCTCGTCTAAGCCAACATCAGCCTGGTACACCAGCTGCGGATTCTTTTCTGCCCTGCCCGCGCTGGACGAAACAGTTTTCCAGCCATGCCTCTCTGGGTGAGCCTAAGACTATTGGCAGTTAGCTCTGATTTAGTTTGCAGGACGATTCCATGTTGTGTGTGTGTGTGTGGCAGGATAGGGGAGGGCAGTCACTGTTAGCTTTCCAGTTCATCCGTATGTCACATTTACACCAAATCCCCTCGGTGGAAATTCTCAGATTTCCTGGCTTCCAGGTGGCCTGTCTCGGCCACGGTTATTGATTGCGCCCTCAAGAAAGACACAGCCAGGGAATAAAATCAGTAAGAGAGATCTTAAGGTCTTTCACCAATGGTGTCTTCCTGTGTGAGATGGCGGAGCAGTTGGGATCTGGAATAACATAAGGACAGTGCTAAGAACTCTGCAGAGTCAATGTCAGAAACTGATGCAACCGTCTCCCTCTCGTTTTCACCTGTGGGGACCTGGGGGGCGGAGTCATCCCCAGAAACGTGCCCGAGGTTCATGCCACCCACCCTCAGGGATATACTCAGCACTCAGAAACTCAGTGCTTTGGGAAGTGACGAGGAGGGGACTTGTCTCGGGCATGCTAGACAAGGGTGCTACCTTGTGCTTCACCCTGAGCCCCTACGGCAGCCACCTCTGGCCTTGGAGGAACCAGAGGACTTTAGAATGATGGACAGGCTGTGTTGATTACAGCACATGGGCTGGCCCCTCTGGGGACCATTGGTCACAGTAAAGTCAGGCTTTTCTTGGCCCCGGGACAAAGAAGCAGCCCAGGAGGTGGTAGGTGGGGGAGTTAAGAACACACATCTGTGTTCCCTTTTGTCTTAGAGCCTATTCAAATCAAAGGGAACCGAACCAGAGCCTAAAAGCCTTCATAGGTCAGAGAAACCAAAATTCCCTCCCTCTAGGGATCAAAGACCATCTCTGACGGCCTATTAAAAAAGAAAGAAAAATAAATAAATAAAAGCTTGGGTTGAATTATGGAATTGGCACAAAATAAAGAATGGAAATCATGTACACGTGAACCGGCCCATGCATTGCTTCTGAGAAGCACAGAGCTATGTCTGCAGAGAAGATGTGGGAATGAACGCCTCTTTGGGTTTTGCTGGGATGAAACAGTCATTCCAGAAGAGGCCAAAAGCAAAAGGTGACACTTTCTGCTGCGGGTCTGTTTGGCGACAGATACAGCTGCTCTGGTTGAAACTGAAGGAAACAATTCCAATTTCCTAGGCTGTCTCTTAGGGAGTTGAGGTGTGGGGGGCTGGTACCTAGCTGGAGATACTGGATGAAGTAGGGACTAGGGGGCTTAAGCTAAGGTGGATGTCAGGAAAGACAAGAGCATCCTCATAGGAAGCTCTTCCTTAGAGTCACCTTCCTGGGAGAGGGGCGGGGCACTGTGCTCAAGCAAGAAATCCCCCAGGTAGAGCCCCAAGCAGTAGGTAGACACCTACAGATGGCTTTCTTAGCGTGGGTGTGGGTTTTCCTTACAAGAAGAGAGGTGGTAGAGAGGGCCAGACAAAGATGGAAGGCGTGCATGCAGGGAGCTGCAGTGGGCAGCCCAGAGAAGCAGCCTCCAGGTATACCCAGCTGAAGCTGCCCCCCATCGGACGCTCTTAGGCCTCCTCCCACATCAGACATCAGATTTTGATACTTACGGTCCCGCCATTGAGTACGACAGCCATCTCGGTCGGCTGATACACATTGCTTCGGAATGGTGCGCTGGGTCGGCTTCCCAGGTTGCAGGGTTTCTTTCCCAGGCTGTCGCTGGATCTTTTCCCCAAGCTTCCATTGGAAAAGCCCGATGCTGACCGAAGAGCTGAGGAAGGGGATTCCAGGATGGCAACACCACAGAGAGCAGGGGATAAAAAGGGGGGGAGGGATAGAGGGATAAGGGGCAGGGGGGGAGGAACAGAGAGGAAGAAAGGTGGGGAGAGAGAGAATTTTTTTTTCAACCACCAGCTCCTCCCCTCTGGGTACCTCTATCCACCCTCCACAGTGGCTCCTCCCCCTTGTCACAAGCCTGATTCAAAACAAAAGTCACAAAGGGGCTTTGTTCTCTAGCCTCTAGGAGACTGAGCCAGCCTAAGGGAGGGTTGGGAACTTTGTGGAATCCTGCTCTCGCCAAACAGCTACAGCCAGGCTGGGTGGCTGTTACCTCTGGTCTCCTTTGTACGTTTGCACAGGTCTGTATGTACCATATCAGTCAAAAGCAGTCTTTATTTCTGGATGCTGCAGAGCTGGGGACTGCTAAGAACATACAGGACAGTGATTGCCATCACTGGAAAATGACTCTCAAATAGGAATAAAAGATCCAAAGCAATGATGGTAAAAAGAGTTAGTACTCTATCCCCAAAGTAGGTACAGATGTTTCTGAGTTATTGTCCCTTTTAAAGACAGCATCTGAGGTAGCCCAGGCTGGCCTTGGACTTAGTCTTAAGTCAAGGATGTTCTTGAACTCCTGATCCTCCCAATGCCACATGCCAAGTACTGGGGTTCCAGCTAGTTAGTGTACTGTGTGTGTGTGTTTGTGTGTGAGCAGGTATCATGAGGCCACAGAGGGAGTTGGAGGTTATGAGCTACCCGATGTGGGCACTGGGAAGTGGGCTCAGATCCCCTTAACTACGCTCCACCTTGTGTTTTTGAGACAGTGTCTCAACTGCCTAGGCTGCCTGGGCAGAAAGTCCCAGGGATCCACTTGTCCCCACTTTCCCAGCTCAGGGACGACAGGCGCGCCTCACTCACTGGTGCCAGGGATAAAGCCCAAGTCATCATGCTCGTACAGCAAGCGCTTTATCAACTACACCTTCTCCGCAGCCCCAGCACTTCTAAGAAATTAATCTCTCCCCTTTTAAATAAAGGAAAAAAAAACTTGAAAAGCCACGAAGAACCTCGAGTATGTGTTTGTAACTGAAAGGACCCAGCGTGTGAGGGTTTCTCGCACCATGCCAGTGACAGAATCTGGAAAGCGAAGGCTGTCAGTGGTGGCCAGGGGCTGCGTGGGGAGGGATGGACAGGAAGGCAAAAGGGACATTTCAGAAGAGTGGATCATCTGTGTGACACTGCCAGGTAGATACAGGTCACAGTGCATCGGTCAAAACTCACCAGACGATGCATTCTAATTAAAATACGGTCTTCGGCTCAGTGGCAGAGCCCTTGCCTACCATCCCTGAGGCTCTCGCCTCAGCATCCCACAAGGGGATGGAAATCTTAACTGTAAGATGACATCTGTAGTTTCACTGAAAGTACTAATGTTGCTTGGCTAAAGAAAGGCTTTACTGGGCGGTGGTGGCATACACCTTTAATCCCAGCACTCAGGAGGCAGAGACAGGTGGATCTCTGTGAGTTCAAGGCCAGCCTGGTCTACAGAGGTTTTCCACAACAGGCTCCAAAGCTACTGAGAAACCCTGTGTCAAAAAAAAAAAACCCAAATCTTCCCTGAGGAAATGCAACAAGACAGCTTAGGAGCTATGAGACCTATTTGGGGCAAGACTCAGAAAGAAGTACCTTAGAGCCATGTACTATGAGAAGTAATATATAGAGGGTTAGTTTTCATAGCACAACAGGTTCTATTATTTCCCTCACAACAGATAAAGGTTAAGTACTATGGCCAAGATCACACAGCTGGCAGAGGCCACACTGGCAGAGGCAGAAGCCTGGTAGAGACAGGCTGCTCCTCACCACGACACCAGTTCCAGGCACTCTGTTAACCATCACAGTTGGGTACGTCGAAGCAAGCAAGCTGTGTTAAGTGACCTTAGGGACAGCTCATCCTAAACTGGACCAAAGAAACCAAGTCCAAGACAGACTCAGGAAACCTTCCTTGCTTCAGCATCTCCAAGGCTTGAGCAGTTGCTTATGCTGAATGAATGAGGGCATGTCTCTGCCTGGGGAGCGGCGTGGGAAGTGGGAACAGTTAAACACAAATGTTTGCTAGTATCAGTTTCTACTCTGTGAGAGAGAAGAGAAGCAGCTTCTCTTGCAGCGCAGAGCCTAGTTCAGGCATGGGACTCCCTCTCCACTTCAACATACCCTCTTTAGAGAAACCGAAGCTCCACTCTCTTGCTACCCACGGTCCCAAGGTCCTCTGTGCAAGCTATTGGTGGTTTTATGAGCACACCTTTGGCATTCTAGGTCCTTCAGAATGGGTTCCAGGTCCAGCTTGTGACAGACCTGACCAATCATGGCATTCCATCTTTGAGAACACACTGGTTCAGGGAAGGAAATTCAGAGCCAAACAGAAATAATGCTGGGATTTTTCTCAAGCCTTCTGGAAAGACTTGTTTTTCCCCTGGGATTCTGGGCAAGCCCAGAGCTACTGGGGACTGTGATGCCTTCACCATGAGATGGGGAGGAGTCAAGTTTAGTCATTACTTGAGTTTTTAAATCTAGCCCTTCCTGAAACCTGCTACCCCGGACATTTGGGATCTTCATTTATTTGTTTGATTAATTTAGCATTCAAATTTTAGAGGGCTTTGACTAATATCAGAGCTGAAGGACAGGCACTGTTATTCCTATGTGGGTACCTGGAGGTATAAACTCATTGGTCTGATGCCAACTTTCTCTGGTGGAGGCCCTGCAAGTGAGGCCACATTAGCCATGCCTTTCCCCATGCTTCGCTCAGGATCTCCAACCGTAAACAAAATCACGAAGTAGCCTTTGGCTTTAATAAGCTCTTAGAGTCCAGGCTCCCTAACAAAAGAGGGAACACATGTTCCTTTGAAAAGCGCATGCTTCGTCTGCCTTGTTAGCACTTCCTAAGACGTGATCTGAGGTGCAACAGCCTTGGGTGTATTTGAATCTCTTAGCACTTACCTCATGCCTTATTGGTACTAATGAGCACAGTCTAGCTAAGTGTATCTGTGTGTGTAGGGGGGTCACATTGATGGAAGGAAATATTGGGGCAACACCACTGCAGCTTCCTAGAGCCGCAGGGCAGCCTGAAGAACATGCCTTCCATCACATGACAACTTGGGGGACCAAGAGTCAAGAGAAGAGAGCCCAAGAGGCTGGCCGCAAGTTCCCAGTGCAGGAGGACATGACCATTTCGGCTCCTGGGTACTAGCCACTCCAAGGATAAGGCCCCCTCATGGTGCCGGGTTCCTAAAATACAAACTGGCCGAAGTCAGCATGAAAGGCGCCAACAGCTGCTCCTTCTGTGGCAAAGGAGCGTGCCCAGATGGTCCTTGGCCAGCAGAGTAAGAGCTTCTAGCATAAGGGCCAGCCCAGCCAGGATAGTCTCTGGGTGAGCTTTGCTGAGCACGATCCTGCTTGGTCTCAAGTGATTTTGGTGGATCTATATTTTTGATAGCCTAAAAGATACCAAAAAAAAAAAAAAAAAAAGAGGAGGTGGACTTCATAAGGGTTGCTAGGGATGGAGTTCATTGACCCAGCATGCACTGGGCTCTAGGTTCCAGCATCAGCACTACAAGCAAGCCAACAAGAACAACTTGTCTTAAAAAACAAAAATCTGACAACACCCAAGGTTGCTGAAGATTTAAGGAGAGACTTGCAATGCAATCAGTCAGAGAGTGGGCCCTCAGCCCTAGACGGTGTGCCCAGATTTTAAATGCAGATTATTTAACTCATATCTAGGACATCTTATGCAAGGAGCTAGTGGACCAAAAAGCAGAGAGATGAATGGATAGCCGTGCTTACTGTGGCGCTGTTTATCACGGGAAGCCTGAGGCAAGCGGGGCAGCCAGAGGATCAGGAAATAAATGCTGGTGCCTGATGGAACATTCCCCAGCATCCCCAAGGTATCGGAATCTTTATCTACTGACCCCCGAAAAGCCTCCATCACACTGACTTAAAGCACATGCCAAGCCAGCACCTGGACCTGGGGTTTCCACCTAGTGATGCCCTAGGATCATTTGGAAAGCGAAACAAATGATACAGACCTCAGAGTCAGACTTGACTGGGGAGGGGGGGGCGACAACACAGAGTGGGTGTTTTGTTGTTGTTGTTGTTGTTGTTTTGTTTTTTTTTCCAGTAGCCTAAATGATTCTGAAGGAGAGACAGGTGAAAGACCACACCTTCCTGCTGTTCTGCTTCTTTTTGTTCTGGAGATGAGGAAGCACTTAGCAGCTTCACACCTCGGTGTCCAGACAGCTCTCATGGGCTAGTGTAGGAATGAGAGTAGCCAATACAACACTCAGAGTGGCACTTGGTGTATGGTTTCTGTTGCTGTCACTATTTGCCAGTTTGTTTGTTTTGCTGGGAGTTGTGCGTCTTGCTGTGTCTCCCGGACTGGCTTTGTAACTCACACTTCTCCCGCCTCCCCTTTCTCAGTGAGTTCTGGGATAGCAGGCGTGTGCCATCACGTCTGGCCACCATTACTGCTCTGGTGTTTCTGACCTTCTAGTTCTACTGCAAGGAAATCTAACATTCCATTCAACCGCTGGTTCTTAGCCCCTGAAGGGCCACCCTCCAGGAGAAGCTGTCAAAAACAGGTGGTGCTGCCAGCACCCCACGACTAGCCAAGTCCCTCTGTCACCACGGCCTCTTGTAGAGGCCTCTAGGTTTCCAAAGGTGACCTCTAGCATGACTGTACCTTCTTCTGTCCCCCAGATGGACTGATACCAAATCCCTACCAACATCTCCACAGTCACAGGCATCTGGCCTGGAACTTTATGTAAGAAGAGAGCAACTTGGATGATAGCCACACTGGGACTTTCCCATCTGTCCAGAGCAGGGCTGCTGGCGCCCCTCCTACATAGGAGTCTGGCCAGGGGTCAGGGGTGCAGAGGAAGCCAACACATCTAGGTCTGACAAGGATATGAGTGTCTCTATAGGAAATGAGGGCTCGACATGCTTCCCCGCCTACAGGGGAGGAGCGGGCTGCACCCCGGGCTCCCACGCTTAACCTTGCAAGGCTGTGTAAAGGGACCGGCTCCTGAGCACGGCTCACACTTGGACCTGGCAACTGGGCAGATGCCGCTAAAGAGAAATGTTGCTAAATTTCAGTCTGCCATGGGCCGTGTTCCAGCTATAAGTCTTCAGGAGACGCCATTCTTTTGAGCCTCAGCTTGCACCTATCTGTCATGGGGGAGATGAGGGGGCTGACTGCACAGGGTAACGGTGGGGACTGCAGGGACAGTGCAGCCTGAGGGCAGAGCAGTGCTCGACAGTGACCACGTCCGGTAATCAGTGCCTCACCAGGACCGGGATTCAATATCACTGATGGGCCCCTGGGGCATCTTTGGCAAACTGAGAAAGATCATTTATTTAAGCTCCAGGGTGGGACCCAGCCGGCCTCCTTTCAGCAGGGTCCCGAGAGTACCTATCCAACCCCAACAGCAGGGTCTTTGGGTTCTGGTGAGCACATCCTCCTCCATCCTACTGTGACCTCACCCCTGAGCAGAAACAGGTGATCTTGGGCACCCAGATGTCACCCCAGTTGTCAACAAATTTGCGTCCTCTGTCTGATCCAGAGGAGCTTGTGAACATTTAGCCAAATAATAGGGATGTTGGTGGCGGAAGAGGGAAGTTAAGAGCGGATGGGGGGGGGGGCAAGCCTTCTGTCCTGGTGAGCCGGCTCTGGGATCGTTCTACGCATGTCCTCAGAGGGTCTCTGCAGGACTGAGCCTGGCTGTCTGTAACAGAGACAAGCTTATAAATACAAACAACTGTTTGGGCGACCTGCCTCTGTGCTCTCCTTTAGGAGGCCACGACTCAATATAAATCCCTATCCTGAGTGTCTCAGACTCCACTTTCGAGAGACCCAGGCAAGCCCCACAAGCTCTATGCTCAGCGCCACCAGGGTCTGGTCCCCACCGTGATACTTTCTGTAGCAACCCTACACACTCTGCCCTCCCATCATTTTCTTTTTACAAATTAGAGACCCTGAGGCTCAGAGAGGCCACGTCATCCACTGAAAGGTGCAGGCAGGAAGTGGGAGAGGCAGGGTTTGCACATGGGCATTTGACTCTGGGATCCAGTTTGAACGCTGCCGATGACTGAGGTGGAGGAGGCCAGGAGCAGTGTCAGGGGGGCCTGCGTCCATCTAACACACTGCGTAGGCTGCAAACCCAAATGCCTACAGGGAGCCAAGGAACCAAAGTCGGGGGATCGGCAGAGGGTGTATTCCCATATAAGGGCAGCCAAAAGTGTGAGGTGGGGCAAGAGGCCTGGCCTTCCAGGGCCCAGTGACTCAAGTGAGATTCAAGAAAACCTGCAGCCACGTAGGAAGGCTGGCTTGGTATTGTTAGAGCCAGGAGATACGCTGTTTTAAATTGGTGTCATTTTCGGTGTGGATGCTGCTGGGGATAGTCCTGTGCACGTGGGGCAAATGCTCTATCATTGAGTTTCCCATGACTTTGAAAAGCCAGAAACATGGAGGATTGTGGTGGTGGTGGTGAATTGTGTGTGTTGTGTGTGTATAGGCATGAGGTCAACCTCAGATACTGTTTTTCAGAAACTATCTCTTTGTTTTTGGAGATACTAGGGTGTTAGGGTGTCTAGAGCTCACAGATCATCCGCTTGCCTGGAGGCCTACCTGCCTCTACCTCTTAGCACTGGAACTATCATAAGATGTGCCACCACACCTGGCTCTTCCCTGGGTTCTAGAGAGTGAACTCAATCCTCTTGCTCGCCCTGACAACACTTTACCAACTGAGCCATCTCCCCAACCCCATCTCTTGGATTTTTATAACCAATGAGGGAGCAATAGGCAGGAGGAAAACATACATAAAAATAGCTCTGAGTCAGTGTTAGTGTGGGGGCCGGCCATTCATGATCATCGAGTCTGCCGCTGGGCCTGGGAGCATCTGCCCTGGTTATGGCCTTCCGGGGACTGTCCCAGGCCCAGCAGTGACCACTTTACCTGCATTATGCTCATCCATTGAGAAGGCCTTGTTCTCCATGTAGGCCCGAGGCAGGTGCATGTCCTCCTCAAACGCCGTCTCCCGCATCCTGGGCTGTGAGGTGTCGAAGTAGTTGGGTGGGTTCTCCTGCAGGGGTGGGAGGAGGGTGCAGTGGATCTCCGGAATGGCGTGGAAGATGACAAAAACCCAGCCACTGGCTGCCAGGGTGATGGCCAAGGTAGGGTCGCTCCAGGCATCTCCCTGCTTAAAGATCGAGTTGCCGAACAGGTACATGGTCATCCAGACCACCCAGATGAGCAGAGAGAGGAAGGTTGTGATGAGGATGAAGGCTCCGTTCACCTTCCACCGCCTGAACTTGCCACATAGCGTGAAGAGGGACTGTGTCAGGGTGATGACCAGCAACACCATGTCATAGATGAGTGCCATCACAAAATCCATGGGCTCGTAGGCGCAGGCTGACTTGGTGTCACGCAGCACGGTCAGCACCAGCCACTCGGTGGCAATGATGACCTGCACCAGCATCAGGCACAGTGCCAGGCTCACTAGCTGCCAGCCGGCTGGGCTCGTGCCCTGGCTCACCAGCCTCCGCACCCGCCACGCCTGGCTTAGCAGACAGGAAAAGCAGAGCGCGAAGAGGACACCCCAGAGGAAGCGTCGGATGGAGCAGATTGTCTCATCCATCCGAATGATGAAGGCAAATGTCAGTCCAAAGAGGCCCAGGGTCCCCAGCAGGAAGAGGAAGTGGAGACACACGGGCCTCCTCTTCTCCTTGTCCTTGATGAAGGGCAGTCTCACCAAGAGGATGAGCATCAGGAGCAGTGTGATCAGGGCCCCCGCCCCGGCCACTGCCTCCACCACGATGCCCCAAATGGCGTCCAGGTCGCACAGGGACACGTACTGAGGGAGAAGGTCCAACCCACAGCCCCGGGATGTGCTGGCGTTCTCTGAAGCCACCGAGGCAATCACCAGGAGCAGGGGCAGGGGGAACACTTGGTGGGTTCTCATCTTTCTCTCTGACACCAGGAAGATTCTAGAAAATGGGGACAAGCAGGGAGAAAGCTCAATCCACAGGAAGGCCCCACTTTCCTGATTTCCAGAGGCCTTGCCTCTTGTCAAACCCGGCAGCCCTCAAGGCTCCTTCAGGCCTTTGAGATAACGGCATCAATTTTCTCAGTGCGCTGTGATCCCTTTCCCAGGCTCTCTGCCTCCCACTTGAACCCTGACCCAGATTAGTAGCCATGAGCCACCATCAGCAGTGGCTGGAAGGCCAATGGAAGGGAGACTCACCTAATCTCTCTACCCCTCTGTAGTCTGTAAATCTGGCCTCTCCCAAAGTAAGGCGACGAGAGGCGTTTTTAAAGGGATAGCCACCAGCCAGGTACTCGGCTGGGCAACACCCCTTATTTCTTCCTTATCCTCAAAGGCTAAAGGGAGTATTTACTGATCACTTCACTCTAGACCAAAACCTGGGCTCATCCAGTCCTCATAATGCCCTATGAGACAGCAGGTCCCATTGTGACCTCCATTTCCAGGTGACAAAACAGGGTCTTCAGGCTCTGACACTCACCCCAGGGCACACAACCACACTCCAGGAAGCCACTGCTCTCAGCAGAGGGAGAGAACCCCCCCCCAGATTTACACATGGGGTACATCCTGTGGGCCCAGCCAAGTCCCCTGCACCCACAAATTCAACCAAGCTCAGATGAAGAATACTGGAGAAAAAGAGTCTGTCTGTCCTGAACACGTGCAGATATTTTTCTGTTGTCACCTAAACATGACGCAACAAGGGTTGACATTGTATTAAGTATTGTAAGTGACCTAAAAGTCCACGGAGCATGGGCATAGGCTGTGCGTGAATACGGTGCCCTTCACAGAAAGGCCTGGAACATCAGCTAGATGCTGGCACCCAGGGCCGTTGGCATCCAAGGGACCCTGGAGCATTTCCTGCGAATGTGCCTGTTCATCCGGAAGGAAATTCTCCATGCTCCGTCCCCCTCACACTTCTTCCTCCCCCGTAGATCTCCTGAGGCTCTATTCTTTCCAACTCCCCTGTTATCCCTGTCCTGGCAGAGTTCAACCTGCCACATTCTTCTTCCACGTGCTCCAGATGCCCAAGGACAGTGCTGACCCAGTCTCGTCTTCCCGTTAAGACACATCCCTATTATTTTAACTTTCTTTTTTACTTTAATTGTTAAACTGGGACCTCATGCATGCTAGGCAGCAGTTGGGCTACATCTCTGATCCCTTTACATTTTTTTTGTTTTGTTTTTAAATTTTCAGTTTGAGGTAGAGCTATACTACCTTGGTCAAGCTGGCTTCGAACTCACGACAGCCCAGGCCGGGCTCGCGCTGGCGTGTTTCCTGCCTCAGCCTCTTGAGCAGCAGTGTAGGCCAGTGTCACTAGGCCTGGTCCTGCAGAGAGGCTTCCACTCCACTCCCGGTCCCCAGCTCTCCTCAAGAACCATCATGTCAGTTCAGACTCCGCCAAGGTCAGTTAGGCAGAGCGCTAATCAAGTCTGCCATTTTTTGCCTACTTTGTTTCCTTTCTCTTCCCCTTTCTCCTCTCCTCCTTGTTTTTGTCTGCCGTGGCAGGCAGGGAGGCAGAGACAGTATCTTTTACTCACTTTTACTTCTTAGTAGTAGACTCTGCTTTCCCAACCTTGTCACATCTGGCATCTATCCCGGACAGGTCTTTTCCCCCCCTTGTCCTTAGGATATCCTATGCATCATAGGAATGCGTCTCACCAACCAGCTTCTATACGCGGCCAAATATCCCCTGGGTGAGGGGCACAAATGCACCCACAAAGGATTACTGGTGAAGATGCCAGTATTAGCAAACAGCGTCTGGCACAAAGCAGGGACTTGGGAAATCTTCACAGAACAAGAGCCGTGCACCTAGACTGCTCTTTACCCCACGGGCACCAGTTCCTTGCTTCTAAGTGGGCCTTCAAGAAGCCACGTCTGCACAGCTGTGCCCCAGACTCATTCCTAGTCATGTTAAGCTAGTTTGGGGTTGTAATTCCACCTGTGTGTAGGTCTATAACCAGTCACCCTCCCCACAGCACAACGCCGGACATCCCTGGGGCTTCCCTTAAGTAAATGCAGTATTGACCACCTCTCTCCTCCTCTCCTTTAGAGAGATCCCTTGTGCATCCTGGGTCCCTCCCTGGCCTTCAGGCCATCGACCCTATAAATAATGGATGCTGTAGAAAATGGTGGTGGGGTGGGTTGGTCTGCTGCGCTTACAGAGAGAAGGCACATTACAAAAGAATGTACTTGGGTGGAGGGGATCCTTAAACAAGATTCCCCCCACTGAGGTAAATATAGAGGTGGGGATACACCCCAGATATTGGCCACTGGCTTGTGGTCTAGACGTAGTAGTGTCACGGAGGCCCCAACAGCAAGTCCCTGTGCAGTCATTTATTCAACTGTGGCCTTTTACATTGACCACTTGAACCCCAAGAAATGAAAATACTTCTCTCTTGATATTTCTAAACTGTGCAAGAGAGCTCAGTTGGTCAGGGTGCTTGTTGCCAATGCCACCAAGTCTGAGAACCTTGGATCCCTGGGACCCACAGGGTAGAGCCCTTGCAGCCCCGGTGTGTGTATGTGCACCCCAAGGAACATGGTACATGGTACACTTTGGAGAGACATCATTCTGAACAGAGCCGCTAAGCAAGGCTGGGAAACATGCTATGAACCAAAATTTAAGAACAAGATGGGACAGGACAAGCTGCCGTTGGTCCACAACAAGGTGGGGAGGGTCTCCAGAGTGAACCCCCATCAGGAGAGTTCTCAGCAACACACTCAAGGGACTCTCTCTAGTTTATGGCCAATCCCATCTTCCTCTGGAGGTGAGGAAATGACGTTTGGGAAGATGCTTCTGGAAGCTGAATCAATGCCCCTCCCCCGCCATCTCTCACCTACACACCATTTGACCGATGGTTCTCAACCAGGGGCAGTTTTGGATGTCACAAGAATGGGCATCAGTGGAGCAGAGACCAGGCCTACAATGTGAATAGCAGTCTCCACCGAGCAGAATGACGTAGGTCAGTTAAGTCCATGGTACCAAGGCTGAGGAAGGCTGATTTTAGACATCAAGGTCAGAACCAATGGAAGATACCAGAAACCCCACCAGGTCTTGGTCGGGCCTATATCTCACCATCTTGCTCACAGGACTTGGCTATTTTTTAGGTGTGGCTAACCACTCTTTCTGGCAAAGCTCCTCCTTCTGAGCCTGGCTGTAGACCGAGGCTCAGTTTCCTCAGCTCTTCGTGCATGCTTCCTGTCTCTCCTGTCTACCCCAACCAGAAAGGGGTAACACCAAGACAGCACCCCCATTTCGGAGACTGTGCGGTGTTCTTGTAGTCCACGGCCAGGCCTGTAGTTTCCGCTTCCTTTCGGCCACAGCAGACGGATCCTCTCAGGCTCTCTGCTTTTGCGGCCACAGCTAATGCTCCTTTCTCCTTCAAGGGCCGTGGTCTGGTCACAGCAGCGGCTTCTCTCATTTCTGCAAAGAGCTTCTTCCAATTTCCTTTTGGAGAGTTACTTTAAGTCCTAGCTCCCAGCTGGGGGTCTGGTATGAATTAAGAGGGCAACGTCCCCAGGTGGTGGAGTTATTTTAAAGATCAAGGGGTCTTTAGGAGTGGAAGTAGGGACCTTTGATAGTTAACGGTCTGGCTTTTAGAACCCACAGCAGAGTCTGGTCTAAGGCCAAAGGAGGAACTGAGGCCATACACAGCCACGGCCGCGCCATCCCTGTCACGATGAAGCAGGGCCTGGCCTAAGGCTACGAGAAGAACCGATGCAGTAGTACACAGCCACTGCTGTGCCACCCCCATCAGGATGAGGCGAGACCCACGAATCATCTCTTCATTTTGATCAGTTACCTTGTGTGTCAAGAAATGTAGCTGCGATGGTTAACATCAGCTTGACAGACTCTAGACTCAGCCGGGTGACAAGCCCCTGGACATGGCTGTGAGGGATTATCAGGATTAGGTTAGCTGAGCTGCGCAGACCCACACTGTGCAGTAGGCTGGGGTCCTGGACCGCAGGAGGAGAAAGTGACCCGAGTGATAGCATTCATCTCCCTTGGCCTCCTGACGGTGGATGCAATGCGACCAGCTGCCTCAAGATCCTGTACCCTTGACTACTCTGCCCTGACGGACTGAACTCTCCAGCTGTGACCTGAGGTAAACCCTTTCTCCTCTTAAGTTCCTTTCCTCAGGGTCTATTCTCACAGCAACAGGAAAAATAAAATTGTAGCTCAGGCAGCACCAGCTCAGGCTTGGCCAATCTGGACGTCGCCAGTCCTCTCTGGCTGAACTGATTGCATCATAACAGGCCTGTGGTTTGACACTGAGCAACGAATTGACAGGAGGGTTTGACATTCACTGGAGGGACGGCCTCTCTTTGAGATGGAATTGATAAGTTGGAAGGTTAGAGTCTTGTCACGGGAGAGGACAGATCTCTCTCCCAAGGAGAACCTGTCTGAGGGTAAGACTGGCCCACAGGATCAGCTAGAAGATGGGCTTGAGTCCTAAGCCATTGAAAGGTGGCTGGATTCAGCCATGTCTGGTACCAGCAACCAATTAACTACATAGTGTGAATGACACCAATTTAACCTGGGTTTCTGTCACTTGCCAACAGGTTCTCAAAAACCTAGGAGGAATGGTCCCTTCTTGACCCATATATAGGCATACAGATGAAGCCAAGCATTGCCTTGCACCCGAGGAGAGAGCCCAGTTGCCTCAAGCTGGTGACTATTGGCTCTAAGGAAGATGCTGGGGTGTGGCCACCCAAGTCCACAGAACCATGTATAGGATGAGGGGAAGGGGTTACCCTGAAGCCAAGGCCACTAGCTCATCTAGGATTTCCAGGGGGGTCCTATTTCTGCCACACTGACAACTATAGTAACTGCTCACCGGGCTCCCCGAAACATACAGTAACATCCAAGGATCTGCCAAAGGGAGGTAGCTAGGGTGGGACAGGCCTGTCATCCTGGCATTTGGGAGGCTGGGGTTAGAGGATCATAGCCACCTTGAGCTATATAGTGACTTCTAGTCCAGCCTGAGCTACCACTGGGTAACCTTAACTCAAAAAACAGACAGACAGAATCTACAGAATACTCCTAGGGGTGAGCGCTAAAGTGTTTCCATTTCACAGGACGATGCTACACAGGACGGGGCCAGGAGATGCTTGGCCAAGGTCACATGCTGCCAGAAAAGCAGAGCCCGAGGCAAACAAGCCTCTTATTGTCGAGAACTCTAGAGAGTCACTGGTGACTTTTGCTGGATGATTTATCTTCAAGAGTTCCTCACTGCCCCCACTACACACTAGGCCAGTACTTTCGACCCTGGACTCTGTTGTGACATGGGTCACAAGCATGTGTGTGTGTGTGTGTGTGTACGTACGTGTTTATACTGTTGTCCTCTCCCAAGCAGACACCCCTGGCCTGGAGTTGACTTGGGGTATTGTTCTCTATTACTGGTCCCATTTTCTGAGATGGGGCCTCTTTCTGAGCTGGGTCTCACTGAATCCATCCCACTAGACTGTCTGCCCAGCAAGCCGCTGGGATCTACCTCTCTCTAACCACCAGCACTGGGGCTAGAGATGTGCATGGCCACGGGACCTGAACTCAGGTCCCTGCAGTCCAGTTGTCCCCTATTTTATTTACCTCTTGGGTCTGTTCCCCTCCACCCACCATCACCCCACACCCTCATCTGCTCTGTTCTGCCCTTCAGTCCCCGAATGAATGAAACTTACCATACAAGCTCTCTCACGTGGCCCATAAAAATGTGCTAACATTTTCCTCTATACAAGAGGAAACGGAGGGTACGAGAGGCTTAACTGGAAGTTGACTCTTGGAGGATCCCAGCCCTACAGGCCATACTCAGCACATAAGTCTGGATGAGAGAGGACACAGAGCAGGAGGCCCAGGCAGGCACTACCCCCTTCCATCTAAAGTGCCCCTTGTCAGGTAAGCCCCACCCTGTTCAATCAGCCACCTGCTGCCTCCCACCTCTGATCCCCGAGTGGAACAATACAGATTAGAGGTTCTGAGGCAGCCTCAAGGCAGGGCTGCCTGGGCCGGATGAATACATGGCAACAAACCCATGGGTGAGGGCAGTGGCTCCTCAAAAGGAGGGAAGGATAAATGGGGATGAATGCAGAGGCCTCGGCTCCCATACTAATTACCTCTGCTGCCAGCCAGCACTCAGAAATGTGACTCACCCCATGTTCTTAAATACCCTGGAAAACAACTCCCCCAAGCACCATAAACACCACACGCAGACAGCATACCACACACACCACACATACGCTACACCATACACATCCCACACTCCATCCCACATAGGTCCGGAGAAACAGTCTCTTTCACTGTCTTAAGCGCTGGCCCCGCAGAAACTGCTGAGGACTCTGTGGGACTCTATGTGAGCAGGGCGGTCAGGACCCTGCCAGAGCCAGACTCCCCAGTTCCAAATCCTACCCTGGGGCTGGAGACTAATCCGGTAGGAGCTGCCTGTAGGTCTCACCCCCCAGCATTGTCCAAATCGATAAATAAGATAATAAAAGTCCTACCCCGACCACTTGCTAGCCTGCTATGACTCTAAGTGGCTGGTTTAACTTCTCTTGCCTCAGTTTCTTCATTTGTAAAGTGAGGGTAATAACAGCACCCCCATCACAGGGCGGTGGTGAGGACTGAGATAACTCCTGGAAGTGGGTATGATGGCATTCACCTGCAATCCCAGCATCCGAGAAGCTGATGCAGAAGGATCTCAAGTCTGAGGTCAGTCTCAAACAGGAGGTGGGGGCTGTGCAGTGGCCAGGTGGGTAAAGTGTTTGCCCAGCAAGTGTGAAGACCAAAACTTCAGACCCCCTAAAAGTTGGGTTTCCCTAATGCAGGGGTGTAATCCCAGTAGTTGGAGATTGGTTACCTGGGGCAAGCTGGCTGGCTGGCTAGACTAGCTGAACTGGCAAGTTCAGGGTTCACGATGAGACCCCGCCTCAATAAATAAAATGACAAAGAATCTCCAACACCAAATGTCAACCTCTGGTCCCCACATGCACATACACCTCATATGTACACACAGCCATAAGCAAACATGGATGCACACTCTCTCGTGCACACACAGACACAGGAGTATCTACTAGCGTACACACATGAACATACACACTTATATGTCCTACAGGGTGTAAGACACTAGCTAATGTAAATGTTTCACTGTCTGCAGGGGTAAATTCGTCTTCTGGGGGATTTTCTAGGAGGGGCTGTTGCCATGGAGATGGAATCACGAGGGGGCTCTCCCATCTGTTTATCTACCACTGGTTTCCAGTCTCTCCTATCATATGCCAAAGCCAACAGGTCCTGGAGGTGGTGGGAAGGAGACAAGCTTTTGAATGGGAACTGGAGCCCTGAGCGTGAGCCTCACTGTCAAGGTTGAACCAGGCCAGTGACCCTGAAACCAGCCCTGGCTATTAAGTAGTCAGAGCCAAGGCTGCCAGAGACCACACACTGGGCCTTCTCCTGGGAGGTAGAATCCCTTTGGTCCCCCCCATAGGGATGGAAAACAAAATGTCCCAAACTGCCCTGAAACCCTTCTGAACAGCCTCCCTTAGCCCTGCAGCTAAGAGCAAGGTTCCAAAGGGATCATTCTTCCTGCCGCAACAGTGCAGGAGGGCAGAATCTGAACCAGCATACACACACACACACACACACAAAAGGACAAAATGACAAAATGAGCAGGTGTGTGTGTCTGGGGGTGGGGGGCTCCCAGCTTCAGCATAGGTCACAGCTCAGTACCCGGCTGAATACCTGCAGCAGTTCACACTCTCCTCAGATTCCAAGGTCTCAGCGGGAGGGTGGGTCAGTAGAGCTTGTGACAGTGGTGTTACCTAACCTCAGCAAACCTCAGTCTCCTCCTCGGTGAGGCAGAGATGGTTGTGCTGCTTGAACGAGATCCACGGGAAAAGCCCGTTGCCCAGAGGAAGCAGGAGGTGCTTGCTCAAGAGTCCCATTGTCCTGTTGGGACCCTGAAGGCAATGAGGTCAAGCCGCCCTGCCAGCGGCTTCATGGAATCTACAGACCAAGCTAGGAATCCATATTTTTCCCCCAGCTCCTGACCTCAGGCCTTACAACTGTACCCCAGTCCTGGCCCCATGTCTGGCAGAAGTCCAGATTGAGTCTGGAAGCCAGTCTCTCTTGAGCCCCAGCATTTCACTCTGTCCCAGCCCACTCCTCTGGAGCTGAGGTGTTTCCTGCTTGGCTGGGTTAAACCGTTACAAGGTTTCCTGACACTAAACTCTTTCCCAGACCCAAACTGTCTCTGCCTCCCTCCGATATCTTTTCCAAGTCAGACAGTGTCATCATTTTCATTACCCCGGGCTGCCTAGACACTGCCCTCTTTGGGGCTCTCAACTTTACAGACCCTCTAAGGTGAGTAACTTAGTGCAGCAGGAACGTCAGCCCTGTGAGCCATGAATATGCAAAGCAGCTGCGAGCCGGTAAATAAAAGCAATCATTTAAATGCAAATTGCAGCCTAGGCTGCCTGAACCTCCTTCTCTGGGTGCAGTTCTGAGGCGAGAGCGTGACTAACTCCGAATCCCCAGTTAGCTCAAAACTGAAATGCGACACAGGTCTTGGACCCTGGGTGGGGGGCTCCCTAGGGTAGATAAGAACAGTCTAGAAGTAAGAGGTGGATCTTTAAAAACTCAAGTCACTCCAATTAGCTCACAAGGCTCTCTCGGGCTCAGAACATTTGACCCAGGCTGGATCCATAGCGATCATACACCATAGCGGTGTATCCATAGTGATCCATAGCACCACACAGCATCCCTGCCAGCGGAAGGAAGGGAGCTGCTTGCCGTCTGTCTCCTTGTGGAGGTCAAGGGAACTTTTAAAAATCACGCCCCGTGGCCTCCTGCTGAGAACCCTCCAAGGATTCAGTGGCCCCGAACAGAATAAATTCTAAATGCCTTTTCATGACTCCAGAGACCAGGATCTGTCTAGCGCCTCTGGTCCCCACTCGCCTATCCACAAATCCGCCCCCACACTGGCTACAATGGTCTTTGTGTCTCTTCCTCCAAGCTCATTCCCACCTCCAAGCTTCTGCAGCCTGGATGCCCTTTGCTCCCAAATCGCCCTCTAAGTGGAGCTACCCCCCCCACCCCCGCTGGGGTCCACTCAAAAAGGCCAGTCCGCAGATGTCGCCTCACGCACCACAAGCCCTGTTCACTTCATTTTCCAGGCAGCCCTGTCCCAGCAGGTGTTACATGGGGTGGTATTTACTTGCTCAATTAGCGTTTCTTCATCCACTTCTCTGCGGTCTCGCGTCCCCGCTCCCGCCCCAATCTTGATCTATTCATTTTATACAAGTTATTTCTTCAGCACTCGGTTGTGTCCACCACATGTATTGAAAAGCAAGCAAGCAAGCAAGCAAACAAACAAACCCAGCAAGGATTAGAGTCTGTATAAAGAAAGCTCTCTTCTTACTGCCCGGGTCCCAAACTGCAACCCCTTCCCCTCCCATCTTTCCTCCTTCCAACTCAGCTGGCCCTTTTCAGACGTAGAAGCAAGGATCAGGCAAACAATGTTCACAGTCGAGATAGAAAACTAGCCGGGAGGAGGATTTCCAACCAACAGATGCCAATTTGCATTCTATTTACATGCTATTTGCATGTACTTTAACTCCAAGTGTGGTTATTCCCAAAGCCCCGAGAGCCCACCGAAGAAACTTAGGAAGTAACGTTCTAAGTACTGCGGTGGTGGTGGGTATGTTTAGCCTCTCTCGCATTCTCTGGTCTTTGTGGGGACCCCCAGAGCTTTCTGGACGCTGCTCAGGTGCCCCAACCCCGGCGCACTCGGGCGGCCGATGCGGCGCGTGTGCTGGGGCCCCAGGCGGGGACGGTGGTGCCCGCCACACTCCCGGGGCCTTTGTCCGTGTTCCAAAGAGCCGCCCCCTTGGCGAACAGAAGAAGGGGGCGGAGGGGGGGGGACAGGCTAGGCCTGGGTCTGGCGGAGCAGGAACAGGGGGACGAGCCCTATGTTCTGGGGCGTCCTCTGGGACAAGGTCGGTGGGCTGATCCAAAGCTTTTAACCAGCTACCGCTCGCTAAGGCGGGGTGCGGGCTCCTCTTCTGGGCTT
The DNA here is from genome assembly GCF_000317375.1 of Microtus ochrogaster. Classification (NCBI taxonomy): domain Eukaryota; kingdom Metazoa; phylum Chordata; class Mammalia; order Rodentia; family Cricetidae; genus Microtus; species Microtus ochrogaster. The sequence continues at coordinate 10,835,406 of NC_022015.1, forward strand.
GCCTCTCCCACCCGGTCCTCTAAATGTGTGGGATCCTTGGGCAGTCCCCCAGAAAGAGGGGTCGCTGCACCGGGTAGTCCTTACCTCTAGCCAGGCTGCCTCCCTTAGAGGCCCAAGTGCCCTCGCCTGGGACAGAAATTCTCCCCCTTAACCGTATGCAGCCGCCCCTGGATTTCCAGCCTACTATTTGTTTCCCAGCCCCAGATTTCCTCCCTGTTGTGCCCATCCTCTTGCGCCCTTTTCCAAGAGTGCGCGGCCACTGCGGGTTGCAAGTTGGGTCCCCCAGACCCTGCGGCAGGTGAGGTTGCACGTCCCGAAAGGCCGGCCCTTTCCCCTGGCCAAGTCTGCGTAGTTCATGGCCAGCACCCCCGCCCCGCTTCCCGCCTGGACCCTGAAACCTGACTGCGACGCCTCTCACAGGGGTCACTAGCACAGGGTTGGACTCCCCTTTACTCCCAACTGCCTGTCGTCTGTCGTCACCCCAGACCCTACTCAGAGCTTTGGCTCTCTATCTGGTCCATGGACACCCCCCCCCCCCCGATAAAGGTCCCCAAACCCTTGCTCTAGGTCAGCCTTCTGCGGCTCCTCTCCCACCGCACTGTGGCATCCCTCACTCGAACACCCACAGCTTTCCATGCAGATGTACCCCGAGGAGGGAGAACAGAAAAAGCATGAGCCTCGGATCCCCTCCGGATCTTCACAAGCCCACGGCGGGAAAAGTTTCTGGGGTCCTTGCGGCGCCCTCCCCGCGCCCGCGCTGCTTGGCACTTACCGACCCTCGCGGCCCCGCAGCGCTGACGCTCCTGCTGGCCCTGGGCCCGAGTCACATCTCTGCAGCGCGCCCGCGGCCCCCGCTCCGCGCACGCCCGCCAGCCGAGCCCGCCTCACTGCACCGTCCTTTCGAGCAGCGGCAGCGCGAGGCGCCCCCTGGCCCGGCCCGCGCTGCAGCAGCCGAAGCCCTGCCCCTCTGGTAGGCCCCGCCCACCAGGTCCCTCCCCGGCCGGGTCTGCGGCTCTGCTGGCTCTGCTCTGCTCAGGACCAGCCGCAGGCAAGCCCGCAACCCCAGTCTCCCGGATTGTTCTGACCGCTGAGACGCCTTCCACCTCCAAACAAACCTCCAGTGTCCCCAATTCGAAGTCATCGTCTCCCTGGTAAGAGTCCAGTCGTTCAATTGCCCAGGTTGATCTGTGTGCAGATCATCACTCACTCAGCCACATCCAACACAATATTCCCACGGGGGTCGTAGAGGGGCACTCGCCACACATACCGGAAGAGAGTCCTGAGCTCAGATTCTCAGAGACTGCACGCGTTTTAAAGTCACCAAAGCCTCGGTATGATGCAGGTCCCCACCGGTCACATTCCGCGCCTTCCACCCCTCTCCAGCCCTCCCTTTTCTCATTGCGCACACTGAATCCAGGACCGGTATCCTCGGCAATCCCAAACATGAACCTCACCACGGTGACCCACTCACGTGGGTCCGTGTTCACGATTGCCACCGTCTCTCACACTTCATTCACGTAGGCACATACCTGCCACTCTCCCAGGCACACATACCCACAGAAAGTCCAGTCTCTGTGCGTGACCTGATGCTCAGGGCAGTTAACGCCGGTGCCCACAAGGC
>NC_022015.1:10837227-10863073 GCF_000317375.1 Microtus ochrogaster
CCCTCTCCCTCTGGAATGGGAACAGAAAGGTGGCTGCAGAAATAACGCTCCTCTTAGAAGTAGTCGTAGCCCCTGTGTCTGGGGATTATGAACTTTTCGAATACCCGCATTTCTTCTCACCAGTCTCAGAAAGTCCCCTATCCTGCTCTTCAAGTCGGTTTTCTCTGGGTCAGGCAATGTGGCTTGGCCACACGTCTTGGTGAATACCTTTTTTTTTTTTTAAAGGACACATGTAGGAGGCGTATTTATAGGGCAGAGCCCTCCCCCCAAGTTTACAGAGGTGTCCCCTTGCCAAGAACAGTACTTGGTACACAGTAGGCGCTCATTAAATGTTTTGCAGTACAAGGGTTTACTAAGCCTGTCCTGGTCAGGCTGAGGAACTGGAACGTGGATGGACACTGCCTCCTGGTGGTGCTTAGTGGAACTGGCACCGACAGCTTCTAAACGTTGCTACATGTTCCTTCCTCTGTAAAACCCAGATTGTTTTAATACGTGTTTGCTGGTGTATGCCTGGAACACATTGTAAAGTTCTTCTCATAGGTGCCTGGCCTTAGAAAGCCCAGTTCAGTGTGGGATGAACAACATCTGGTTTCATGGCCCAGTGGTCCAGTTGGTGTCATTTATAATGTCCAGTAGCATACCAGAGGAGCCTCAAATTCCCAGAGAGATTGCTGGATCTGCCGCTTTGAAGAGGACAGCTCTGGGGGCACTGGGACCTCCTAAGAGTAAAGTCTGTCTAGAGAAGTGGTTCTCAACCTTCCTGATACTGTGACCCCTGAATACCGCATGTTGTGGTGACCCCCAACCATAAAATCATTTGCACTGCTACTCCATCACTGTAATTTTTCTGCTGTTGTGAATTGTAATGTAAATCTCTGATATGCAGGATATCAGGTACACAGCTGCTGTGAAGGGATTGTTTCAACCCCAAAGGGTCACAATCCGCAGGTTGAGAACCACTGGGCTAGGGAGTTAGGCTCTCAAATGCTCGGCCCACTGCACGCTCATCAAACAAATGCACTCACTCATAAGTGGCTTTTAGACATAAAACAAAGAAAACCAGCCTACAGTTCACAAGCCCAGAGAACCTAGACAACAAAGAGGACCAAAAGAGAGACATACATGGATCTAATCTTCATGGGAACTAGAAAAAGACAAGATATCCTGAGTAAATTGAGAGCACGGGGACCATCGGAGAGGGTAGAAGGGGAGGGGGGAGGAGAGGAAGGGGGGAAGGGAGAAAAATGTATAGCTCAATAAGAACAATAAAAAAGATGTATTCAGTTAAACATATAAAATGTTAATCATATAAAAATAAATAACCCCCAAAACCAAGTAGCTCCACTGGCTTAACTTATCTCAAAAACGAAAAGGGCTGGGGCCTTCCCACTGACACTCGGTCTATGAGGCTTTGTCTGTTGGTGTGTCCCGCCAGACTGAGCCCAAGTCCGCTCTGTCCAGGCCTTGAGCACATTCCCGTGGACTACTACCACTGTGCAACTGAGCTTTCAGTTTTAATCTATTTTTGTGTAACATAAGCAGTACGTGGCTAGTGGCTATAGATGCACAGTGCATCTCCATGCAGAAGTGTTCCTCAAGGAGCTGTACCTTAGGGATGGGGAGCTTGCCTAACATGCAGGAAGTCCCGGGTTTGATCCCCGGCACTGCATAAGCACCCAGGAGACGGGGGCAGGAGGATCTGAGATTCAAAGTTACCCTCAGAGACATAGCTACATAGAGGAGAGTTGGACTCTGTCTCCGGGGCGTGGGGTGTGGGCACTTCATGTGCCATGTTCATCCTTGTCCCATGTTCATCTGTGCTAGTCTCCCCACACTGGGAGAGGCACGTCTCACCAAGCATTTGTTGAGTGAAAGAATAATTAAAGTCCAGCTTTGCCTTCCTGTGTAAGGCCTGTCCGTCTTGTGCCAGGGCATCGAGAATGCTCTTTACTCTGCAAGTCAGTAGATCACCTCCCAGATGGGTTTGTGGCTCGTGGCTGCGAAGTCCTCCGTCTATTTCCTGTGGACATTTTGCTTTATCCATAGGATTTCTGGAATTGTCTGTGTCTTGCATGTGACAAGCAGAGGCTTAGAAAGCTGAGGGTTTCCTAGAAGTCTGAGTGGTGCTTGGGGCAGAGGCAGGACTCTAATCTAGCTAGCTATGTTTCACTCTCTTGCAGGTGATATTTCTGGAAACATCAAGATGCTCCGTGGATAAGTGTCTTAAAGGTGGGGTGGGGTCGAGAGATGTTTTCAGGGCCTTTTGTGTTAGGATGAGAAGTGTCCTCACGTTTCCTATATGTTTCCTTGTTGTTTGTGCTCGTTGGAGGAAGATATGGAACCTTAGAAGGTTTTCCCTGATGGAGGAAGATGGGGGTCAGATTTGAGAGCTTACAGTTTCACCCCACTTTCGGTTTGTCCCCTCTGCTTCCTGTGTACAGTTGAGATAGGATCCCTAAGCTTCCTGCTCTCATGGCTACGCCCTTCCCACCATCCCATCCTCTGGAAACAGAAGCTAAACAAACTGCTTTTCTTTAAGTCTCTTGGTCATGGTATTTTATCAAAGCAATAGAAAAATAATTAATTCAGTGCCCCTCTAATTATTCTGGACACAAGACTGCAATATCTGTTAAATACTGGAGTCTGTGCTGATGTGGGATTCCCCTCTGTATGGTATGAATATGTTTTATTACCATTGCTTAATAAATATGCTTTGGCCTATGGAAGGCCAGAATATAGGTAGGCAGGAAAGCTAAACTGAATGCAGGGAGAAAGAAGGCAGAGGCAGGCAGACGCCAAGGAGAAAGACGCCAGAAACTTACCGGTAAGCAACAGCCTTGTGGCAACACACAGATGAATAGAAATGGGTAAATTTAAGACATAAGAGCTAGCTAGACATATGTTTGAGCCATTGGCCAGTGTTGTAATTAATATAGTTTTTGTGTGATTATCCAGGTCTGGGCAGCCGGGACCCCAAAGCACAGTCTCTGTTTGCACTGTGCCAGGCACTGCTGGAGGCTTAAGACTGGATGTGAGATCTGGCTCTTGGGCTACCACATTTTTAAAGGAGGCTAACTTGTGTGGAGACCTTCTACTGCAGGCCTGCAGGGAACCCTGGCTGGGTAAAAAGAAGCCCAGGTTGGCCGAGGACTTCAACACTTGATTTTGGGCCCTGGAGTAGAAATGGACCACTTCCTGTCATGCTTATCTCCAGATTCAGCTTTGGAGTGAGCAACCAGGAGCACCAACCAAGCAGACCTGAGATACATCAGTAGATACGATGATGATACTGTTCCACTGTTTTGTGCCCATGACAGACATCACCAATTGATGCACTTTTCCACCAGTTCTTTTGCCTTTGGCCTATGGCTTTTGCCACACATTACATATTAGATGATTTAATTACCCCAGTAAGATGGCCCCAGCGATCTCCACAAATGATTTGCAGTCATCGTACAGCAACTAATTACGTTGGCTTTCCTGTGTCAACTCTCATATGTCCACAAAATGGACATATGAGCAAACTGATCATGGCCTTGTGGTCCCCTGTGATGCCACCATGGGGACTTTTACCCAATACCCCGAAGCTGCCAGGAAACATTTAAATGACATGAAAATTGCTGTGGCCCAAATAATCAGGATTTAGCTAGCATCCAAGGAGTTGTGGGTGCTCTAAGAGTTATTTTATTGCTATTTATATTAACTCTTTCCAGTTTCCTGGTTTGCAACCTTCATGGTCATAAGATGGTTACCATAGCACTAAGCACCGAGGGTTTGCACAACAGTTTCCATCCTCGAGAATGGTGCTGAGGGTGGAAAGGCTCATTAAGAAAAAAAAAATCATTTCTATATCTGCCCCACCCCTCCCAAACCAGGCATAAGATTCTCCTTATATTTATATTTATATTATATATTCCCCTTCTATTTCCTTGATCCTATGGGGATTACCTAGCTTTCTGATCCTGCACAGGAGGCCAGAGGAGAGCACCTGACATACGTGATCTACCTTTTCATTTTTTCTGGGACAGGATTTCCTGTAGCAAGGCTGGCTTTGAACTCCCGATTTTCCTGCCTCTATCTTCAGAGTCCCACCCCACTACTCATGGAAGTGGCTTCAGGCTTCTGAGTATCACAGCAGCTCAGAGAGAGTGGACCCAGCCCGGGGCCAGGGCAGCACACGTGGGCCCCTCCCTATAGCTCAGAGAGAACAAACCCAACTGGGGGCCCAAGCGGCACACACATGGGCCGCTCCTTCTTCCTTCATGGAAGGACCCCAGGTCTCAGCCTTTATGGCTCTCTATCTCAGTAGATCTTAACATTTACCCATCTGCCTCCAGATGGCACCTTGCTGTTCCTCCTGAACAAAGGATCTGTTTGGCCTTGAAGAGGACCTCAAGTCACCACCTTTGTATAAAAACAAAGGACTGTTGGAATTGTGGCAATTCTGGATTATTTGTTTATGTATTTATTTAGAGACAGGACTTCCTGTAGCCCAGGCTGATCTCACTTTGTTATGTGGCAGAGGGTGACCTTCAACTCCTGATCCTCCTGCCTCTACCTCCCTTGTGCTGGAGCTACAAGGATGAATCACCCCAACTTAGGTCATTTATTTATAGACCTCAGTGGGGATTTCAGAAGTCTCAGACTGTCTGTACTCATCCAGTTATCAAGTTCACAGTGGCATTGGCTTCAAGGTCAAGAGAAGCCAGGGGTGGGGCCAGGACTCCAGCCTGACTCCTTATATATACCTGGACAACATTCCTTCTGCTGTGCCCAGGCACCTCATCCCGTGACCTGCATCTGAATCACCTGGGGGTCTTGGCTAAACACAGGCTCTGTCTTTGTGAGTTATGGAGCCAGTTCTGAACTGGAGCCCTAAAATGGGCTGCAGGTACCATGGCCACACTTGGAGTAGCAAGGCCAGAGGCCAGCTGTTTTCAACACCAACTGCTCAATAGAACCTCCTGGCTTACAGTGCTGGCTTACAGCGCTGGGAGATGACCCAGGGCATAAAGTTCTTGCTTTATAAGCATGAGGACCTGTGTTCAGATAAATACACACAGCTAGATGTGTGTGTGTGGGGGGGGGGGCATGTGTCAGGAGACCAGACCACCTTTCTGCTGCAGGGAGAGGGAGGTGGAGACAAGTGTTCTTGGAAACTCTGGGCCAGTGAGCCTGGTGTCCAGCAGTAGCAAACCAGAGCCCCTATTTCAAACAAGGCAGAAGGCTAGAATGGATCCCTGAGGTTGCCCTCTGAATTCCACATGTACTCCATGATGGGTGCGAACCTCTCCCCCGACATAGACGCCTCGCCACCATACACTTGCACACAATGATGTGTGTGTGTGTGTGTATGAAGACACTATATATGTAAACAAAAATATATTTTCTATTTATATATGTTATTCTTTAACTACACACACACACACACACACATACACACACACATATGTACATACATACAGAAGAATATCTGGCTCTTCCTGGACCTGTTTGAATCACTGGGGCTGTCTTCTACCCTCAGGTCAATCTCAGGATGGAATCAGGCTGAGATTGCTCAGCCGGATGAGAGAACCATCTGGAGAATCTGGGGACCCACACTCCAGGACTGAGGAGCCTTACAGAAGGGGTTTTCCTGTGTCTGTATGGTAGGGTCCCATGAGAGCCTTGGAAGCTGGAGAGAGTAGATGACTAGGGCTGTGAACCCCCTAAGGCCAAGCAGTATCCAGCAGGCGGCCATGAGAGCTGTGGGCCAAGACAGCAGGACTGATGCCCAGACTTTCTCCCGTACCCAGGAACGGGTGAGCACAACCTGGAATGATGGTAACATCCCTCGGTTTTGTCTCCCCTCTTTTCCTTTCTCCATGGCACCAGGTGGTTTCCATAGTGGCCTGGAGACCTTTGACCCTTCCCTCTCAGCCCCTTCTCTGTGCAGCGCATGACCAGCCTCTCAGGACACCAGGACGCAGCTGTCTTCTTATAAGGCAGATGGTTGTGTTCCTCATGCATGGCTTTCTGTGTTGGGAAATGCAATTACTTTTCATAAAAAAAGGCTCATGTTAGCATGTATTTGGCTTATTGTTCTCAAATGAATGAATTTTGAAAATTCCTTGGCTTCAATTTGAAGTAAGATAAATATTGGCTACCTACCAATATTACCTGCTCTAAGTTCTTTTAATTAAAACAATATCTCTGCCTTTCCTTCTTTTTTCCCTTTCTTCCACTCTCCCTTCCTCTTCCATCTCCTCCTGTCCCTCTTCCTCCTTCTCTCTTCCTCCTGACAACCACTGTCCACTCGACTGCACCACCGGCTTATAGCTCCTTTGGGGTAGGGTCTTGTGGCTAAGTAGCCCAGGCTGACCTTTGAGCACCATCCTGCTGCTTCAGCCTCCTGTGGGCTGGGCTTCCAGGTGTGCACCATCCTTCTGATTTCTGTGTGTTTTCAAGTGTAAAAGTCTCTGAGCTCATACAATCTGAGACTCCTGCTCATGGTACACTCTCCTAGAGAACTTCTTACTGAGAAGAGCAGCTCCAGAGTGCTGGGTCCCCAGGAGCTGTCCCCAGTGAGAAGAGCAGCTCCAGAGTGCTGGGCCCCCAGGAGCTGTCCCCAGTGAGAAAGGCCTCCACCCCAAGGATCAAGATGCCGCCATTTCCCCACACAGCTAGTCAAAGTCTCAGGAAGGGATAGTTATCAGAAAGTCCCGGAGTCTCCCTGATGAGAGGCCACAGGCCAGGACCCCTCATGCAGACAAGGTGTTGAGGTCCCTGGAGCCTGCCCCAAAGCAGCCTCACTGCTGAGAGGACTGGCCAGTCTTCCCACCCTAGCCCTCCTCCTTCCTCTCCCATCCCTCCCTTGCTGCCTCTCCCCTCTTGTCTTTATCCTCCTCCCATCCCTCCCTCCCGTCCTCCTCTCCAATCCCCCCTTCTCCATCTCCTCTCCCTCTCTTTCCCCTCCCTCTTCCTCCCATCCTCCCCAACCTGAAGGCTTGGCCCAGCCAGCTGTGAAAGATCGGATGAGACAGGCGTAGCCGGAATGGGAGCTCTGAGGGGGACCTGGGAGCCCGAGGTGACTCAGTTACATAAGGGCCCCCAGGGATAGGGGGCCGTTATGTAACGGGGACAGGAGGACAAGGAGGTGCAGTCGGGGCAAAGGAAGGAGCTGGAGGCTGGAGGACTTAGCCGGGGCCAGAGCGAGGACATGTCTATCACTGGCCAGGCAGCTGCCTTGCAAGACAAAACTAAGATGGGTTTTGCCATAGGGTCATCCTCTGTCTCATCATACCCCCACCACCCACACAGATTCTGTGTTTTTCTCTTCTGGCCCCACTGGTGCACGGTGCCGGAGAGCTTTGGTTTGTTTTTACTGAACTCCTTGACACCTTAAAGAACTGGTTTCTGTTGATTGCCCACAGACTCTTGCATACTATAGGACTCTTTCCTGCCTAATACCAGAATGGCTAGAGGGTCTGGAAACCCTCAGGGGTATGGGAGGTGCTTGAGGCATCCGACCCAGAGGGCAAGCAACCCAAAAGGCTACTCCTACCTCTGTCTCTGCTGCCACAGGAAAGTGATGTTCCGGGAGTCATTCAACAAACACTGCCGAGGCACTGTCCTAGACGCCAGGGATGCCACTGAAAACAGTGTATTTGTGTTATTCCCTGAGCTAGTGTGTCTGGACACATGATGGGTGGGGTGGGAGGATGTCCCATTGGGCTGGGATGGGTGACAAGTTTGTGGTCACGGGTGGGCTGTGGCAAAAGTATTGGTATCACTGCCACAAAAGGGATTTCAAAGCTGTTACGGGCTGTGGGGGAGGTGTCTCTGGTGTTTGCTGACCAGGAGACAAGATGGTGGCTCCCCTGCCTGCACTGGGAGTGTTTTGGGATCTCGGGATCTGTGGGACAGGACGAGCAGCAGAGGCTGTGAGGAATCGAAAGCAGGCCTTGTCTCTGAAGCTGCTGAGCACTGGTCTCATTTGCCTCTGTGCCAAAGCCTGGCCCCACTTCACTGACGACAGACACCAGCTATCTTCAGGCGGTCGGCACCTGTGCCTGCCCCCCATCCTCTCTTGTCCCCCTCCACCCTACTCTTCATTCACTGGTGTTAGCCTACGCTAAAGTGGCCCCACTATTCCAGGCCTCTCCCCGCAACACACACACCAAGGTCTTACAGCCCTGGCCTCAGATTTACTCTGTAGTTAAGGATGGCTTTAAACTTCTGATCCTTCTGCTTCTTCATGACAGAGGGCGCCGCCATGACAGAGGGTGCCGCCATGGACAGTGCATGTGTTGTCGAGAACTGGACTCCAGAGGAACTCCACCAGCTACGCTGCACCCCCCAGGTTTCCTTACAGAGACCCTACACACCTATTTATTTATTTATTTATTTATTTATTTATTTACTTATTTATTTATTTTTTCATTTTGAGACAGGGTTTTGCCATGTAGTCCTTGCTGGCCCTGAATTCGTGTTCTTCGTGACTAGCCTCCAAAGTGCTAAGATTATAGGTGTGTGCTGCCTTGCCCGGGTAGTAACAAACTTCCATACATGGACTTTGTGGAGACCAGGCCATCCCTCCTGTCAGGAGGTAGAATCAGTTTCCAGAAACCTGGAATTCCCTGTAGCCTTTGGAATGCTGTGTGTGACTTCCACAGCTACACCATAGACCCCTGTGTCTTCTGCTTTCACAAGTTTGGAACACCAGCTCTTGGATCCCAGACTTTTTTTTTTTTTTTAAGAATTGCAGTCAACAGCCCCACTGAGCTCGTGACATCTGACAGTATGTGTGAGCCACTGGGCACCCAGGCAGCTGAACCTTCAGTGAGTCCAATTCTTGTTGCATGAATTTCCTGCTGAGCCCTGCCAGCGCAGAGAATCAGGAGGCAGGAGACTTTGCTGTTATTTTGTACCTAGCTTGTGAGCCCCGTTTGGGGTGCTACCTTTCTCTTCTTGCTATTGTTGTAGTTGTTACTATAATTACAAGTGTGCTTTCATTAAACAAAATGATGGCACTCATTATGACATTTTCATACATGTTTATCACATGTTTTGCTCAGTCTGTGAGGCTGGGTGTCTCTGCAGACCCACTCTGGCATTGGGGAACTGGAGGACTCTGGAGAGATCCTGGTCCTAGACTATGTTGGGAGCCACCAAAGCTGGTTTTTTTTATCATCAATGAGGGAATGCAGCAGCAACAAAGTACTTGGACTTGCTAGCAGGAGTGAAGGCAAGCAGGCAAAAAGCAGTTTCCTTCTTCCTTGTCCTTTTATCTCTGCTGCCACCAGAAGGTGCCACCACATTTAGGGTGAGTCTTCCTGCTTCAGACAATCTGATCAAGAGAATCCCCCCTTGGCTTATGTTTGAGTTGATTCTAGATAGAGTCAAACTGACAGCTAAGATCAGCCATCACAGTGGGTGATTGGGCCATAAAGAATGGAGTTCTCTTGAGCAACATTAGTGCCCTTCTAGAGGGCACAGGACACAGTACCAAGATAGTTATTTATGAACCAGCAAGTGACCCTTCACTAGACATGGAATTTGCCTTCGTCTGAGGTAATAAATTCCTGTTCCTAACTTTCCCCACCTCAGGTATTTTGTTACAGCAACCTGAAAGGGACAAGACAAAGAGAATAGAATTCCTCCAAGTGTGGACTTTAGTAAAACCAGAGTCTGATTTTGGGTTTGGGGTTTAGGGTGAGGTTGAGCTTTTCTTTAGAGAAGGGGTCTTCTGACACAGTAGGGCTGAGGCTGGGAGTCCCTTCTGACACAGTAGGGCTGGGGCTGGGAGTCTCTTCGCACTCAGCTTCTCAGGCAGGTGAGTGTGGGTGTGGGCTGCCTCCCCAGCTCCAAGTACACAGTGGTGATGGTGGATGGTGGTGTACAAGGTGCTTTTCTATATTCTCCATTGTGGGCTGGTGTCAGAAACCGTTACCATAAAACAACAGATGACAATCAATAATCAAGGTGTCAATCCACCAGGAAGAAATTCTCTGATGGGAGGATCTCATTTAAGCAAGGTTATGAGATGGCAGACCACAGAATGTCTTTTGCTTCGGCTGTCCCTTTATGTGTTTGTTGCTGCAACCTCTCTCTGATATCTGGCATGGTGTGAATGGATATAGGGAGACTCCCCACTGCCTGTAATCTAGTGTGTTTATCTCATGAATACATCCTGATCTACTGGGCATTTTTTCCTGTGGATTGTCCAGGTGACTCCTCATTATTCTGTATTGTCTAGTTGATATTAGTAATGTTAGTGTATATGGAGTTTTGATGAGTAAAAATGAATACAAAGAAATGCTATTCAAGTCAGGGGTTATAAGTTCTCCATAAGAGCTGTCTTGGACCATAGCTCAGCCTGACATTAGGAAAAACAACTGCATTACCCCAGCTGCCAGATAGCTGTACACTATTAGCTGAGTTAAAACTTCAAAGTAGCTTTAGATTAAACCAGGCACCTTGCTAATGAGTTTTAAGATAAACTATTCCTAGAAAAAAACAGCCCAAGAACATATAACAAGCTGTCTGATCTGTTACTAAGATAAAAAGTGCAAAGCAACCTAATTGCTATCCTAGTCTATCTTGTTAAGTCTGGTTGATAACTAGGGCAGTGATTAACTCTGCACACATTCCTAAACTCAGTTTCATGGCTTTTGTTTAGACATACCACAGGGAAAGATTCTCTCACTATCCATGGCTACAAAAAATAATCTCACAGGCCGGGCGATGGTGGCGCACGCCTTTAATCCCAGCACTCGGGAGGCAGAGGTAGGAGGATCTCTGTGAGTTCGAGACCAGCCTGGTCTACAGAGCTAGTTCCAGGACAGGCTCCAAAAGCCACGGAGAAACCCTGTCTCGAAAAACCAAAAAAAAAAAAAAATAATAATAATCTCACTTCTTAGCCCCAAGAAAGAGTTACCAGTTTCCCTTTTTATGGTCAAGGGTTGCACACAGAGCAAAAAGTACATTCTGAGATCTAAAATGCAGTGTCTTGGGAAGTGTCAATCTGAGCTGATATTGAGAGATTTACTGTAATCATGCCCCAACCAAAGAATTTATGACTCTATCTCTGTGAACAGTCTCAAGTCTGAAAAAGCCCAGCTTTTACTACCGCTAACCACACAATGCTAGTTTAAAATGTTTATACACGTAGAAATACAGGATATAGCACACAATTTCCTTATTTTTCTAAACTCCTTCCTAGTTTAGTTTTATAAGGCTTCCTCTATAGATAACTAAAAAGATAGATAAAAAGACTGACTCTCCTTTTGCAGCTGCCCGACCACGAGGGAGCTGACTGAGAGAAAGTGCTTCTTCTTTACTCTTTGACAGGTTATCTCGATTCATTGCATGTGAGTTGTTGAGATGACTCTGTTGCTTATCATTTACTTAAGAAATGGAATGTGGCTTTCAAATGCAACTTCTCTATTTCCTGAAAGATTTTGTGGGGCATATAAAAAGTTGTGGAGAACAAAGGAACACTGGGACGTCATGAGAGGAGCGTCGTGAGAGCAGGAGCTAAAATGCGCCAGAAGGGTAGCATCATGCATGAGGGAAATAGAAGGGTAGCATCATGCATGAGGGAAATAGAAGGGAAGCATCAAGACTAAAGATAGGGTTAGAAAGAGCACAGGAAGAACACAGGAAGAGCATGGATGTATGGAGACTAAAGAAAGAAGCTATCAAGAGAGTGTATGGTATATTATTGTTTGACTCCCTTAGATAAAATAGTCTTAGTGTGTCGACTTCATGAATTTCTTTCATACCCTGGAGAAGTCTAGAAACTGGCTCTCCATAGGCTATGGTAGGCTGGAGATGTAGCTCAGTGGTAGAACATTTGCCTAGCATTCACAGACTTTGGATATCATTCCTTGTCCTAAACAAAATACAAAATTGAATCTGTCAGATCCTCTGGTACAGCGGATGAATTTCTTGATTCTAAAGAAAAAAAATCCTATTAAGTTTAATCTCTTCTATCAGCCCTTGCCTGATCATCTGCCATGGTGGGCTTTCTATTGCTGTGATAACACACTGTGACCCAAAGCAACCTGTGAAAGAAAGGGCTTGTTTCATCTTAGAACTCTCAGGCCACAATCCTTCCCTGAGGGAAGTTAAGTCAGAAACTCAAGACAGGAACCTGGAGGCAGGAGTTGAAGCAGAAACCACGGAGGAATGCTGCTTACTGGCTTGCTTCTCATTGCTTGCTCAGATTATTGCTTTTTACAACCCAGGACTGCCAGCCAAAGGATGGCACTACTCGTAGTAAACTGAGCCCTCCCACACAAATCATTTGTCAAGAAAATGACCCAAAGTCTTGCGCACAGGCCAATCTGATGGGATTTTCTCAAATGAGGTTTCCCCTTCTTAGACTCTAGCTTGTGTTAAGTTGACACAAGACTAGGCAGCACAGCATCCTTGTCCATTGGGTTACATGCTGGATGTGTAGGGCTGTCTCACATTCCCTCTGGTAGAAAAAAGTCCTGGGCAAAGGAAGACTACCTTTGCTCCTGGGGAGAGCAGAGTACCCTCCTCTGCCTCTTTTGGAGGTATTCTCCAGCACAGGGGTAAAGGAGATATGTGGTCAAGCAGATGGATGTGGGAAGTCATGGTGCCTGGACTGACCACCATACCCCACCAGTTTCATGAAATGTTCTTATGAAAGAGGACAGTTTGTATGTTGTTACCATATTAGTTATTCTTTCTGTTGCTGTGACCAAAACCAGACAAAAGCAACTTAAGAAAGGCTTGGCTCATGATTTAAAGGCTGCAGCCCATCATGGCAGGAAATCACAATGGCAGGAATGCCAGCAGTCTGTTGTAGAGATTCACCATGACTGAAGTGCTTACAGTCCTTAGTGAGGAGTCACCATGACAGAAATGCCAGCAATCCATTGTGGGGAGTCACCATGACAGAAATGCCAGCAATCCATTGTGGGGAGTCACCATGATGGGAATGTTAGCAGTTCATCGTGGTGAGGAATCACAATGGTGGGAATGCCAGCAATCATCATGTTGGGGAGTCAAGATGGCAGGAATTCCAGCAGTCCATCATGGTTGGTAGTTACAATGGCAAGAATGCCGAGCCCCTGGTCATATCACATCTACAGTCAGGAAACAGAGATGGATGTTGGCATTCAACTCATTTTCTCCTCTTTATTCGGCCCAAGAACTCTGATCATTTTGTTCTTTTTTCCTGTTAAAACCTCTTTAGAAACACTTGGTAATCAGAGATCAGCCCAGGATGAGAAAGAAGATGAGCTGTCATTGATCATTGTATCTGGGTGATTTTGGCTTCTAACCAAATGCCATAGTCTGGAGCAGCTTAAACTACATTCTTACTGCCTTGTATAAAAGAAAGGAGGGGGAGAGGGAGAGGAAGAGAAAGGGGGAGGAAGGAAGAGAGAGAGAGAGAGAGAGAGAGAGAGAGAGAGAGAGAGAGAGAGGGAGCATGGACTGAATCCTCTGAAAAGCCATAATAACGTAATGTCAACTATAAACATTATCAACATTATCATTCTTGTTTTATCACTAAAAATGTTCTTTAATCTGAGTGCTGATACAAGTTTTAGAAAAACATAATAAAACAGATTACAGAGATATTCAAATTCAGACAGCATAATTTAATGGAGAACCAGTTTCAATATTGTATTATAAGAATAGAGAGGAAGAGCCTGAGGTTTTCAAACAACCAACCTTAATAAATCCAGTAACCTTATAGGAATTGTCAAAATGGCAGAGGCTCTGTAAGAACTTAATGGACTCCTGTGCCAATGTTAGATTTAAGGAGATTCAAGGAAGCAATAGTCTCACATGGCATGCATTCACCTTTTGTGAAGCAAATGCTTGTGGTCAGTTTGTAATAGAATTATCCCTAAAGACTGGGTAGAAATGGTTAAAGATGGGGGCTGGAGAGTTGGCTCAGAGGTTAAGAGCATTGCCTGCTCTTCCAAAGGTCCTGAGTTTAATTTCCAGCAACCACATAGTGGTTCACAACCATCTGTAATGGGGTCTGGTGCTCTCTTCTGGCCTGCAGGCAGAAGAGAATATTGTATACAGACAGAATATTGTACACATAATAAATAAATATTTAAAAAGAAATGGTTAAAGGTGTATTAGAGCATGGTTCACAACTACAATTAAATACCTGGTTCAGAGAAGAGGCTAAAGTTATTGAACAATGGAGTAAAGCTAGAGGTGTGGAAATCTCCCAAGATCAACTTCTCGGAGAAGGAGATTATGCTACTATAGAAAGGCAATCTGTATATGAAGGCCACACTCTGGATTTATGCTGTGCAACACAAATTTGAGTGCTTAGGACAGAACTGGAGAAATAGGAAAGAAAACTGAGTTATTTACTAAAGTTATACAGGGCCCAAAGGAATCCTTTATGGATTTCTTATAAAGACTGACTTCAGTGGTAAACAGGATGACACCAAATTCAGAGGATATACAAATAATAATTGAATCCCTGGCTTTTGAAAATGCTAATTTTCAATGTAAAAGAATAATCAGGCTGTTAAAAGCAAGGTCAGCACCTTTGGAGGAATGCATCAGAAATATAATTCATAATAATGATGATACTTGGATGGGAGAAGTGAATTTCTATCCTTCTCCAGTCCATAGCTGCTTCCCAAATACCTCAAAGGAGGCTTATATTAATTATAAGTGTTTGGCTGGTAGCTCAGGTTTATTGCTAACTCTTATGCTCAAATTAACTCATGATCTTTATGTATAGCCAGGTGGCTTGGTATCATTTCTCAGTGCAGCATTCTCATCTTGCTTCTTTTGTGGCTGTCTGGCAACTCCTTACTCCACCCTTCCTCTTCTCAGAATTCTCCTATTCTGCTCATCCCACCTATACTTCCTGCCTGGCTACTGTCAAATCAACATTTTATTAAACCAATGCAAATGATATATCTTGGCAGTATACAAGAGCGTTATCCCACAGCATCTCCCCATTTTTGTCTAATAAAAGAAAGATATTTAATCTTAATACAGTAAAACTATATATAACAAAAAATCCAATCCATTTGCTTTTGATAAAATTAGAGAAAATAATCATCTTTCTTATCTTGTTAAGTTTTAAATCTAATTTACTTTCTATTGTAACTAAGGAAAAGTATAGTTATAACTATCTAGTCTTCAACTACATCAAAGAACCCAGAAGGGTAAAATGTTACCTAATGATAGCGACACCAGACTGCCTGGACAGTCACCCAAAGTTCCTTTGCAACATCGGGGCATCCATATGCAGCCTACATTTCTGACAGACTTATCTATGAAGCAGGGTTTTCTGAAGAGCTGTCCTACTTTGTCTAGCAAAGTTTGACAGTCCTTTCTTTGGTGTCCTGCTTGTCCCATTTGGACAGCATACTGTCAGCAGTCAAGGCAAGGGCATTTTCTTGCCCAGTGGATTACTTTTGCCACAAAGAAAGTAAACTCTATATGGAGTTTTCTTCAATGCCTATTATCTTCTTTGAAGTAAATTGGTACTGTCAGGAACAGACATGTCTCACTGTTGAGAGAAAAGTCTAAATTCTTAAAACATTTTAAATGCCATATTCTGTAGGTCTTTGAAGTTTGCCTATTTTTATGGAATATATCTTTGTGTAACTAGAAAACCTAATTAACATGACCATAACTTTGACTATTATAGATGATTATCTATTAATCTGTATTTTTAAATTATAGACTACAATTTGATTGAACTGTATAAGTACAATGCCTTAAACAAGAGTAGGAATATACATACAGTATAGGAAAATTAACTTTAAAATCAATAAACTAAAATCTATACCAATGTAAAATATGTAAGATTAGCAATCATTTTTTGATTAAAGTAGATTCAATAATCTACCCTTTATTTCCTATCATAATAATCTACCCTTTCCTCATCATTTCTATATCAACTGAGCATCCCCCAGTGCCATTTTTTTTTCTTCTCTTTTCTTCCTTTGAGATTGGGTTTCTCTGTAGCTTTGGAGCCTGTCTGGGAATTTGCTCTGTAGACCAGACTGGGCTCGAACTCACAGAGATCAATCTGCCTCTATCTCCCAAGTGTTGGGATTAGAGTGTGCCACCATGCCCAGCCTCTTTTTTAAAAAAATTTATTTGTATATATATAGTGTTCTACCTACATGTATGCCTGCAGGCCAGAAGAGGGCACCAGATCTCATTACAGGTCGTTGTGAGCCACCATGCGGTTGCTGGGAATTGAACTCAGGACCTTTGGAAGAGCACTTAATGCTTTTAACCTCTGAGCCATCTCTAGAACCCTCCACTTCCTTTTCTTAAGGGGACAATAACCCCATTATTGGACACAGACTAAACTCATCTAAATTTCATCCCACAAAGGTCCCACGACGTCACGTCATCACATGGATGGTTAAAACTTTAACATGGATCTGGGAGACACAGGCGTTTGTGGGGAAGGGAATGGCTTTCTGAGCAATACCACTGAGTAGGAGGTGAAAAGTGTGGACTTAGGAGAAACTGGAATCCTGAAGCTGAAAGCCTTGGCCATTTGGTCTGCAGTGAAGAAGGGCCAGCCAGGTGCTGGTCTCACGGGTG
Organism: Microtus ochrogaster; assembly: GCF_000317375.1. Lineage (NCBI taxonomy): Eukaryota > Metazoa > Chordata > Mammalia > Rodentia > Cricetidae > Microtus > Microtus ochrogaster. The sequence continues at coordinate 10,853,797 of NC_022015.1, forward strand.
GCCATTCTGGCAGTTGGATTCTGAGCTGAAAACCATCCCACAGGGAGCTTGTGGCAAGCAGTAGTGGAGAAACCAGCTTTGGTGCTCTACTGGCTAGACTCATGCTGGGGCAGGAGGCTGTGCTGGGAGACGACAGACCTGGACGTGACCACTCACTTGCATCCTGAGGGCAGGGGGCATTGCCATTGGTTGGGAACTCACTGCTTCCCTTCTGCATTTTTTTCTGGTGCTCTCACCTTTGGTTGGATCTTCTGGCCTCTGTGGTTTACTTGGAGCACATCAACACTGCTCTCCCTGGAGCTACTGTATCTGACCACCTCCCATCTGTGTGAGCAGATGCCTCCCTCCCACACGGGCTCTCCCTCTCCCTGCTATCTCAGCACGAGGAGCCCAAAGGGGACAGATGGTCGCACTCGGTTGAAATGTCATGCTGTTCTCTCTTTTGGTTGACATGTTTTCCTGTCACTAGACCCTAACCCCTTTGCGGTATATTAATAGCCATTTTCTGGCTCTCTAGGGATGTGCCAGTCCCAACTCTACACTCCTGTGGTACACTCAGCCTGTCTTTCTGTCAAGATGCCATCCCCTGGCTACTGGGAAGGTCCTGGAGTGGGCCGCCTGGGTGTTTGGCGTGGCCTTCTGTCTCCACTTCTAGCTTTGTAGCAAATCTCAACTAGCCAATCTCCCTTCTATCTTCCTCACAGCACTCCCTAGGATCCCCACTTGGGGGCGACATCCCCCTGTGGATGAATTGTCTGGTTTGTCTGATTCAAACATCTCCCTCTCTCCCTTTCTCCTCTCCACCTCCTTCTTCTTCCCTCTCTCTTTCCCTTCTTGGCTTTCATTCTTTCTTTGACCTGTTTTGCAATTGGTATTCGTGCTTTGGTATATGATTTAAACAAATAAATGGGATGGGGAGGAAGAAGCCAAACACTTCGGAACCAGCAGTGTCTGTCCAGCTAGGTCTCCCTGGAGGCTGAGGACCCCAGGATCTGAGACATGATGAAGAATATGATATTTGCAAAGAATCGTGGGTATCATTGTGACAACGATGCCCACAGTGTCCCTTAGCTGTGTTCTCCTCTTTCACCCTCTCATCTTCCCACCCAAACAGAACCATTGCCACTCTGCCTTTCTTTAAATCTAGGTTCTGAGAAAGGGAAACACACACACACACACACACACACACACACACACACACACACACACACACACATTTCTGCATCTGAATTATTCACATGCCATTTTCAGCAACTGGCAGAATTGAACTCTTCCTTGTGGCTGAATAAAACTCCATTGCCTACCAGCTGCTCATGATGGTTCCAACTTGGTTAGCTGAAATGGTGCACTGTTATTTTTTCTTTTTCAACGTTCTGGCCAGAACTTCAAATAGGAACCTCAGAAAAACCCTACCGAATACTCAGAGGTTATTTGCAATTATACTAGATAGTAATCTTGAAACTTAACCATCATTTTACTTTCACAGTATCCCATAGAAAGAACATCGCCCCAAGGCAATTGGAAGTAATTCTAGAAGACAATGTCCTCTCTCCCAACAAAGTTTGTCCTCAGGATTAGGGACATTATTTAGGGGCTGATTATAATTGTTGTAGGGTTGAGGGTTGGAGGAAATTGTGTAAGCTCAGGGATCTCTTTGAAAAAAAAAGGGAAATTGGATGGGATAATAGATTAGTGTGAGCTTACTCACACTAACAATAATAGTGAGTAATAGAGTGAATACTTGTGAGTTATTATTTATAGGCAGTTTACATTGGTATAGATTCTTGTATATTGATACAAACAAATTATATTGAATATGTTCCTATTTTTGTCAACAATATGTGTATACCTAGGCAAAGTTATTTTGTCAAATTGTATGCATGCATGCTTCTACCTCTGCTTAAGACATTTTGTATATTGATACAAGTTTAGGATATACTTATCATATTGCAATATAAATTTCTACCTCTGATCAAGATACTTCTACATTGTTTACATTTTGAGGTCATTGTCTTCATTTGTTGAATAGTTGTTTAAAGACTGTTTAATATCCTAATATTAAGTCTTAGTCTTTAAGTTATATAGGTATTAAGAATTATAGGTCAATAGTCATCCATGTTTGTCATACTTGTAGTTAGACTAATCAGGTTCTTTAGATACATAGAGATTGTATTCTGCATAGACAGCTAATCTTCAATCATTCCAAAGAGCTGTAGAATATGACATTTAAATAACTTAGGGTTCTGTTGATGTGAGACAGCTCCTGGCATCACCAATCTATTCCCGAGAGAATGTTGAGCACTGAAGACACTCCACTTGGAGCTTGTTTTCTTCTTGGCAGAACTGGCCTTTGGGCAAGGAACTGCCCATGCATCAACCACTGACAAAATGCAAGATGTATGGACAGGGCAAGTCAAATCTTAAGACAGGGTAAGACAGTTTTGAAAAATTTGCTGTCTCTAAAAATGGTCTGTCAGTTACTCTAGGCCTTAGCCAAAGTTTGTTGCTCCAATGTTGCAAATGAGACTTTGAGTGATTGCTCAGGTAGCCAGTTGTCTCTGTCATATGTTGCACATTTTGGAAGTTGCTTGATTGCACTTCCTGCTTACTCAAGTAATATTATTACCCTATTGGGTCTTCAATGGGGTTGAAGACTAGATCGTTGTATTTACTTTCCTCTCATGACTTGGTCAAGTTATTTATAATACAAGACTTAAACTCTTTAGGATAGGATAATTATTGAAACATTTATCACATGTTTCTTGCTTGATATTGTTTGTGCTGGTTGTAATTCTAATTTTTATACCTGATATTTGTTCTTATTTCATATAATTTTGTATTAGGCTTAGAACTCTCTTATTTAAACAAAAGGGGGAGGTGCTGTAGGAATTCCTACAGCCAGTAAGTAGCCTTTAAGTTACCTGCCCACTTGGGCATGGCCTCATATGCTATAAATGCCGATGGATGTAAGTGCATGGTCACCCTCTCTTCTGGCTGCCAGATTTGGTTGCTGTTCCCTGTTCAATCAGAAGACTGTGATCTACCCCTAAATAAATAACCCTTTATTATACTCAATTATGAGCTAGTATGGGATTTCTTTTTAGCATCCATCTTCATATGTACCACATTTTCTTCATCCATTCATCTCTTGACAGGCACCTGAGTCTGAGAAGACCAGAGCATAGCAGGGACCCAAATGTAGGAGGCTAAGAAAGACGTCAGAGGACTTTTTGTGTCCCTTAGAATGATGGTAAGTGGAAGGTTTCCCTTTGCTCAAGGGTGTTGCATCCTAACCTCCAGGGCCTGTGAGTACATTCCATGGCAAGAAGGACTTTGCTGAAGACAATAAATTAAAGACCTTGGCCCTAGAGAGATAGCTAGAGATTAGGAACATTTCAGTTTCCAGCACCCACATGGTGGTCCACAACTATTTATAACTCTATTCCCGGGGATCCAGTGCCTTCTTCTGGCCTCTGTGGACACCAGGCATACATGTGGTCCATGGACATATATGTAGGTAAACTCTACATACATAAAATGGAATAAAAGCCTTGAGATGGAGACACTGTCCTGGCTTATGTTCATGGACGAATGGGATCTTTACATCGGAAAGATAAAGAGGGGAGGTAAAGAGGAGAGGTGGTCAGAGTTGGCATCTTCCTGGGAGAAGACTATGGGATTCAGGACATGCAACCTAAAAACATGGTCCCATTTGCATTTGAGAAACAGAAGAAACGGGAAAGTGGTTGTCACTCAGAACAGGTCATGAAGTCTTCATTCTAGAGGTGCAGTCCCTGACTGCCCTCATGTTTGAAGACAGCTGAGAAGATATCATCCAAGAAGAATCTGAAGAGAGAGGGGCCCCCGCTAACCCCCAGCCCAAAAGACACAAGGTCTCCGTGTCCCTTTGGGTCTTCATTTCTAAGGCTCTTCTGCTGCATAAAACTCACACAGATTTGTACACCCGTCCCTTGTCAAGCTGTCTTTCATTGTGGGAACCTGTGTTCATTACCTTTCCATTGTTGTGGCAAAATGCCTGAGAGCAACGGCTTAAAGGCTGGCATTAGTCCCAGTTACCTGTTTGTGATGTAATAAAACCATGATCAAAAGCAACGCATAAAAGGAAGAGTTTATTTGGCTTACGCTAACAGAGCAGGAGGCCATAATGTCAAAAGACTTGGCAGCAGGTGGCCAGAGCAATAAGCTGGGTGAAGCCCAGAGAGCGGACAGTAGGCAGAGCAAGGCCATAAGCTCTCAAATCTGCCCCTAGTGACATACTTCATCCAGCGAGGCTTCACATCTTTAAAACCCAATAACCTCTCCAAACAGTGCCACCAACTGGGGACCAAGTGTTCTTATGGTTCCCAAATGGGGAGCATGAGTTACTGGGGACATTTCTCATTTTTTTTTTTTTGGATTTTTCGAGACAGGGTTTCTCCTTAGCTTTTGGTTCCTGTCCTGGAACTAGCTCTTGTAGATCAGGCTGGTCTTGAACTCACAGAGATCTGCCTGCCTCTGCCTCCTGAGTGCTGCTGGGATTAGAGGCGTGCGCCACCACCGCCCAGGTGACATTTCTCATTTGAACCACTATTGGAATAGAGCCAGTAAACACTCTCTCTCTCCTGTCTCTGTCTCTCTCTCCTTTCCGTGTGTGTGTGTGTGTGTGTGTGTGTGTGTGTGTGTGTGTGTGTGTGTGTTACACAGTAGGAGTAGTACAACAATGGCTGTCTGTATACCATCCAAGAAGCCGGGCAACTTAGAAGTCCCAGCCTGGCTCAGGTCTGGACATTTTCCGGAGAGTGTTTGGCGAGTCCGTGCTGAAAGACCAAAGAGTCTGGCATCTGACCTTATCGGACGATGGCGGAGCCACACATGCACTCATTCAGAAACAAAGGGGCTCAAGTGTGTGCACTCCCACTGCCTTCTGCCTATGCCACCAGCCTGTTGGAAGGCCTAGCTCACCTTCAGGGTGAGCTTTTCTTTCCCAATCACTGCCCCACCTATCTGCCAATCATCTCTGGAAAGCTTAGAGATCTCTTAATCAGTCAAGTTGAAAACCAAGACATCACAAGAAGGAAAGATCAACTTAATTCACGTTCCAGAAGATTCGATCCACAATCACTTGTCTCTGCTCCCGGGCCCTTGGTGAGGCAGGTCATCAATCATGGTGGCAGGAGTAAGAGGAGGAGCAGGCTGCTCACTTCAAGGTAGACAGGAAACAGAGAGAGGGAGGGACTGGGGACCAGGTACAGCCTTCACACACACCTCCCGGGGCCTGCTTCCTCCAGTGGGACTCCATCCTTCACAGTTCACTAAAACTGTCCATCTGAACTCTGAGACCATGAGTGACTAAACCATCCGCTAGCCGAGAGCCCTTGTGGCCTCTCGTTTACCCTGATGGGCAGACACGCTCAGGAGGGTGCTTTACTTAGCTCCTAGGTCTCTCTAGCCAAACAAGTTGACTATCAAGACAAACTCTTAGATGCCTCAGCCAGGAACCAAACAATCTGTGAGAAAAGATATCCTCCCTCCCGCCACATGCAGGAACATGAATGCAGGAAGCTTCTAGAACTTAAGAAAGAAAAGACATGGGTTATTCGCCAGAGTTCCCAGAAGGCACCAGCCTTACAGACATAATTTCTACATACAGTTAAATCTAATTCAGATTTTTGGTTTCTAGAAGTATAGGATAATAAATACACATTGCTGCCAGGTGGTGGTGGTGCACGTCTTTAATCCCAGCACTCGGGAGGCAGAGGTAGGTGGATCTCTGTGAGTTCGAGGCCAGCCTGGTCTACAAGAGCTAGTTCCAGGACAGGCTCCAAAGCTATCAAGAAACCCTGTCTCAAAAAACCAACCAACCAACCAAACAACCAAACAACCAACCAAACAAACAAACAAACAAATAAATAAATACACATAGCTTTAAGCCATGATGTTTGCAATCCCTTGTTGGAGCAGCAAGAGCAAAGACACACAAGCTTCTTCCTTGACGAAGCCCTCTCCTTTGGGACCCTTGACTACTCCCCCAGGCAGGCAGGGCTTCCCAGCAGCTCTCATTCCCCACCCCCAGAAGAAGACAGACATAGGCTTAGCGTGAATGGTTCCGTTGAGGAGGTGTAGAGACTGGCAGGCATCCAGGCACACTTTAGTTGCATCAACAGTGGTGCTTGGCATGGGGCAAGGGTTTCATGTTAGAAGGAAGCATCACTGGAAAATAGGGTCATGGGCGGATGCGGATCAGTGCAGCCTGGAAAGCGGCACCTCCCGAGGTGATCTCAGAGCTTAGGAGGGCTCCTAGGGTTTCTATGGTAATGCCGTGACTCACAACCATCCAGTGTCATCCCTCAAGTGCGGTAGACAGGTATCCATCTCTGTGCTGGGTCCTACTCCCTTCAAAGGCTTCTAGGGAGGAAGGCTTAGGGATGCCTTTTTCTTGTGCTCCCTTTCACGTTCCCACAGTCTTCTTCCCTGACCAACCGTGTGGTCCTGTGTCCTCTCATGTCTCTCGTGTGTGTGTGTGTTGCATGTACTTGTTAGTGGAGGTGCCTGTGTATGTATGTCTGTGGAGGTCAGAGGTCAGAGGTCAGGTGTCTTTTCCTCATTTGTTCTCCATTTGTTTTTAGAGACAAGGCCTCTCACGGATCCTGAAGCTCACAGATTTGGCTAGACTAGTTGACCAATGAGCTTCCAGGAACCTCATGTCTCCACCCCGAGAACCGGGTGGCAGGTACAGGATGCTACACCTGGATTTTTGTGTGGATGCTGGGGACCTGAATTTAGGTCTTAATGCTCACACGGCAGGCGCTTTACCCACCGAGCCATCTCCCCGGCCTTCTCTCCAGGCTGTCCCAATCCAGAGTGACCTCATCTTACTTTCAGTGACACGCCTCTCAAGGAGGCGTCACCCTGAGCTAGGTGTCTCTGGGTGATTTTTCCACCTTGTGTGAGCATTGCAGAGTGTCATTATCATGGCTCACTGGCAATGACATCACTGGTCCCACAGGATCTGGACACATATGGTGTATGGGGTCCCTGGTTGACAGAAATGTCATCATGTCGTACAAGCTGGTTACATCTGCCAAGACCCCACTTCCAAAAGGACCACATTCTATGGCAGGCATGGATTTCAGGGGCTTCTAACGAGGTCATCCTTTGTCAACACTCCTGGTGGCAGGCAAGAACTTTTCTTCATTTCATCTTACACTGGAAACTGTGGCTCAGAGACCCTTACTGTAGACCTTGTCTGAGCCATGGAGCCATCCATCCACCTATCCACCTAGCAAGCAAGGGCTGGGTGTGAGGACACACCCTTTGACCCCAGTGCTCAGTGTGCGAAGGTAGGGTTGTTGTGAGACCAAGGTCAACCCTGGCTATATGGTGAGACCCCCTTCTCAGAAACAAAACAACGCCTTCAAAACATTTAACAAACAAATGAAGCCAGTGACTGACAGGCAGGATTCCTGTCTAGAAGGTTCTGGACAGTTACAGAGTCTGTGTGACCTCAGGTGGGCAGGACTAAACCGAGAAAGCCAGCTTGGGCTGAGGAGCGCCGGGGTTACCTTGTGACGGAAGATGGCTGGAAGAGATGGTGTCCAGTTTAGCTTCGCTTGTGTAGGGAGGGCCCTTGGCTACATGCAGCAATAAAATGATAAATACAACGGACTAAATATAAACTAAATAACAAAATAAAATAAAATAGGGTGTGGCAAGAAGGACACAGCTGAGTTGAGGCTGGGTGTCAGTGACACAGCCCTGAGGATGGGCAGCCACGGAACAGCGCCTCAGACAGAAAACAGATAAGCCAGTTGCGGCTTACAACTTATCTTTTTATATTCCATGTTCAGTTTGTGGCTTGCTTCTCCTCTCTTCCAGGTCTTGTTGGCTTTTGCAGTTCTTCAAGGGACTACTGAGATTGGCTTGAGATGTGTGTCTGGTCTGAGGAGCGTCCCTGGAGGCGGCCTGTAGTGCAATATAGTGGCCACAAGGTGGCGGTGTTTCCCGGAGTCGGCTGTTGCCTCATGCAGTGTCCTTAAAAGGTTGGGCGGTGGTGGCGCACGCCTTTAATCCCAGCACTCAGGAGGCAGAGGCAGAGGCAGGCGGATCTCTGGGAGTTCGAGGCCAGCCTGATCTACAAGAGCTAGTTCCAGGACAGGCACCAAAGCTACAGAGAAACCCTGTCTCGAAAAACAAACAAACAACAACAACAAAAAAAAGGTTGGGAACTTGGCCCTCAGGAGCAGAGAGTAGCGTCTTCGTGGGTTTGTCTCTGAGCAGTCAGGGTCAGGAGGGTGGAGTCACAGTGAGTTTTCTCTCTCAAAGAGGACCAACAAGTGGCCAGAGGTGATGAAGCTGGGTGGTGCCTAATGTCCCCGTCCCCTTTGCCACCCCTCCGGTGGAGTGCGGAGGGCGGGATGTGAGAGCAGCCAGGAGCTCTGGACCCAGAGTGCCCGAGGTGGCAAAGCATAGCCTCCCTCCATGTGTGGTTTCTGAGATGCAGGAAGCAATCCCGTCCAGGCAACCCAGTGGCAGCTAAATGAGCATGTTACTTGAGGGCCAAGGAGAAAACACCTACGAGCCCTGAGGACCACTTCTATGGTGTCTGCATATGCATTTGACAGTGTTACAGGTGATTCTGGTTATAGCACTTCTATAGTGTACTTGTTCTTCATGGTCTTTTTCTCCTTCCACACCAGTGGCTTCTGAAAATATGGATGTGCTGTATGGTAATATGAGTTGTCCTGATCTGATAGAGTGGGCAGGCGTTGAAGCTGTAAGACAGGTTATGACAGATGAAAGAATTGGGAAAATTTGGGAAAAATGCAGAAATTGTTTTTTAGCTGATTATAAAACTTGGCAAAAGAATTATACTGAGACAGAAAAGAACTTGGTTGTGATGAATAAAGTTTCTGAGGAACATAGGGCTTTAGGGCTGACTGCCTATGGCCTTATAAATCAAAACTGGAATTGTGAGGAACAACGATGGGAAGGGAATGGCAATGGAGTAAAACCCACTGAACTACGCTCCTGTAAACTGCAGGTAGTTAGCCTCTGAGGTGAAAGCCTCAGAAGTTGTTTTATGATTAACTCAGCTAAGAATTAAGAATAAAGTAGCTGGCATGGGGCTTGGGAACTGGGGAAATATCATAATGAATGTTCTGATTTCAAATAATCTTTATACTTCTTCTGCACTGCTTTGCCCAGGTAATGATTAACTTGTGGCAAGAAAACAGAATCCTTTTCCTTGTGTAAAATTTACAATAGAAGTGTGAGGTTT
>NC_022015.1:10863498-10866532 GCF_000317375.1 Microtus ochrogaster
AAGACCAGTGCTACACAGATGATTAGAAATGGGCTAAATTAATATGTGAGAATTAGCCTAGAAGAGGCTAGATAGAAATGGGCCAAGCAGTGTTTAAAAGAATACAATTTGTGTGTTATTATTTCGGGGCATAAGCTAGCCAGGCGGCTGGGGTGCCTGGGACGCAGCCCCGCTGCTCTTATTACAACATAGGCTGTCAGCTTGCATCAGAGCCCTGTGTTCATGTGCTCATTTCACCTTCCAGACACCACAGATTCGAGACCCACTTCTCTGCTGAGGCTGGTCCTTGGCACCAAAGTCTGAAGACAGTTTGAAAAATGGTTTCCTGAGGACGGTCTGTGCCTGTGGCTGGGTTGGAGCCTCAACCTCAATGTTCTCACCTATGAAATGGAAGCTCCCTCTTGGTTTTCGGAGATCAGCAGGAGTGCTGGACTCTTTCCAAATCATCAGCTCAGTGAGGCCACCTCACATTTCCACTTCATCTTGGCTCCAGCTCCGGAAGTTTAATGCCTGGAACTGAAGGCAGGGCAGCACCTTGGACGTGAAATGGAGTTTGGGCCTTGCCGGTCTACAGCGTCAAAATCCACAGTAGGCTCTGCTTTTGAGAGCCTTGAGCTTACATCCCTCATTTATTCATTTTTAAAAACCAAGACTTAATTCACTAGCTCTGAAATTGACAACCTGGAGGACCAGGAGATGGCTCAGTGGGGAAAGTACCTGTCACACAAGCTTTCAGATCTGAGGTCAGAACCCCAGCACCCACGTAATAACTGGGATTAGTGGTGATGTCGGTGACCCCAATGCTGAAGGCCTGGATAGAGGTAGGCAGGTCCAGATTTAGTATGTGCACCCAGGTCCCCATGTGTGTACACACGAGGCCATAACACACACACACACACACACACACACACACACACACACACACACATACACACACACAGAGGTGAGAGGTCAGGAGGAAGGGGTCAGTGCATCCATAAAGTTGTGTAACCCAATCCCGGAACATTTTCATTGTCTGCATGGAAACCCCGTATGCGTAAACAGCCGCTTCCCATTTTCCTCTGTCTCCCAGCCCTTGGCAGTCAGCTCTGCCCTCCGTCTCATGGGAGTCACCTTTTGGGGCTGTTTCATTTGAATCCCGTCACAGCACAGTTGCTGCGATTGGCTTTGTTTCAGGCACACCCATTAGCTGTCACGGTCTGTTGTCACTTGGATGGCTGCATGCTGTCTCACTGTATGGCCTGTGACATCCTGCTTAACCGTTTGATGATGGACATGGATTTCCCGTGTTGGACTGTTGTCATCACTACTGTAGGGGACACCCTTGCACACGTCTGAGCGCAGTTATGTATTCGGGTTTCTTGTGCAATTGTGGGCAGAAGTCACCTGTGTTCTCTCTGAGAAACTGACAGTAATCCCACGGCTTCAGCCCTGCCTTTGTTGGGGGAGAGTGGCCTCAGGCCTCCGAGCCTCAGTTTCCTCCTTGGAAAATCAAGAATCATCATGATGTCCACTTTGTTGGGCTCTTACAGCAGGAACAAGGTCACGGAGGCTAACCCCTCTGCGACATCCCTGGCACCACGCCAAGCCCTTAATAAATGTCTGTTCTTACTCATATTTACCTACATGCTTACTTATTTATGAGAAGAATGCAGCCCAAAATACACACAGAGCAATAAAAATAGGCTCAGGAGATCGATGGGGATGTAAGCAGCAGCTCCTGGCATCCAGGCATGGACGGTCAGTGTCCACACAGCAAGCGATTCTTCACAGGCCATGCTGATTCACCCCGAGTCTGAGGGGTAGGGAGGGGCTGAGAGACTCAGCAGGTTCCTGGGGTTCCTGGGGTTGTTGGTCAGGGTGCCGTTCTTCTACCAGGGCACATGTCTGGCCTGTGGGTTGGTATGGGAGCATTCGCGGTCACATTTGGGTACCATCCCTCCCTCAGCAGCCTGAAGAGCAATGCCCAGAACCAGGAAAGCTGGCCAGCTTACGGGAGCTGCTCAGTTCCAGCTTGACTTACTGTTCTGCAACCAAAGAGGGTGGTGTCTTCAGTAATATGATCAGCCCATCTTGTTCTGGCGGTAACCCATTATTTTTCACCTTAACAAAATGTTAATAGAAAAACCAAAAGTGGGCTGGAAAGATGGCTCAGCTGTTAAGAGCACTTGCTGCTCTAGTAGACGACCAGAGTTTGGTTCCCAGCACCCACAGCCACCTATAACCCCAGTTCTGGAGGATCTGACGTCCTCTTCTAGCCTCTGAGGGTATTTGCACATGAGTGCTCACACACATATACATGAACGCAAAATAAAATAAGTGAGCTAAAACAGAAACTAAGTGCTGGGGTTATAATACCACTCTATTTATGTGGTACTAGGAACCAAACCCAGGGCTTTGAGCTTGCCAGGAAGATGCTGTCCAGCTGGGCTACATCTTCAGCCATACAAGGCTATTTTCATCTATATGTATTCTACAAAGCAGTGGGCCTGTGTGTGTGTACACATTGTGTGTGTGTGTGTGTGTGTGTGTGTATATGTGTGTACATGTTGTGTGTGTGTGTATGCAGAAGGTCAAAGTTGGGTATATTTTTCAATTGTTCAATGAAAACTTTTTCTTTAATTTTTCCACTTATTTAAAGGGTCTTCTACCTCTATTTTTATTTACTATATGCGGAGGTCGGAAGTCAGAGGACAACTTGAAAGAGTTTCTTTCCCTGCTTTCAACAGTCATGTCTTGGGGATTGAGCTCAGGTCACCTTTCTTGACAGCGAGTACCTTTATCTGCTGCTGTCCTCACCAGAGCTCCATTGGGATCTTTTAGAAAGGCCCTTTCGCTGAACCATGAGCTCACTGATTTATCTCGCCTTTCTGGTCATAAGCCTCCCCAGTGCTGGGTTAAGGTACACTCAAGTTATGGTGTCAAGACTGCCTGCATTTATTTTTATGTAAGTGCTGGGGATCTGAACTCAACACTTTGTGTTTTTGAAGCTATTGCCCCAGAGTCCTGATTTCAGTGTAAAGTGGGCTTTTCC
>NC_022015.1:10866940-10872523 GCF_000317375.1 Microtus ochrogaster
ATGGGTTCACAGGAGTGAGACAGCAGCTGAGGTATTAACAGGGTACATGCGGTTCTCACAGACACTGCCCAAGTTCCCACGTGGGGTCAGTGACATGTCTCCTCACAAACTGCTCACTGCGACCTTATCCGCACACTGGTAAAGTTTCGGTCAGAGTTTTTCCTCATAAACTGAGTGGTATGTTTTGTAAACCTCATCTTCATTTCCGTTCCTTTCTTTGCTGACTCTGTCCACTTATGCCCAGTTTCTTTCGGTCTGAACTACTGCTCCTTTCGTTCTGTTTGGACAAACACTTTATAAACAAGAGGGTCAGCTCTTTGTCTCAGATTTCCAGACATACGATCTTTGCCAGTTTGATGGCTGAGCAACACTGTCACCTTGGGTCCTCATCCTTGGGTGGTGTTGAATATCTCAGGTCTGAATCCCCTTAGGAAGGGGCTGGGAGATGACCGTGGGTGATAGCATTTGGTATGCAATGAAGAACCTTTGAATCCCCAACACCTACATAAAATACAGGTATAACCACACGTGCCTATAAGCACAGCTTTGTTGGGTAGAGAGGGCAGATCCTGGGTGCTTGATGTCAGGACAGATGGGCTGAAACAGCAAGCTTCATGGATCCCATTCAGTGACAGGCTCTGTTGCCAAGGCAGTAAAGCAAACAGTGAAAGAGGAGGACACCCATCTTCCTCATGTGACTTCAGCATGCGGCACATGGGCACCCACAGTTGTTCACTCTTGTGTCACACACAGACACACAGACACATTCACACACACCTGAGTGTTTGTTGTGGATTCTGTTGCTGTAGCTGCCATGGTTCCACAGCTATGGTTCCATGTCTTCAGGTCCAACCAATGGCGCATGGCATGAGCCTTTTTTTCTCATTGCCACCTAAACAATACGGTGTGATAACTATTTACATAGTGACTGCACAGTATTACGTGGCTGTGGAACCATTTTGTACAGAGTAAATATGTATTACTCTCATCGGCCAATAAAGAGCTGACTGGCCTACGGCTGGGCTGGAGAGAGTGGGCAGTCAGACTAGGAGAATTCTGGGAAGAAGAAGGTGGAGTTAGTCAGAAGAGTGGCTGAGGGATGCAGAGAGAAGCAAGATGAGCTTGCGTGTTAAAAGAAGGTACAGCCTCGTGATAGAGGGTAGATAAGAAATACTAGTTAATTTAAAAATGTAAGAGTTAGCTAGTAATAGGCCTGAGCTATCAGCTGAGCATTTATAATTAATATTAAGTCTCTGAGTGGTTATTTGGGAGCGGCTGCCAGGACACAGCGAAACTCCACCTACATTAGGTAACAGAAGTCATCTAGAGAGGATTGGGGGAAGCTATGGCTACTTGCACACACTGTGAGGTATTTGAGCAGTTTGGTGACCTCAGGGCTTAGGTATGTATGGTCTGTACTTTCCTTTTCTGAACCCTCTATTTGCAAGCCATTTTTTAAAATTGATTTTTATTGAGCTCTACATTTTTCTCTTCTCCCCTCCCTGCCTCTTCCCTCCTCCTCAACCCTCTCCCAAAGTCCCCATGCTTCCAATTTACTCAGGAGATCTTGTCTTTTTCTACTTCCCATGTAGATTAGATCTATGTATGTCTCTCTTAGAGTCCTCATTGTTGTCTAGGTTCTCTGGGATTGTGATTTGTAGGCTGGTTTTCTTTGCTTTATGTTTAAAAACCACTTATGAGTGAGTACATGTGATAATTGTCTTTCCGGATCTTCATTACCTCACTCAAAATGACATTTTTAGCTTCATCCATTTGCCTTGCAAGCCATTTTTTAACTGGGGGCCTCACTAGGGCACCTGGTGAAGCACAGGAATTTACCAATACAGGACCCCACCCTGACGATTTTGGTGTGGATGGCAGAAGCCCCTAAAGAGCACAATGAAGAGGCTATGCAGGGAAGAATGGATAGCAGGGCCTGAGGGTTTGCAGATGGGCTGATAGGCTCATATCTGATGGCCACGGCAGCCCATTGGCACTCCGGTGGGCACCGGGTTTCCAGGCTGAGACACAGGGAGCACTGCTGTATGCTGGGCTCCAGGGAGCACAGAGAAGAAGGAGAGGCTCAGAGGAACAACCCACCAGGAAACTCTTTTAAGGGAAAAGTCCCCTTACTCCTCCACGACCCAGGGAACAAAGTCCGGGTAGGTGACTTGGTGTGTGGTACGTGTGTGAGTGTACACGTTCCCACGGCCATGTGGAGACAGAGGGTGACAACAGCTGTCATCCTAAACAACTCTCCACTTGAGCGAGACAGAGATCTCACTGAACCCGGAACTCACCCATGGGCTAGACTGGCTGGCCAGTGGGCCCCTGGGCTCCTCCTGCGACTGCTTCCCCAGAACCACTATCACAGTACATGCAGATCAGAGACGAGAGCTGTGAGCCAGGCTAGGAATCCTTGCACTAGGGAGGCTGAAGCAGGAGGGTTGTAAATTTGAGGTCATTCTGGGCTATACAGCAGGTCTGTGCCTCCAAACCAGAGAACCTCCACCCCATAAGTGAACTCAAATACCCCGGAAGAGTGGTGAGCTCACGGTTGTGAGTGGCTGGGGCCCAGACGGCTGTGGACAGCGTACAGTCAGCCTGCCGATTAATTTCCGTGGAAAACACAACATTTATTAAATATTACACCAGTTAGGGACCACTCTGGACACAAGTCACAGCTGTAACTTGAGCTGGGAAAACATCATAAAGAATTAGCCAGGCAAAGGGATGAAGATTGGAGAAACAACAGCTACAGGCCCAGGGGACCCACATGTGACAGATAGCCAACCAACACCTGGTAGGGAGTTTCAGGTGGCACCTATTCAGCGGCTGTGAAAAGAGGTAAGGCAAACTCTCAAATATTACAAATGTGTGTGTGTGGGGGGAGGTTCAGCAGGTCTCCCTGTGCACCGTTATTCAAAAGAACCGAGAGTGAAACAGTATTTGTACCCCTGAGCTCAGCACTGCTTCGAGAGCCAGTGGGGGGAGGTGACCCAAGTGTCTAGGTAAACAAATTACGGCATCACGTATAGAATAGTAAAAGTGAAGAAATTCTGACACACACCATAACAGTGTTACACGATGGGATAAGCTGCATGCCAAGGACAGTTGCTTATATAAGATCCCCAGAGAAGTCAGGTTTGTACAAAAAAAGGTAGAATGGTATTTTCCAGGTCTGGGGAACAGGTAAATGGGGAGTTACTTACTGGATATAAGGCTTCAGTTTTGGAGGGGGAATAAATTCTAGCGTTGGGTGACAGTGATGGGCCCCATCAAGATGTGGACCGAGCATCATCACAGTTGAAAATCGCTAATTCGGTAAGTTTCATGTGACGCAGATGGATATGTGAAGAGAACGAAGAAGCTGGGCCTGGCGGTGCAGAAAGCTGAGGCAGGAGGATTGCAAGGTCGAAGACCACTTGGTTTTCAGAGTGAGTTCAAGGTTAGCGTCAGCAACTTTGTGACACTGTTTCAAAATAAGAGGAAAAGGAGGCCCGAGGAGACTGCTCACTTGGGAAAGTCCTCAGCCTGCAAGCCTGTGGACCTGAGTTCAAATCTCAGTACCTACACGGTACACTGGGTGTGCCGGCCCAGGCCTATGGTCCTAGTGCTGGGGAAACAGACACAGGAAAGCCTGTTCCATGAGAGACCGGTTCAATGAGAGACCTCTAAAAACAAAGAAGAGACTGACAGAAGGAGCCACCATATAGCCTCCACAAGCACACTCACACACGTGTGAGCATATACTCACTCATGCAACCCCCAACAAATATGAAGGAAGTCTGTAGCTCAGGGCTACAGCAAGAGCAAGTCTCTTGGTTGAGTCTGCAGTGCTGTGGGGACCTCTCAGCACCCAGGTCTGCAGCCCAGCTGGAGAGCAGAAAACAACCCCCACGAAGCCTTTCCCTGGGGCTGGTGACTTCCCCGGAGGAGCCCCTGGGGTCCGCCATGTCTGGGGGGTGAGAAGCTAGCCCTGGAAGAGGGGAACACAGTCACTGCCCTTAGCAGCATCCATCCAGTGCCCTCTTCAGGAATCTCCACGCATCTCATTATTTGAAAAGGAGATCTCAACAGGGTGCAGCTCCAACACACAGCCGGCAGGGGGCAGAATGAGATTCCAGACTGCTCTTCGCCCCGAGAGCAGCACCGCACTGAATGGCTGAGGGAGAAAAGTTGGCATTATTGAAATCCGGGTACTGTTGTTAGCCTCAGATGGCCATTTAAGTTCAAGCGAATTCAAATTACATAACCCTGGAAATTCTGAGCTCAGGAGGATGAGATGGCTCAGCGCCACTAAAGGCACTTGCCACCAATCCTGACAACCTGAGTTAGATCTCCGGGAAACGGAAAGAGAGAACTGACCCCTGCAAGCTGCAAGCTGCAAGCTGCAAGCTGCAAGCTGCAAGCTGCAAGCTGCAAGCTGCAAGCTGCAAGCTGCAAGCTGCAAGCTGCAAGCTGTCCTCTGACTTTCACTCTCATGTGTACACACACAAACGAACAAACAGATGTATAGACAATCTGAGCTCTGCCTAGTGGTGCAGGCCTATAACCCCAGCTGCTTGGGAGACTGAGCGAGGCAGGAGGATTTCAAGTTCATATCAGTTCAAGGGTAGCCTGGGCTACTTATCAAGATGAAAAGTCAAATGAGGGCTGGGGATGCCGCTGAGCGAGAGGCCCTGGGTTCAAATCCCAGTACCGGAAACTCTTCTTCTCACTAGTGCTTACCACCTTACCAGTGCCCAGTAGGTGCACACAGCTAAGGCGTTGGCAGTGAAGACCTGGAACACAGACTTCTAGAAACTTCTGTGGGGAGAGATCTAAGCTCATTGGGCACCTGGGAGATTATGAGTTGGTGATTCAAGAGAGGGATGCAGGCCCTTGGGGGGGGGAGCTAAATTTCAGTGTAACTGGGCACCATATAATATGTATATTATGTTAGTTGTAATGTTTTCCTAAACACACACACACACACACACACACACACACACACACACACACGATATCACAGGTTAATCTTCAACTCCCCATGGAGCTCAGGCTGATCTGGAACTCACAATCCCTCTTCCCAACTAACTGCTGAGATCACAGACCTGAGCTGCCACAGCAGGGTGGCTTTTAAGCTGAGGTATCCTCTGGTTGAGGTTTTGGAAGGATTGCTCTGGGTGCTGAGTGAAGAAACGAGAAGCAGGAGGAAGGGACTGGGGAGGCTTCTGGGAGGTTCCTGCGGAGATGCAGGTGGTCTGTGCCCGGCTGTGGCATCAAGGCTGGCCTGGTGCCACAGCTGGAGATGGTTGGATGGTAAAATGAACAGAAGCCACTGGTGAGAAACAGAGAATAGGGAGGGATGGTGGGGCTGTCAAAGTGGCCTCGGCGACCTCTGCTGAATACAAACTGATCTGGAAGCAAACTTCATTGCAGACCAAAGGAGAGGTTTTAGCTTTCCCTCTTATTCTGGATTCTTCTGGGAAAGAATGAAAGACATACACAGCCAAGCCTTAATTCTTGAGCAGTTAATAGAATTATTGTGTGTGGGGGGGTGCTGGCCACCTGTATCATTATTTGAAGCTCCTCACACAA
>NC_022015.1:10872623-10889853 GCF_000317375.1 Microtus ochrogaster
TCTTCCTTCCTTCCTTCCTTCCTTCCTTCCTTTCTTTCTTTCTTTCTTTCTTTCTTTCTTTCTTTCTTTCTTTCTTTCTTTCTTTCGTTTTTTGAAACAGCATTTCTCTGTAGCTTTGGAGTCTGCCCTGGAACTCACACTGTAGATCAGCCTGGCCTTGAACTCACAGAGATCGTCTGCCTCTGTCTCCTGAGTTCTGGGATTAAAGATGTGCACCACCACCTGACTAAGAACCACTTAGCTAAATGAACTGTGTTCAGACACAATCCCTGGGCCCAAGGTTGAGTCATTTGGTGGCTCAGTTCAGGATCTGTCATGAGGATAACACTTAGTTCTTCAAGCTAGGAGCCAAATGATGTGGTCATAGAGAGGGTATTGAAGTAATGAAGGAACTTAAGGTTTCAGTGGACAAAGCATTCCAACTTCCGTGAAGACTGGCTGGGCCATTGGAAAACCTAGCGCAGCTACCACCTTGGCTGCTGGCAGAGAGTCTTTAGCAGGTTCACAACTTTGGCATCACCGTAGGACATCATCGTGGCCAAGAGGAGAGGGACAGGCAAGGGCGGGAGATAGTGCTTTTGTCTCTAGTATTGCTTTCAAGGCAGGACCCCTCTTCCTCTCTTTCATTTGTAGGAAGAATTGTCGCAGTGTCCCACTCTGCCTGCTGGCTGAAACAACCATTTGTATATAGACTTCTGGGTTCAGTGATTGGCCTACAGGTGGTTAAAACAGTACCAATCACAGTTTTCCATATGACTGTGCATTCTGATTTGGCAAGAGATGTTCATGTGTTCGTTAAGAACTGCTGCATAGCAATTTTTCTCATAATACAGAGGCTCAAATAACACTATTAATTTGTTATCTGTCTCAGTTTCTACAGGTCTGATTTTTTTCAATAGCCCTGGCTCTCCTGGAACTTGTTTTGTTGACCAGGCTGACCTCGAACTCACAGAGATCTGCCTGCTTCTGCCTCCCGCGTGCTGGAATTAAAGGTGTGCACCACCACACCCAGCTTGCAGGTCTGACCTTTTAAACAGGGCATGCTGGGATGGGCTATTCCTGCACTCTGGCATTCAGCTCCTTGGCTGAAGGACTAGAAAGCTGGGAAGAGGATGATCTACTGATGGGTTTTCGATGCAAGCTGAACCGTGAGTGCCTCTATCAAATGACAGCTGAGCCTCTGCCCAGAGCCTGATCGCCCTCACCTGCTAGGGAAACCAACCATCCCTGGCTAACCTGGGGCTGAGTTTACAAGCTGTTTTAGCCTCAGGCCAAGTTTCCAGGACTCTCTTGCAAGGTGTCATTCTCAGGCCTCCTGAAGCTAGTCTGTGTGCGTGCGTGCCTGCGTGCGGTGCGTGCTGGGACAACTGCAGCCAAACCCAGCCCCAGAACAGAAATGGAAACTCAAACTCTCAGCTTTCTTGTAAGTTTCAAGGCCGTGGAGGATCTGGAGGGTGAGGGCGGAACCCGTTTGTGACACCAGTCTGGTCGTTAATGACCTTGACTTGGTCCCACGTGATGCTTTTAAGTGCATAGATTCTGCTTAGGGAGGATGGAGTGGGTAGTTTGGTTTGAGGCCGGAGCAGGACATGAGTGAGGTTTTATAGATCCGCATCTCTGGATGCTGTGAGCTCATCCTTGGGCTGAGGAGGCTGCTGTGGTGGGGCAGAAGGGTGAGCGAGGCCAGCCCCAGCAGCCCGAGGCACATCTTGTTGTCTGAGTTTGTTTGTGACTCAAAAGCATTGGCATGCGGTCAAGGAGGGTTTGTGGCTTCTTCCTCTGGAATGTTCTTTCTCAGTGCCACATTTTCAATCATTTGTTCAAGGTCAGTGTCTGTATAGTATAATTCATTACGTAAACTGGGATGCACAGTGCGTGCTATCGGAACAGCAGGTGCACACAGAGCGTTTGCTGGGCAGCAAGAGCTAGGCCACAGTGGAAAGATGCTAGAAGAAGGTGAGTGACAGCTGGCGGGCCGGCTCAGCTAGGAAAGCCCTGCTCTGTAAGCAGGAGGGGCTGAGTTCAGATCCACAGCTCCATGGAAAAGGGTGGGCATGGCTGTGTGAACTCTTGTAACCCCAGTGTCGAGAAAGGTAGATGCTGGGAACTCCCTGGCCATCCGGTCTCACTGAAACAGTGAGTTATGGGTCCAGCAAGAGACTCTTTCTCAAAACAATATGGTAGTGGGTGATAGAGCAGGGTACCAAATGCTCTCCTCTGGCCTGGACAGGAGCATCTTCTCTCTCTCTCTCTCTCTCTCTCTCTCTCTCTCTTACAAATAAATGAAGCATAATTGAGGTGGAGCACAACTGAGGAAGACATCTGATGCTGACCTCTGACCTACATTTGCACACACTGTGCACACACACATACACATATACCCACAACAAGGTGTATGAACATTAGAAACTTGGAGAGATGTGTATAGAAAGATGGAGGATTCTGCCCTCTGCTGGCTGTTGACCCAAACTCTAAACACTGGTGGCAGGACCTGGCCTCCTTCTTTCTTTGAGCTAAAATGAAGGCAATGCAGGCCCGTGTTCCTTGGGTTAGAGCCAAGACAGAACCCATGTTCATGCCTTTGTTAGTTTCTAGAGACTGTGGACTCCTTGGCTTGTGCCCCCTCCCTATATAGCCAGTAGTAATTCTTCTGACTTTGTATCAGCCTGAACTCAGTTCCCTGCTTCCATCTTTCACATATTGGAGTGTTGTGGGTGGACCGCATCCTCCACGCAGGTGATCTGGGATAACCAGCTATGTTAGCCTGGCCTGTACATATGCTTCTTTATTTAGGATAGCCTAGCATTCTGATAAGCTAACCCATAGTAAATTGAAAATATAGTAAGCTACAGATGTGTATTAATATATCCGAGTTACTGAATATCATAGTTCAGAGTAGCTTATCGTAAACATGGTCCAACACATTGGCCTACAGTTGAGCAATGTCATCTAACATAAAGCTTATATAATAGAGGGACTGTCTTGTGCCATTTATTGCATACTTTACTTAAACCCAAAAGCTGTGTGGACATGATTTCATGCCATCATTGAACTGTTATAGCCTGGGCACTGTCTGTATTATCTGTACGATAGTTAAAGGGGAGCCTCCCCCACCCACTGTTTTCACTGTTGAGTGGTCAAGCTTCTTACAGAGGTAGGAGGAGGGGTTGGAGGAGAGAACCGAAATGTGTGGGGGCTTAGTTGAGCCTGTCAGAAGGCTCCGTCATCTCGCGATGATGACCTCACATTCTGCCTGGAGGTCCTCAGGGATGCTTTCGTTTATAGGAAGATTGGTGCCTGACTCACAGTGGCTTCAACAACCTAAAGAATTTACCTACTTAATTCTGGAGGTAGGCAGCTCTTCATCTTAGCTTGGTCTCCTTCACCACAAGGTTGTTCACTTTCTCCATATCTACTCAATATAGTTCTTGAGGTCCTAGCTAGAGCAATGAAACAACAAAAGGAGATCAAGGAGATACAAATTGGAAAAGAAGAAATCCAACTCTCACTGTTTGCTGATGATATAGTTTGGGGTCACATAAGTGATCCCAAAAAATTCTACCAAAGAACTACAACTCAGAAACACCTTCAGTAATGTAGCAGAATACAAGATTAACTCAAAAAATTAGTAACCCTGTTTTACACAGATGATAAATGGGCTGAGAAAGAAATAAGAGAAACATCACCCTTCACAATAGCCACAAATAACATATCTTAGAGAAATTCTAACTCCTTGCCTATCCTCTCCTGCCTAACTATTGATCATTCAGATTTTTATTACACCAATCACAGCAAATCTTCACACAGTATACAAATATTCCCCATCATTTCCCTCTTTTTGTCTCACAAAAAGGAAAAGTTTGTTTTTTTTTTAAAAAAAATTCTAGCACAGTAAAACTATATGGACAGTAAGAACAATTACTAGGTAAGAATTACATTCACAATGTCCAGTCATTTGTTCTTGGCAAATTTTAAGAAAATTATTCTATTATTTATCCTATCTTGATGAACCCAAAGTTTTAAAACTAAACCACTTTCTACCATTACTTGTATTACCAACTTAAAAATATCTTTTTAGACTTTTAAACAGTTTTTTTTAGATAAACAACTTAAGTTTTTATGTCTCTCTACTTTATAAACTTTACATCTTTTTGTTCTTTTTTAAGAAAACACATAAACTTTTAAAGGTAACATATATATATATCTGCATTAACACAAGTATGGAAGGTGCGGTGTGCATGAATCAGCTAAAGATGATTTTCTGTTTGATGAACAGGTAAAAGGTACCTGTCAACTTTATAAGTCCGTTTGGACTGTATGACCAAACTGTAATATAAATCTCCATTCATGTCATATGAAAGGATGACGTGTTATAATAAATCATGAGGACTCTGTAGCCAACAAGATTTATCATGTTTCATTCAGTCTCAGAGCTGTCAAAGGATCAGCATATATGTCACCTGCACTGAATCTTTCTTGTTTTTTTTTCCCCCCTCATGTCTGTAGTCAAGATCTTCAGGAGGTCTCCCCTGGTCAGATCTGATCTCTATTAACTTTGAAGGAATCCATAGCTTTTCATTTCTTGTGGAAACAAAGGCATAAACTCTCACCCAAATGCAACATATTTTCTGACTTCCATTTTGAAGTTAGGACATTCTTAAACTCTATAGGCTGGTTTAATTCAGTATTATTTTTTACAATCCAATATCTCTTAGCAGCTACTGTTTTCTGTTGGTTAGCATTTAAAAAATTCAAAGTCAACAAAGCACCATATAAGATCCATAATCTTTGTGTATTTTCCATCCTTATATGGCTTTTTAAAATATATTACTTTATATTCAAATACTTTATTATTTTTGAAATTTTTTTTGTGACTGTCTATACCATTATCTTTTTGTTTTCTTCACACCTAAACAGATTCAGACATATTTTATCTGTTTAGAGGTTTTCTTGGTCTGAACCTGACCTTTGTGCACCTGTAGCCTTCTCAGACCACATGAACCAAACCTTAAATGGCCACACCAGCCACAGCAAGGTTATAGCAGCTAGTCATATCTCCTCGGTTCCCTGAGAGCCTAACCTCGTGCCAGTGGGTACAGGTGGAAGCCGTGTTTACAGCTCCAGCTCTGGGAAGCTGCTGAGTCAGAGAAGTGGCAGATGTTTTTACCTAGCGTGCTGGCTGCTCAAGTGCTTTGCTGCATAAAATGGTCTTTTAAAGGAGCTGTGTATTTGTGGGCCATGAACAGTGAGCCTACCTGAGAGACTGAGGTCCCCAGAAAGCTTTCTTGGGTCTTATATGGATGTATGTGCCCCACCCGGACACCATTTGAAGTTGTACTTTCTTGTCAGGACTGCCAGCCTGCCAATGACAACATGGAGACTTAAAACTCAAATTGACCTGCTTCTATTAATCTAGGCTCTGCCATGTGGCTTTTATCTTTCCTCAGGACAGATTGTTCGACTTGCTCCGAGCCTGCTGGAGAAAGTCAAATGCCTAGATGCCTCCTCTTCTTCCTCTCTCTATTAGTATATGAAATGCATTCCCTTTCCATACACTGCTCCTCCTGACCTCTAATCAATGGTAATGATTTTGCTTATCGATCATAATTTTCATAGAGTAAAATGCACAGGTCTTGAAGATCAAGTTAGATTTTTAAAAATATTTATTTTTGTTTTTAGTTGTATGTATGCATGCATGCATGCATGCATGTATGTATGTATGTATGTATGTATGTATGTATGTGTGTGTATGTGTACTTGTGCATGCATGTAGGTTTGTGCATGTGTGAACAGTATTCCTCGAGGCCAGAAGAGGGTGCTGGGTCCCCTACAACTGAAGTTACAGGTGGTTGTGAGTCACCTGATATGGGTATTAGGAACCAAACCCAGGTCCTCTGTGGGCAAGCAAGCAAGCTCTTAACTGCTGAGCCATCTCTCCAACCCCTTCAAGTTAGATTATTTTTTAATGAAGCAGAGTTAGGTTTATTAAGAGACATTTTTAATATAGATTTTAAACTTGAACATTAGGAGAAGGAGAGAGGTAATTAGGAAAGAGGCAGGAAATACTAGAGAACACAGGTGTGGGCTTCTCCAAGAGACTTGCCTCTCTGAGATCATTTGAGAAACGTAGATACTACGTACCCATCACCTAGGTTAAAATATACATTTTCATCAATCCAGAAAATTCTCCTGTGGACTTTCCCACTCAGACCCTCCCTGCTGCTCAGCTCCGAGGTATACACTGATTTCCATCTCTGTGCCTTGTTTTACATTTTAAAAGGATTGGATGTAAATGAAATCATACATCATTTATGCTTCTTACAGTCTTTCTGCTTCCTCTTCTGTGATGTTCCCCAAGCACTCGAAGGGATGATGCAGGCATCCCACTTAGAGCCGATCACTCAACATCACTTATTCTCAGCACCCTGGCCAGGTCTGTGTCTCCACATTGACCACGGCCCACTGCTAAAGGAAGCTTCTCTAACCAATGCTGAGAGCAGCACCGGTCTAGGGTGTAAAGATGAGGCCATAGACTTTATGCCCAGTTAGCAAAACATCAGAGTAGATACTGCCCTAGTCGCAACGCCCCTGCTTGAGTCCCACCCCAGAGATTCTCAGGGAGAGACTTGGCAGGCAAGTTGAGCCCTGGGTGCTAGTAGGCTTTTCAGGTGGCTGTGATGTGCATAGAGGCCTGAGAGCCCAGCATGGAATCCGTCATCCATACACCTGAATGTTTAAATGCAAACTCGCCTCAGAGACGCCTAAGGTGGGAACCTTGAGTGGCAGAATTTCTGGCAAATTCCCCGGGGGTGTTGATGCTGCTGATCTGTGGACCTCATGATGTTGAGCAACACTGTTGAAAGGGAAACTGTGAATATGGATTCTAACACGAGGGCTCATCTAATCAGCAAGGAACTCAGTGTGTACTAACAAATCTGCCCTTGGGACCTATGCACCCACGCATATATTCGCATGAAGTCCAGAGGACAGGGTTTTTCTTTAGCCTGGACCAACTCAGCTGACTGGCTTGCAAGCCCAGGGACCCACCTATCGCCACCTGTCCAGCATGGGGTTGCAGGGGAATGCAGCCATTTCTGCATTACTTTAAGAAGTAAGTATGTTCTGGGGGAACAATCTCAAGTCCTCATGGCTGTGCAACAAATGCTTTATAGACTGAGCATCTCCATAACTTCCTATGTCTGTGTTCTTCTGTAGGTATCTTTGGGTAGGGCTTCTGTTAGGTTACTATGTAGGGGGCCTCATGAGGTCTGAAACAAGACCCCTGACTTTCAGGGGCTCAGAGATGGCCTGTTGGTGTAAATGGCTGGGATGGACAGAGGGGTGGGCAGGCTGTCAGCCTGTTTGGGACACAGTGCTTTGGAAGATGCTTTCGGACCGTCTTCCCCACACTGCCCTAGGGCCACCTCATCTATAATTGGCATAACTGGTTTTCCTGCAGCTGAGAAGAGGCTAGACAAGGTCCAGACAGCTCCACATCACACCCTGGCTCTCGGAGCACACATCTCTCTTCTCCCTTTATCGGATCAAAGTCTTCCATCAAGCTGTCTGGTTCGGTCTTATTCAATTAAATTTTTTAATCCAATTTAACCCATGCATTCATCTTCTTTGAAATCTGAGAGACGACAGCATCCGCTAGGAACTCAGAGCAAATGGCTGAATTAGCTTTCAGAGAGGACTCAATGTGACGGTCTCTGCCCAGAGAGACCCACAGGCTCTTTGGAGGCCACTGGATCCTGAGAGAAGTTGGCTGAGGCTGGGAGGGAGGAGAGGAGAGGCTTCAGCACCTTTCTCTGGCGGGCTTTTTGGGGGCGGGGCTCAGATGTCTGGGCACCTGAGAGTGCAGACCCTGAAGTCACATAATCAACAGTAAGATTCAGTCGATAATACTGAATGTTGGACCTGAACCTCCATGCCTCAGTTTCCCCATCTGCAAGACAAGAATGGTAACAAGGTGGTAGGGAGGATGAGATTTTCCGTGGAACCTATGGAGTGCTACCGGACACACACTGGGGGCTAGAGGTCAGGGTTAGCAGGCCCTTTAAGACTGGCTAACCCAGTCCATCCGCACAGCACCCAGAAACCACGCCAAACTCACTTAGCTCAGTGGGGATGAAAGCAAGGAGTCTGGCCAATGCAATCTACCCCATCACACAGCAAAGCAAAGGGAGCCAAGCCTGGCCAGGCGATTGTCTCACAGTCTGAAGAGCAATATTGTAATTTGGGGCTGGATGAGGAAATTGTAGTAAAACTCAGAACCAGTCTTACTTTATACACAATAGGAGAGGGCTGGCAGGCCAACTTGGAACCATCTAGGAGGTTTTCTTTAAATACTGAGTTTTTATCTTTCCAGCTGGTCTCAGACTTTACTGTGTCCAACCCGGTGATGTGTGAAGGCTGCCATGTGGAGAAACATGACAATGAGGTCCATTGGGGGTGGCTCCTCCTGGGTTCACTGCCCGGTCACTCACTTGTCTTCAGGCACCATAGGCTTTCTCTACTTTACATGCTGGTTTTGTATGTGTAAGAGGAGATGATTGCAATTGCCAGGTAACACTAGTACTTGCCCGAACCATGCAGGGTTGTTTCAGGCCTAAAGGCTCATTTTATATGAAGAGCTGAGGGTGTCTGATAAAGGTTAGTTAAGTCGTAGGGACCAGGGCTGCTGTGGGAGGACCTTCTGCTCCTTCAGCCAATAGTCACTGAAGTACAAGCCCATTGAACTGCTCCTTCAGCTCCTTCAGTTCAATGGGCTCGTACTTCAGCAACTATTGGCTGAAGGAGCGGAAGGTCCTCCCGCAGCACAGAGCCAAGCCCTAGGTGACCTCGTGCTGTGTTTTGCTGTATTTGGACCTGGCCAGGCTCTTTCTGCAGAGGTGAAGGATTTCCAAATCGTCCAGGCTGCCCTCATCTAGGCTGGAAGTCTGGCTTCTCGGGGACACTTAGGGAAAGTACATCTGGGGATGCTGTCCCTTTGAGGATGCACACCAGTCTTCAGCTTATTGAAGGCCTACTGTGTGGGCCTTGTGCCAACTGCGTGAACTCATTTATTTTGAAACTGTGTGTTAGGTGCTCTCCCAAACTTGTTCCTATGGAAATGAGGCTCCTGTGGAGAATTGCATCTGACTCGTGTCTGTGGCCCAGTTGACTCAGGTCCTGGTGTGTCCTGAGACCTGGGTAAGATGCCACCTTTACCTTGGAGATATTTTTTTTAACCTAACAGGCTCATATATATTCCAGACTGGCCTCAGGCTTGCTATGTAACCAAGGTTAGCTTTAGCCTTGTACTTCTGATCTTTCTGGCGCCACCTCTGGAATGCTGGGATGGCAGGCATGTGCCACAAGTCTGCTGCAGATCACTGCTGGCTTTGTGCACGCTAGACAAACCTTCTACCCACAGAACTATATCTCCAGTCCAGCTTTGGGATGTAATGTGAAGTAAGTTTCATCCATCATGAGAAGTGGAGGATGAACTGAGCAGTTTTTTCCCCTCTCAACCTATTATTTCTAGGTTTTTAAAATTGATTTTATTGAGCTCTACATTTTTCTTTGCTCCTCTCCCTATCTCTCCCCTTCCCTTCAACCTTCTCCCATGGTCCCCATGCTCCCAGCTTACTCAGGAGATCTTGTCTTTTTCTATTTCTCATGTAGATTAGATCCATGTATGTCTCTCTTAGGGTCCTCGTTGTTGTCTAGGTTCTCTGGGGTTGTGATTTGTAGGCTGGTTTTCTTTGCTTTATGTCTAAAAATCACTTATGAGTAAGGACATATAATAATTGTCTTTCTGGGTCTGGGTTACCTCACTCAGTATGATGTTTTCTAGCTCCATCCATTTGCCTGCAAATTTCAAGATGTACTCCATTGTGTAAATGTACCACATTTTCTTTATCCATTCTTCGGTCAAGGAGCATTTAGGTTGTTTCCAGGTTCTGGCTGTGACAAACAAAGCTGCTATGAACATAATTGAGCACATGTCTTTATAGCACAACTGAGCATCCTTTGGGTATATACCCAAAAGTAGTATTGCTGGGTCTTGAGGAAGGTTGTTTCCTAATTTTCTGATAAATCACCACACTGACATCCAAAGGGGCTGTATCAGCTTACATTCCCACCAGCAATGGAGGAGCATTTCCTTTACCCCACAACCCCTCCAGCATAAATTGTCATCAGTGTTTTTGATCTTGGCCATCCTTACAGGTGTAAGATGGAATCTGAACTGAGCAGTTTTGAACCAGTGGTGGAGAGTCCTTTTGAGAAGCCAATGGTAGTATTGGGTTCCACTCTCCCTAAACCCCAAGGAGAAGCTGCACACACAGATCCAGCCCACAGCACCAGAGGCAAGGCTCATGCAGAAGGCTCTGACCAACTGTGAACATGCCCGGGAGGTGGTGGTGTCATCTGTACCAGATATGTGGCTTCAGGAAAGGTCATATGTGCCTGAGTACCCAAGGCAGGTATGAGCAGGAAGAGCTTAGATGGTTCCAGATGATTTTGTTCATGACCTTAGTGTAACCCTCTCCTTGTCCTTTGGAAGGGTTTCCTTGTGAATGATTTGCTGAGTTTAAGTTTCTCTCTGTTGTAGGGGAAGTGGGAAGGGAAGAGGGTAAATGGGGCGCAAATCTGGCTAACTTAGTTTGGACAAGTTACTTGACTTCCCCTGCCTCAGTTTCTTCAATTATATACATGGAGCAGTAGTTTCTCTCCCTCTTTCTGTGTCTCTGTTTCTGTCTGTCTGTCTGTCTCTCTGTCTGTCTGTCTGTCTGTCTCACTTTCCCACCCTCTCATACACATCCATTTTCTTGCTGTTTCCCACTCCTGAGTTTGCTGTTCCCCCTCCCTGAGCTTGATGTTTGAACCCCACCCCCACCCAGAGCTTGCTGTTCCCCATTCTGAGCTTGCAGGTACCCTTTTCATTTTGAAACAGAGTCTCTATGTAGCCCACGCTGGCCTCAGACTCACAGAGATCGGCCTGCCTCTACTTCCTGTGCTGGGATTAAAGGCCCATGCTACCAATCCCAGACCTTATCTGTCACAAGCATTGTAGCAACACGGGGTCTCTTTGCATCGTGAGAACACAACACGCTTGGCCGTGGGGATCCTTGTTGGCTGTATTTTTCTTACCCCTTCTGAATGCTCACTTTATTGCCCTACTATATATATGGAGAGTAGGGCAAGGTCGGAAGGGGTGGGCAATCACCCAAAATTCCTTATCCTTGCTTCTGTTCGCTATTGCACTGCACCAGGAAACAAGATCAATGTCATAGATAACAGGCAAGGCCCAGAGTTCATACTTAGCTAAGTGTGTCTATCTCAGTAGGTAGGTCTGTGCACAGATCCAACACCTCCTACCCCCAGGTCACTCTTTTTTTGGTCTCTGGAGAACATCTACAGTATCTGGAGACAGTTGGGGTTGCTGCTACTCTGGGATTGGGTGGGCAGGGTTTGGGGACTCTGTTAAGCATCCTACAAAACAGCACACAGGGTAAAGACAGAGCCAGGCCCAGGTGTCAGTGATGCCATCAGTGAGACACCCTGTTCTTCAGGCTCATTTTAAGGTCATATGACTCTAAGTGAATGATGTCTGACACATCTGGAGCATTGTCTGTGTGCCAGCCACCACTGGGACAGATTTTCTTGTATAAACTCCCCAAACTCTCATAATAACCCTGAAAGTTGGTTGTTAGGGTACCTCCATCGATAGCCAAGGAAAGCATGGCACAGAAAGGTGAAGTAACATGGCCAAGATCACATGACTGGGAAGTGCTAGAGTGGAGATCTGAACTCTCTAACAACTTGGCACTCACCATTTTGTCTGTCCAGCACCCCTCCTTTCTTCGGGGACACTCCACCCTCACCCTGTTCTAGATCCTGCCACCTCCCTTTTGTTAGGCAGCTCTCCCGCCTCTGCTATCATTCTGAGGTGCTGGCAGGAATCATCAGTTCGGATCTCTCCCTTCTACCTATAGCTGATTGGTCTAAGAATGGGTATGCATCTCCTAGCTAGACCAATCAGAACTCTTTCCTGAGATTCTTTTTTATCTGAATAAGGGATAGCACAGTAGTTCTCTCCTGGGTAGAGGTATGTAGTGTATGCCAAAAACAACAGATATGAAAGAGAGAGAGAGAGAGAGAGAGAGAGAGAGAGAGAGAGAGAGAGAGAGAGAGAGAGAGAACTTACATATAGAATCCTACCACCCATAAATGCTACTCTGTCTTTCCTGGGAGAAGTGAGGCCTCTTTATGTGAGTCCCCTTCTAATTTGCTGGATTCAACTTCCTTCTGTTTGTTTTCATGAACTTCTCTGTATTTATTGTGCTGAGTCTTGGTGTGAATTTAATTTTAGCTATTCTACTCAGGACTTGACTTCCTTCTTGACATGAATGCAATGTCTTTCAAAAATCTAGAAAATTTTTGCTTTCTGAAAACATCTCTCTTCAACTCTCCCCTTTGTTCTCATTATCTTTGAAATATTTTTAGATTTTGGAGTATCTCATTTCTATTTATCATCTATTTATCTAATCTATCATGTACCTGTGTATCTATATACCTATGTACATATGTATGTATGTATCATCTGTCATCTTTCTATCATTTATCAATCTATCTGTTACCACATTTCTGTGTGGTGTGTGTGTATGTCCTTGAGCATGTTCTGTTCTAGAGGAGGACTTTGGGTGTCCCCCTGTGTCATTCTTCCTATTATTCACTTGATACAGATCTCTCATTGAACCTGGAGCTAGACTGGTGGCCACGAAACCCCAGAGAGTCTCCTGCCCCCTCCATCTCCATGGTGCTGAAGTTATAGGCGTAAGCATGATGCTTGGCATTTGAACTCAGGTCCTCCTGCTTTGCTGAGCCATTTCTCCAGATCTACACTTCTCTCTCTTTATCTCTCCAAGCAGAAGGCTTCCAAGTTAAGGGACAGATGCAGATTGGGGAGGTGGCACTCTTCACTGGCCTCATTTCCTTCTCTCGATGAGCTGACCTTCACAGTATTGACCTTGACAGTTTCTGTCTCTTCAGCTATGAGTTTCTGTCCTGAAGGATGTATGGTTTGTATTTGCTGTTGTCCCTGGACTTTAGTGTGGGGCACAGTAGATCCCTAGGTCATGGACTCCTGGGGTTGGGTCTAGGGTGATGGGGCCTCTAAAAGTCCTTGGTCGGAGGGACCATTCTGCAGTTCTGATGGGAATTCATGTCTCTTTGTCAAAAGGTTTTGGTCTTTTTTTTGTTGTTGTTGTTATTTTTGAGACAGGGTCTTACTCTGTACCTCAGGCTGGCCTGAAATTTACTATGTAACCTAGGCAGGCTTCAAACCCACAGCAATCCTCCTGTGCCATCCTCCTGAGTGCTAGGATTATAGGCATGAGCCACTGTGCATCTCTGCCGCATACTTACAGATGGATAGCCTATCCTTCCAACCACCCTACAAGACTTTATTTTTGTTCCCTCTCTCCCTCTGTCCTTCGCTGTTGTGTGTTGTGTGCATGTGTGATGGTGTGCTGCATGTGTAATTTCGTGGGTGAGTATGTCTGTCTGTCCATGTCAGATGTCTTCCCTTATTATCCTATCTTTTCCCTTAAGACAGGGTCTCTCACTGACCTCATTGTTTGCCTGGCCAGCGGACTCCTAGGATCTGCATGTCTTTGTCTTCCAGTGCTGGGACTGAAGATGCACATCATCACAACTGGCTTTTTATGTGGATGCTGAGGGTTCAAACTCAGGTCCTCACTTTGCAGAGCAAGTACTCTTGCCCACTGACCTTCCAGGCTTCAACTCTCTTAGCTTTGCCTCTTACTGTAGAGCCTGCATATGGGGACACTCAGGGAAGTCAAGCCATCTACGTCTTGTCCTAGTCTTGGGTAGGAGATACAGGGAGGTGGCAGATTCAGCCTCTGGTAGACTCTACCTTGGCGAGCCCACCCACAACACAGCTTGCAAAGTGCCTTTAGCACTCAGCCACCCTGAGCTCAAGATTGGCAGTCCTCACAAAGAGATGCTCTGGAGACTGCAGTGGGATTTGAGGGCTTAAGAGGTAGCAGAGGGGAGCAGATAGAAACAGGTGTAGCCTCGGGTCCCAGGGACAGCGTGCCTTACTGTTTTAGGGTGGGTTGAACCCCCTTTCTGTGCTGTATCAGTCTTTTGTGTACTCTGCACATGGTGTTTTAAAACAGTGAACTCGGAGAGAAACAAGCAGGGAAGATGAGCTGAAGGAGGCAAGGGAGGGGATTAAGGAGGAGTGCAGCTGAGGGCAGAGTATGGAAAGCTTGCTTCCGTAAGGGAGTAGGTCTTGAACAGAAGTCACATTTCCTTGCTTAATTCTCTGAATAGCGTGCCAGGTACTAGCTGAGTTAAGTGGCATGAATGATATCACACAGCTAAAGAGTCAGAGGGGGGATTTGAACCTCAAAAATCCACTCTGTGACTTTGGTTCTTCCCTCTAAAAAGTGTGGGTCAGACTACACAGTCCCCCTCACTAGAGACTCGTTCCCACCAGGGGTGACGCACAGGTACACGCTCACTCTGAGATCTGGTGAGCCCTGCACAGCATCCAGCTCTAAGCAGAGGAGAAACAGGAGGCTGAAGGACCATTTGTGCTGATAAATTGATTTTTTATGTCCTCATACTGCTGGGCTACAAGAAATGAGCCAGGTCCACTGCTGCCTGGGGAGTCTCTGGGGAGGTTTTTGGAAGCCCCTGTTGCCAAGGCAACCGAGGCAACCTCTGGAAGCATGATGTCCTGTCCATGCCACGGTCTGGTCTGCCCAGTTCCAGCTGGTTGTCTGGACCAGGCTTCCTTGCCATCCTTTCTGGCTAGAGAAGAGGTGGAGTGGAGCAGTAAAACAGCAGGGCTTCCCCCGTGCTGGGCATCTGTCCTGCACACACTCATTTCTGTCTCACCCAGGGTAAGGGGGAGTCCTCGAGGCATGAAGCTTGCAGGGTCTGGCTTCCCTCCTACCGGCTCTTCATCATCAGGCACAAACTCCACCCCTCACCCAGGGCCTTTGCCCTGATGTGTAGCCATCTCCCTGTTTGGTAGGCTTTGTCTTCTCTTCCCAGCTGAGCTCCTCCCAGTTTTCCTTCCTTCTGCATTTGCAGACATGCTACAGTCTCTCTTTTCTTTTAACACTGTCTAAAAAAAATAATTTTAGTTCTTCAGATTATAGCTTCTCTATTCCTTTTTATAATAAACCCTGCCCATGTACTCCCACCATGCTCTTCTTCAAATCCATGGCCTCTTTTTAAATATCATTTTAATATACGTGTATGTGTGTGCAAATAAATATATTCATATATATACACAACCTGTTCAGTCTGTATACTGTTACTTGTTTGTATATGTTTCAGGGTTGATCATTTGGTGTTAGATAGCCAATTGGTGTGCTCTTCCCTAGGGTAGACCAGTTGTCCCTCTCTCGGCATTCCTCAGTTGCCTGTAGTTCTTTGCTGAGGCCTCCTGAGTTTCCCCCCTCTACATTAGCATGTCTAATGGCGTCATGCTTGTTCACGTCATATTTAGGGAGCCATGATAGTGAGACTTCATAGCTATATCTTCAGGCATTTCTAGGAGATACAATCTAACAGGAAAGTTCCCATTCCTCTGGCTCTCGCAGCCATTTTGTCCTTCTGCCTTAGGTGCAGGGGTTCTGTTGTGTTGTATCCACTGGGACGAGGTCTCTACTGCAAAGAGAAGTTTCCTGGATGAGGGGCGAGGACTACTCTTATCTGTTGGTATAAAGATAAATCATACTGAATGAGGTAAGCAGACCCAGAGAGTTGTAAGTTCTTTCTCATCTGAGGTGCATAGCTCCAAATCTTCAGATGTGAGAATATAACCTGGACCAAATGCAGAAACCAGGAAATAAAAAGGCAGGGACTCAGGGAGCAGTGGAGAAGGGAACAGCAGGGTACAAGGGATCTGCAGGGAGAAGTGGGAAGAGCACCAAGGAGCTCTAATTGGGGCTGGGAGAGACCCAGGAGAAGGAGGGTGAAATAGCAAGGATACCTGGAAAAGTCATAAGGAACCATACCATTGACTGTCTACCTAAAGATACCTATAAAATACCTTTATTATGTGTAGATTGGTGATAGGCATACACATGCAGTTTAAACAAATTCCCAGCTGAGCTAGCAGCCTATCAAAAACAAAACAAGCAAACAAAAAACCACACCAGGCATGAGAAGCCTTCTTTTGAGTTGTTAGTCAAGGTTTGATGGAGGAAATGATGATCTGTCTATGTGTTACTCTCATTGGTTAATAAAGAAACTGCCTTGGCTTTTTGATAGGGCAGGATTTAGATAGGTGAAGTACACAGAACAGAATGCTGGGAAGAAGGGAAGTGAGGTCAGATGCGATGGAGCCAGCTGCCAGGTCAGACATGCTGAATCTTTCTCGGTAAGCCACCACCTCATGGTGCTACACAGATTATTAGACATGGGTTAATCAAGATGCGAGAATTAGATATTAAGAGGCTAGAACTAATGGGCCAAGCAGTATTTAAAAGAATACAATTTGTGTGTTGTTATTTTGGGGCATAAGCTAGCCAGGCAGCCGGGAGCTGGGTAGCAGAAACGCAGCCCACTGTTCCTTCTACAAAGATTGTCCAAAAGATTCCTAGAATTTAGGCTGTTGTTGTCAGTCAGCTAGACCCTGGAGAAAGGTGTGCCAGCATGCGACATCCTCACCAAGGGCTTCCCTAACTGCTGTTGTACATCAAGGACTGGCTCAGTGCTAGAGACCTGCCTGGCTTGGCAGAGCCCTAGGCTCCACCCACAGCCCTGTAAAAAGTAAACTGCACTTCATGTTCTTTGTCTGGGAATGTTTGAATTGTCAACTTGACCTGATCTGGAGTCAGCTGGAAAGGAAGGTTCAAGGAGGACTTGTCTAGGCAGAGTGGTCTGAGAGTGTGCAAGGAATGGGTTTCCTTAACCTGGCTGAGGTGGGAAGACCCGTCCCGGATGCGGCAACACCATCTCACTAAATCACTGTGGGCACTCACACAGTGCACTAACTCACTGCACACTCACACAGGGCACTGACTCACTGTGAACACTCACACAGGGCACTGACTCACTGTGCATACTCACACAGGTCACTGACTCACTGTTCACACTCACACAGTACACTGACTCACTGTGCACACTCACACAGGGCACTAACTCACTGCACACTCACACAGGGCACTAACTGCGCACACTCACACAGGGCACT
>NC_022015.1:10891205-10895627 GCF_000317375.1 Microtus ochrogaster
AGGGCACTGACTCACTGTTCACACTCACACAGGGCACTAACTCACTGCACACTCACACAGTACACTAACTCACTGTGCACACTCACACAGGGCACTAACTCACCATTCTCTGCCCTTGACTATGGAAAGGTGCTTTGCAGCTTCAAGGTTCACTGTTTTGATTTTCTGCAGTCATGCACAGCAGCACAGAACTGTGAGCCAAATGAACACTTTCCGCTCAAGTTCTTTTTTCAGAGTGGTTTTTATCATAGCAACAAGGAAAGAAACAAGACACTATCCTTTCTGTATATCTTCCTGTGTTTGATATATCTAATAAACATTTTTTTGTTTTTGTTTTTTGAGACAGGTTTTTTTCTGTGTAGCCCAGGCTGCTGGAACTCGCTCTGTAGACCAGGCTAGCCTCGACTCACAGAAAACCATCTGCCTCTGCCCCCCCCCAAGACCTTGGATTAAAGGTGTGTGCTCCCATGCCTGGCTTCTAATGTACAGTGTATTCTACTCTTTTCTTGCTGATTATCTTGCTCACTGTGACAGCCTCCCAGTGGTCTCCAGCTCCTGGTACTTTTGTCCTTTTGTAATCTCTTTTCATTCATCTACCTTGCTTAGAGCCAGCAGAATCTGACCATATGGATAGGATATCACCCTGGTATTAGACGTTCACTTCCGTCCTCTATTGCCTTCTCAGATGCCATGCTTTGAGGAAGCAATTAAACACATGGAAGAATCCCCGTGGTAAATAGTTGGGAGGAAACCTTGGTTAACACCCAGGTCAGAAGCTGAAGCCTAGAAGCCTTGAGGAACTGCATCCCATCAGTAACCACGTGAGGTTGCAAACAAGCATATCCTCCCTTAGTTAGGCCTTCAGATAGGATTCCAGCTTTATGTACTATCTTAACTGTGACTTGCAACAAATTCTTAAGCAGAGAAACCAGCCATATCTTGGCCAAATTCCTTGAATTGCAGACTTGTGAGATAATAAATACGGGAGGCCTTAAGCGGTGAAGTTTTGTGCTAATGCGTGACGTGGCAACAGATGATGAGATTATCCCCTCTTGCACGTGAGTGCCATACTCATTATGCTGGCCCATCATCTTAGTGCTCAAAGTCCAATGGACCCATTGACCTCACATGAGAAACGTGCTGCTCCAGCCCCAAGTCCTCAGAGGCCCCCTGCTTGACCGGCCACTTGCTTCTAGTGAGCATAAATACATTTTCTGGGACCTTGTTTTGTGTAGGACCAGTGGATCTGGTTGGAGGGAGACTTCAAAGGTTTACTTTAGTCCATGGTTTTTGTGTGTCTCTGTCATGGAGGAGAAGGCATGGCGGCAAAAGACTCTAGCTGTGGCAGCAGGAGCATGATGCAGCCACCGGACACATTGTGTCCTCAGCCAAGAATCAGAGAGAGAAGAACGCTGGTGCTCAACCCCCTTTCTCCTGGACTCCAGCCCATGGGATTGTACCATCCATATTCAGGGTGGAATAAAATCTCCTTGGTGATGCTGTTGTAGATAGGTCTAGAGGTGTGTCTCCTAGGTGACTGAAAGATCCAGTCAAATTGATATGAGAGAGAGAGAGAGAGGAGGGGGGTGAGAGGGAGAGGGAGAATTAGAGGAAGAGGAAGAGAGGAGATTTAAAATGGGCCTGGGATCCAGCCTGTCTGGGTGTGAATCCCAGCTGGGGGCCTTTTCTAAGTAACCTAGACACTACGCCTTTTATTGTATCTTCTGTGAAATGAGAGTCTGTGTCTCTGGAAGTTTAGACGTTGATGTCTCAATCATAAGAGTGATGGCATTAGAAGAAGGAGCTTTGGTGTCATGAGGATGAGGCCCTCATGAGTGGAATTAGAGCTCTTATAAGAAGAGGCTTAGAGCTTTCTCTGCCTCCCTGCAATGGGAGGCTGCGGGAAAACGGCAGACACCCATAAACAAGGAAGAGGGCTCGTGGTCTGTTTCTGTTGCTATAGCAGAATGCCTAAGATACTTACAAAGAATAGACATCTTGTAGCTTATAGTTCTGGAAGATTCAAATGCAGGTCAGTGATCAGGAAGGTATTCCTGTTACATCACAACATGATGGAGACATCATGAGTAAGACAGAAAAAGTATACCAGTTCCAGTATCTCTTTATGTCCTTATAAAACTGCCCTTGGCATCCTTAGGTCTGACCACTTATGGTTCATCTAAACCTGTCCCAAAAAACCCACTTTCAAATATGGTGAGCACATAAGTTTGGGACTTAGGCTTCTCTCTCTGTCTCTCTCTCTGTCTCTT
Source organism: Microtus ochrogaster (assembly GCF_000317375.1). Lineage (NCBI taxonomy): Eukaryota > Metazoa > Chordata > Mammalia > Rodentia > Cricetidae > Microtus > Microtus ochrogaster. The sequence continues at coordinate 10,893,476 of NC_022015.1, forward strand.
TCTCTGTCTCTCTCTCTGTCTCTCTCTCTGTCTCTCTCTCTCGTTGTTGCTGAAGGCAGGAAAAATGTCTACTCACCTCAGATAAGAGAACCAATGACAGATCAAAGTAACGATACCACCGAAGTCCAACTTAGTGAGTTGATTGTGGTTACTTACAAGAGCATGGATGAACCCAAAGCAGCTGAGTCATCTAAATCCCACCCCAGCATGGCTGGCAGCTGATGACAGCTGGAACCCTGGAGATCTCTGCATGACTTGTAGGAAGTGCTATAGGTTGGGAATCTTTCTAGCAGTCTTTACTTCTTATTTAACTACTGGGAAGGTCCTTGTAAATATGGTTTCGGGGACCTCCTGAGACTTCTGAGGTGTTTATTTCCTGTGTCTTAATGATTCCCATTAGAATGGGATGTTTTACAAAAGTGTATGTATTTGGGTTTGCATGTGTGGACACATGTGCAAGTGCACATGCGTGCTTGTGTGACAACATTGATGTCAGGTGTCTTCCTTAGCCACTCTCCCTTGTTCACCGAGGAGGGGTCTCTTAATTAAGCTGGAGTTCACCAACTTAGCTCATCTAATGAGCTAGTTTATCCAGGGATTCCCGCATCCACCTCTCTTGTGATAGGATTGTGGGCAAGTCACCACATCCACTTGGGTTTTATGTGGATATTAGGGAACCCAAATTCTGCTCCTCTTGAATATGGAAAATGCTTAAACCACTGAGCAATCTCACTAACCTTCACCCCTTGAGCTTTTAAGGGACACATTAAAGACCCCTTGAGCTTTTAAAGGACCCATTTAAACCACAAGGACCTTCACCAGCATCCAGCTGTGTGGGCTGCTCATACCCTGATCTCCAACTTCTCGTCTCTAGAACTCTAAGAAGACAGTGTTTTCTGCCTACACCATCCACACTATGCCTTCTTATAAGAAGCTCAACTGGTTATAATGGAGACAGATTCCTGCTAACATCTGCTTGACGGACCTATGAAGATCCAAGGTGGTCACCTATGGCATGGGTAGAGTTTGTATTGGGCACATTGTCCTTTGGTTTGCTTTGCCTCCAACACCTGAGCACAGAGAGGGAGGGCCTCTCAAAAGCCCTGCTAGCCCATGGTGCAGCAAGTGTTGGGAAAAGGTGTGAAAGTTCAGGCAAGCAGCATGAACCCTGGAGAAGGAAAGGCTGAAGAGAGCAGGAAAGAGCAGAGGCAAGAGGTCGGTGACTGTGGGCTCAATTCCTCATTTCAATCTTAGTTATTCCCAGAGTAATACTTAACCTCGTGGGGATGTTGGGTGGATAAAACCATCTGAGGGAAATATGTCTCGCCATAGGTGGCTCTCAACTAGGATACACACTCTGGGGTTGGGAGCTAAACAGACTTGAATGTGAGGCAAAGTTTGTTCATCCACAGCTGTGTGGAACACTGAAGCGAGGCAGCTTCTCTTTGCTTTGGTTTCCCTATGAGGATAAGAGTGTCTGCTTCACCGTTATGATGTGAGAGAAGATGCCATGACAGCTTGTCCCCAACTTGTCTGAGATCGTTTGGCTCTTCATTAAAATGCAGCTTCTCAGCTTCTTCTCAGTGTCAGTGAAGCCAGGACAGATACCAGGAATCAGATTTAATAATCAAGTTGGGAAAATACTAAAGCAGTTAGATTTCTATAGATTTGTTATCATCTCCTTAATGTTACTCTGTGACAGGCAGCTTTATCAGCTTTATCATAGTTTTTATGGTTTGCATTGGGCAGCATGTGGTTCTCATGGCCCATGAAGGTCTCCGCACAGCCACACACGGAAGGGTGCCCTTGCCACCCTCTCCTTTTGCATTCCTAGTTTCACCTTCTCTTCCACCTGTGACAGCTGATAGGGAGAAGTGTGTTCCATCAACACATCACCTGCATTCCATGTACACAACATGTGCTTTCTGTAAAACACCATCTGATTGTGATGCCCGAGGTCATCTGTCCTCATGCACACTCATCTATTTCTATGCACACACAATCTGCCTCCATGAAGACACCATCTGTCTCCATGCACACACCACCTGTCTCCATGCACACACCACCTGTCTCCATGCACACACCACCTGTCTCCATGTACACACCACCTGTCTCCATGTACACACCACCTGTCTCCATGCACACACCACCT
>NC_022015.1:10895727-10896228 GCF_000317375.1 Microtus ochrogaster
ATGCACACACCACCTGTCTCCATGTACACACCATCTGTCTCCATGCACACACCACCTGTCTCCATGTACACACCACCTGTCTCCATGTACACACCCTCTGTCTCCATGCATACACCACCTGTCTCCATGCACACACCATCTGTCTCCATGCACACACCACCTGTCTCCATGCACACATCACCTGTCTCCATGTACACACCATCTGTCTCCATGCACACACCCTCTGTCTCCATGCATACACCATCTGTCTCCATGCACACACCATCTGTCTCCATGCACATGGCATCTACCTCCATGAACACACCATGTACTTCCATCCACACACAATCTTTTCATGTATGTCCCATTCAGATTTGATGCACAGATCCTGTATTTCCCATGAACACACCATCCACTTTCTTTGTGCTCACCACCTTTTTTTCTATGCACACACCATCCCTGTTAATTTCATCTGCCTTCCATACACCTACCATCTCTTTTCCATGCACACAACAGACAATA
>NC_022015.1:10896688-10897161 GCF_000317375.1 Microtus ochrogaster
GTCATTCTCCTTTCCAAGAACACACCATTTACCAGTAGATGCATTTGCTGCCTACTGTCCATGCATACACCATCCATGCACACACCATCCATGCACACACCATCCATGCACACACCATCCATGCACACACCATCCATGCACACACCATCCATGCACACACCATCTGCCTTCCAGGCACACACCATATGATTTCCAGTGCACACTATCCATGCACACACCGTCTGCCTTCCAGGCGCACACCATATGATGTCCATGGACACACTATCCATGCACACACCATCCATGCACACACCGTCTGCCTTCCAGGCACACACCATATGATTTCCAGGTACACATCATCCATGCACACACCATCCATGCATGCACTGTCTGCTTTGTAGGCACACACCATATGATTTCCAGGGCACACCATCCATGCACACACCGTCTGCCTTCCAGGCACACACCATATGATGTCCATGGACACACTATCC
>NC_022015.1:10897261-10908867 GCF_000317375.1 Microtus ochrogaster
ATCTATTTTTCCTGCTCACGCCATCTGCTTCCCAAGAACATGCCATTTGTGCAAACTCATCTGCTTCCATGCACAAACCATCTGCTTCCCAGGAACACAGCATCTGCTTTCTAAGCACATACATCCATGCTCACATCCCCCACATTTCACATATACACCGTCTGCTTTCCAGGCTCATGCCATGCGTGCACACACCATCTCTAGGCTCATGGTGCCTGTGCACACACAATCCATCAGCTCAGGTTGAGTATCGCTGAAAGGCTCACTCTCAGAGCAAAGTGCTTTTTCTGCTAACCTCATTATTTCTTCCAATAGAGTCAGGGAAGGCCATCATCTTTAAAACCTGCTCAGGCCCAGCCAGAAAGGTTTTTCAGCACTGTTTGCTTTCAGAGAGCAAAAGCACAGCCATTGCCTTCTAGGTTAGCTCGGGGCCAGAGGAAAGGAAATAAAATAAGAAAATTTCTTCAAGCTTTTGAGATCAAAAGGGACTTTAGACAGAGATTGGCTACATGGAATAGGAGGTCTGGGGAACTATCCATTAAGACTGTGAATCTGGTCAACTCAGGAGAGAGAGGCATGGTAGGTTTGCCAGATCCCAGTGCTGTGGACTTATATGACAGTCTTGTCTGGTGGGGGGGGGGTGCAGACCTGTTGCTGGAGAAACTCACAAGCCCGGGGTGATGTCCTGGATTGACCTTTTCTTATTTTTCAGTGTCTTGTCAACTATGGTCGGGGACTTACTGATGCAGGATCCTGGGAAACAAATTAGAGAACTGGTACCTCTGTGAACAAGGGTCAGGGGTCAGGGGTCAAGGTTCAGGGGAGGGCATCCATGTGGTGATATTTTGTTTGTGCTCTAATGGATAAAGCTTGCCTGAAGAGCAGAGGGTGGAGCTAGCCACTAGTTAACCATAAAGGCCAGGCAGTGGTGGCACAAACTTTTAATTCCAGCACTTGGGAGTTGGAAGCAGAAAGATCAGGAGTTCAAGGCTGGACTGAGCTACATGAGATTTAACCAGTCTAAAAGAGAAACAGAGCTCACGCCTTTGATCCCAGCACTAGGGAGGTGGAGACAGGAAGTGATATGGCTGGGCAGAGAGAGGAATATAAGGTGGTATGAGACAGGAGCTCAGCCTCCTTTGGTCTGAGGATTTGGTAGACGTAAGAAGTCTCTCTAGTGGCTGGCTTCTTTACTTCTCTGATCTTTCAGCTTTCACCCCCTAATAGCTTTCTCCAGGTTTTTTTTTTAATTAAGACCAATTAGATTTGTACTACATACCCACAAACCCTTCTCCTAAAATGCCCTAGTACAAGGCTCCACAAGCAATAACTTTTCCCCTTGACCAAATCAAGCCCACCACTTGTATTTGTTAATAAAGTTTTATTGGCACACGGTCATGCTCATATGCTTACATACTCTTTATGGCTATAGACACAGTCATGAATGCTTGAATAGTCACAATAGTGATCCTTTAAAGTCTGAAGTTTCTATTTTCTCTTCATTTACAGGACAAGTTTTTTTCTAAGATTTATTTATTTTTGTGTGAGTGTTTTGTCTGCGTGTGTGTGTGTGTGTGTGTGTGTGTGTGTGTGTGTGTACTCTGCATGAATATATGATGTCTTTGGAGGTTAGAAGAGGGCATTGGATCCCCAGGATTTGGAGTTATAGATGGTTGTGAGCCACCATATGGGTGCTGGTAATTGAACCCAGGTCCTTTGCCAGATCAACCAGTGCTCTTAACCACCGAGCCATTGTTCTATTCACATGGAAGTGTCTCAATTCTTACTCTTGAGGGAGGTACCAAGGGACAAAGATGCCTCATCAGTAGCAGTAGCTGCAGGGATTGCCAGATATTTTCCCAAGTCATCTGGATGACAGAGTGAGTGAATTGTACTGTGGCGTCCAAAGTCTTTGTGGAACACGAGGAGAAAAATTAATTTATAATATCAGACCCCCCCCCATTTTTTTGAAACAGGATCTATATTAGTAAGACTGGCCTCAAACTCCCTGTGTAGCCAAGGGTGCTTTTGAACTTCTGATCCTCTTGCACTTCCTGAGTGCTGGGATTACAGGTGATTTAACATGCCCAGCTTATGCACATTAGGTAAGCCCTCTACCAACTGAACTATAGCCTCAGCCCTATAGACTTTGTGTTACATTTGATAACTTGCTGTAATTTTGGTTTTACTAAGAGCTCTGCACCACATATTATGACAAACAAAGGGGGCACACATTTTTGTTTGCTAACATTTGGTGGCAGCATGACATGATGCCTTCTGCTTCATGTTTTATTGATACCACCATCATGAAGATGGTTTCGTATTATGACATTTGAGAACCTCACCTGTTTTTCCAAGACCCTTCCAACTCACTGATATTAAAATCTAAAATTTGGACCAAGAGCAATCTCAGACATCTTGTCTAAATCATATCTCAGTCTGAGAGATCTGTTGGTACTCAAGAGATAATTCAGAATGGCATCAATCGAAGAACAAAAGTAGAATGGGTACTGATTCATTTTTGGAAACTAAGGGCCATAAACCTATGGTTTGGTGTGAGCCATGGGAAACTGAAGTTGATTAGGTCTATGGGTTATTCATTGGCAAATAGAAGTAAAGGCAACCACATCACAAGAAGGGTTGGAAGGGCACTGGGTAGAATATGGGAAACATGACTGGTGGTCTCTGGTTCTGGGAAGTATCCTTACTTTGTTTATGATGGATGACTTTACTCTATGGTACAAGAAACATGGCTGCCATTGCCATGTTTTAACATGACTTGATAAACCATGGTCATACCAGCCAGTTCGAAGCCACCACTCATTTCCTTCTGATGTTTCGAAACAAGACAAAAACTAAAAAACAAAAACATCCTGATCTTCTCTTCGACTCAACTGGGATCAGGTACTTGTTCCAGAATCAGTAGTAGGGGCTTGAGGTCAAAGAACTTGAAGGTGGATATAGCAATATTGTGGATAGGGTTGGGAAAGGACCAGTTCTGGAGAAAGCAAGGAGCTCTGTGAGAGACAGAATGGCAGATAAGATTGCAGCAGTGTTTGGCCTTCCGTTCCCTGAGATGCTGTGTTCCCAGTGTGTTCCCCAGGATTGCTGAGGCTGTGGTTCTGCTGGCTTCTCCGTCTCTGCAATACAATACTTACAGAAACGACCCAAGAGAGGAGGTAGTTATTCCGGCTTTTCAGAGGGTTAAGTCCATGGTCTCATGGGCCCACATGCCTGTGCAGAATGTCATGATGACCGGGACATATGACAGAGGAGGTTCTTGACTATGTCTGACGGGAAGCTGAGGAAGAGTTCACTTTATCCTTTTCCCTTTTTATTTTGTCTGAGCTCTCCAGCCATGCCCACAGTCTGCCCACAATCAGGGTGTATGGTCCTCACTCAGTTACTCATCTTAAAACACCTCATGAATACACCCTTAAGTATTTCCTATGTGGTTTTAAATCTAGTCAAGTTGATTATCAACTATCAGTGTAGAGAACTTCTGGTTAACTGTCGGAATTTAATAAGACATGAAGGGGCTCTGGTGGTTTGAATGAGAATGACCCCCACAGGCCCATGTATTTGATTGCTTAGTCCCCAGGAAGTGGCACTATTTGAGAAAGACTGGGAAGTGTGGCCTTGTAGGTGTGGCCTTACTGGAGAAAGTGTCTCTGGGGGTGGCCTTCAAGGTTTCACACCTGGCCCAGGACACATTCCTTCTTTGTCTCTGTCTCTGTCTGCCTGATGACTTCTCCAGCACCATGTCTGCCTGCATGCTACCACTCTCCCTGCCATGATGATAATGGATTAACTCTCTGAAACCAGAAGCCATCCTCCTATGAAATGCTTTTTTTTTTTAAAATAAGAGTTGCCCTTCACAGAAATAGAATAGTAACTCAGACAGGCTTGTCCAATAAAACGCTTGCTATGCAAACAGGGGAGCCTGAGTTTGGCTGCCCAGCACCCACAAAAATCTGGACTTGGTGGTTTATGTCTTTAATCCTCACACTGGAGAGACAGAGACAGGAGGATTCCCGGAGCTTGCTGGCCAGCCGGTATTGTTAAAACAGTGATCTCCAGGCTCAGTCAAATCCCTACTGCAGACAAATAAGGTGAAGGGTGATAGAAGATACTGGACATTGAACCTTGGCCTACAAATGTTCTCCTGCACACACGTGTGGACGTGTACTGCATGGACCCACAGAAACATGTTCACATGCACACCCCTCCCAAACATTTGCTGGCAGAGCTTGTGAGGCTTGTTTAAGAAGGAATTATTTTGCATTGGTTGTTTAATGGGGGTTACATAATTTAGAGGCCTCGTAATGAGAATTGTTTTATACAAATTGCTTATATTCACATATTCTTTATAAAATCTTCATGGACTTCTTTCTTATTTTTCATTTAAGCCTTAAAAAGTTCTCCTGCGAATGTGTTATAGACATGCCATCACATCCATACAGCAGGGCATGCATATAATTTATATCTGCCTGCAGATAGGCATTGAGAGGAATTTTCAGAAACATTTTACTAATGGGGTGTGCAGCTATAGAGTTTGGAGATAATGGCCTTAGGAAGAGATTTTAGGAGCAGTTACTGACTAGGTAAGGCTGTTATTTCTGAAAGGAGAGAAGGGACTGTTTGGGGGGGCAGTGGGGTGTTCAGTCCACCTGTAGACCAGACAGACTGTACTCATTGTAACCCACAGACAGGAGCAGCTGAAGCTAGGCATCCAGCAAAGGACGGTAATGTGCTTCCTGGGTCTTTGTTGTAGAGTTCTCTTTTGTTTCTTCCCCTTCTCTGTCCCTATCCTTCTTTTCTTTTTGACCCTCTGCTTTAAACCCCCTTCTGGGAATATATCTGGTCTAGTGGGAGCAAAGACAGGGCTTGGCAGGATGAGTTAGAGAGTTTTTCTTGGAGCACAGTGGAATTTGGTAGCTAGTATTTGTGGCACCCATAACCTCTGCCATTCTCTCCTCTCTATGCCTCTCTCTGTCTCTGTCTCTCTCAAGACAGGGTCTTATGTACCCAGGCCGACCTCCAACTTGTTATTTAGCTAAAGATGACCTCGAGTTCTTGATGTTCCTGACTTCACCTCACAGATGTTGAGACTGCAGGCACACACCACCAAGAGGGGTTCTGTCCAGTGTTTGGTTTCAAACCCAGGGCTTTGTGTACGTTAGACAAGAGCTTGTCTCACCGACTCATGCCCTCAGCCTCACTTTCATCTTCATGACTTACTGCTACCTCTCATCCCACCCCCCACTAACCTTCTCATTTTCCTTTCTTCCTCATTAAGTGACCCCAAAAGGTTAGGCACACATCAACGTGATGGACCCACCCAGAGGACTCTGAGGTGGTAGACCCAGGCCACTGAGGAATATCTTATATCTAAGCGTGGTGGTGCAGGGCTGGAAACAGCCACATAATTAATTCAGTGACTTCAAGTGATTTTGCGCTCCTTGACCACCTTCCTGAGGACATGGTATCTTCCATCATGTCAGCTGGGGTTGTCAGGCCGGGTACTAAGTAATAGATACTATTGATGGGCAGATCCATGGAAGGTTTTTGCACTGATGTGCACCAGTGGGAGACAGGGAATTCCCAAGGGTTCTCTGTGCTCTCTAAGGCACCTGCTACCCAGGACTCACCTAAGAGAGGGTGGCTAAACACAGGGTGATTTTGATGCCGTGGCTCTCAGTTATTCTGGGTTCTTAGATCATCTTGTCCCTTGACCCTCGATCTCCACTCATTCATGTGACATTGAGAAAAATCAAATCATGTCTGATATCTGGATAGTACCCTAGGGGTTAGAGGCAGTACATTAAACAAGACAGATAAGGAATTTATAGTCTTCGATATAATAGCCACAGGAGTGGATAAAGGAGATGTTTCTAGCCTGTAGTAGGTGTTATAAAGATGACAAAGTAGGATGATGGGTCAGGAATTGACTAAAGGCGTGGCTTGCACTCAGACGGTCAGATGGTATCTGGGTCAGGATGCCCAGGAGGTTGGATATGTATGAATCTGAGGAGGAGCTTCACTCACAGAAGGAAGAGCAGAGAAGGGTCTGTGAGATGGGAACGAGCGAGAAATAATCAAAAAGCAGAGAGACAGACAGGTGGAGGCTGGGAAATGGCTCAGTAGGTATGGCACTTGGAAGATAAGTATGAGGGCCTAAATTTGATCCCTGGAACCGCTGCAAAAAGCTGTGTGTGACTATGTGTGCCTGTAATCCTATACTGGGGAATCGGAGACAGGAGGATACCTGGGGCTTGCTGACCGCCTGGTTTAGCCTAATCAGAACGTTCTGGGTTTGGTGAGAGACCCTATATTAACAACAAAAAGGACAATGTGGCTAGAGGTGCCCAGTCAGGCCTGGTCATGTGGGCAACCATGGGCAGTGGCAAGAATGTTCCATTTTTTATTCTGTTTGCTGAAGAGCTGTTAAGAATTTTAAGCATCTAACATTAATTTTTTTTTAACAGATCACTACCTGTTATTTGCGAAAGGAAGGGAACAGTGGAGAGGGGCGGATTAGGAGGTTACTGCAATAGCTCAAGCTAGAAATGACAGTGAACTGAACCATGTAGAGACTCCTTGCAGTATTCTTACAGCTGGTATGGAAGTCTGAAGGAGAATGGCTTCTATATGTTCAGAGGTTTGAATGCTTGGTCCCCAGTTGCGGAAACTATTTGGGAAGGATTAGGAGGAGTGGTTTTGTTGAAAGAGATGTGTCACGGGGAGTGGACTTTGAGGTTTCGAAAGATTTGCACCACATCCAGTGTGTTCTCTTTGCCGCCTGCTTGTGGATCAAGATGTGAACTCTCAGCTGTTCCTGTGGCCATCCGTGCCTTTGCTGTTATCGTGAATTCCAACCCGCTGAAATCACACAACCAATTAAATGTTTTCTTTTATAAGTTGCCTTGGTCATGATGTTTTGCCATAGCAATAGAAAGGTAACAGAAAGTAAAAAAGCACTAAAAAGTGATAGAGAAGAGAGCTGGTGTGTAGTAGGAGGCTGAGAACTGCACCTGAACTTGAATCGAATGGATGAAAGTGGGTAGACCATCACCACCGAAGGAATAAGGTTAAAGCTAGATGTAGTGGGTGCTATACAGAGACCTGCCAGTCTGGCCCAGCCCTGAATGGAGTATACATGTCACTAAGGCTCAGGGGTCTCAGAGGAGGAGGGGGAATGGAGACTGAAGAGTCAGAGGTTGTGGACGACTTCAAAGACACTGTTGCCCAAACACTGCAGGACAGTTGTACCTATGAACTCAGAGTGGTTATAACAGCATGAATGAGACCTAGGTCAGCTCAAACCAGACAAAATCCCAGCATGGGGGACAGGAAGAGGTGGGTATGAAGTCCTACCACTAGCTGGGAAGTTCCCAGAATTGAGAGCTGCTGGGAGAGGGAGATTCAATTTTAGTTAACGATGTGACCTCTGGTAGGCTGACCAGACACCAGAGCAGGCCTTCCTCCCAAGGGGGATTCGGCAACACACCGAACTCAGTGAGGCTAAAATAACAAGGCAGAAGAAAACTCAAAATTGGATGGGTAAGGATGTGAGGGTGGAGAGGGTGGATATGGGAAGAGAAGTAAATATGGTAAAAATACATTCTATAAAACTCTTAAAATTTAATAAAAATGTTAAAGGAGAAGTAGGCAGGACACACCAATAAGTACCGATCCCCAAGGCTGGCTTACTGTTCTTGGCTTGAGTCCGTTGTGGAGACAAGCAGGTGTACCACGTCAGAGTGGAGAAGTGGGGGAGCAGGTGTCAGAACCCCTCAGTCTGCTCTCCCTCAAGAACTCAGCACAGTGTCTGAGTGATAGTAGACCCACGCACCTCCTAGAAGCTGTCCTGAACTTGTCTTTATTGCTGTGTACCTTTTCCTCTGCATGGGGACTGGGGGCATCTAGCACTTCCTCTTGTTGCTGTCTTAGTTTGGGCCACTTCAGAATGTCATCACATACCTGTGATGTACAGACGCCAGGCTGTGGTCCAGATCCTCCACTCTGCAGATTCTCTTTCAGAGAAATCTCTCCCTGTCCTTACTTTGATTTGCCCTGCTGTTGGGTCAGATCTAAAGTATTTCCCCAAATGGCCCACGTGTGAAGGTCTTTGTTCTCAGCACAGAGCTATTGGAGGAGGTGAGGCCTTGAAGAAGTGCGGCCTAGAGGGACAGTTTCTTGTCATTGGGGTATGCTGTTGAAGAGGAGAGTAGCTCTCTCCTTCCCTTCCCTCATGCCCCAGGAGACAAAGAGCTTCTGTGGCACATGCTCCCACTGTGATATCCTGCCTTACTAGGTTCAAAAACAGTGGAGCCAACCGACCACGGACTGAGGCCTCTGAAACCATGAGCCAAACTCGCCTTTTCTTCTATATAATTTGGTAAATTGTTAAACATTTCCTTATAATAACAGAAAGATATATTTTCTTCACACAAAAGCCCCAAATGGTCAAAAGTACATCTGCCAAGTGGTGGAGTAGTTTGGGGAATCTGTCTGTATTAAGATGAAGAAAATGCTTTTGTTTTGAATGGGTGCTTACAATGGCCAGAGAACCACCTAGATAAACCCCAAGGTCTTCAAAGGGGCCTAAAGGGCATATTCAGAACCCATACTCACAGCTCTCTGTATCTTTCTCTTGCCTTGTTGATTGAACTGGTTTCTCATCCTTCCTGGTTAGGCATGCGTGCATCTTCCTGGTACTGGGCATCTTCAGAGACTGCTGTTTATTCATCATGTGTGGGTTACTGGCACTCAGAATTGCTCCCCACCATTGTCGAGCAGCTAAGATGAGTAGGGACTTTGGGCACTACTGCGCTAAGTAAGCTACTGAGAACACCTCTGGGAGCTCCACCACCAGACCTTCTGCAGGGTGCAAGGGGCAGACCGAGCTGAATGACTGTGCTGTGAAATTTAGTGTCTGCCCTCTGTTCTCTCATGGCAGTAGTGGGAAGCAAGGAAACAGGTTAGGCAGAATAGGTCAGGTGGCAGGATAATGTGTTGGTATGTCTATGCGTGATGTGTTGGTGTGTCAATTTGCATTCCCCATTCCTTTGTGTGCCCCCTTTTCTGTGTGAACTGATGGCCAGCTCTTGTATTTCCTGGCAAATAGAAGAATCTGCTTAAAGATGCTGGTTCTTCTTGTCTAGTAGAAAATGCTAGAGACCATTGGAGATCAAGGTCAGACAGAGGACATGATCCTAAGACCTTGGAAGGCTGAGAGTCTAGAGGTCATTGGCTGATTGGTACCTCTACTTTGCTCAGTAGCAGCAACATGTAGATACATAAATCACCTTGGATTTTGAACCCCATTACCTTAGTTAGGTTTCTATTGCTGTTGACAGGTTGTGGAGGAAAGGACTTATTTAGTGTATAGACTATATCTTGTCTTTAGGGAAGCCTAGGCAGGAAGTAGAGGCAAGAACCTGGAGGCAGGAACTAAGGCAGATGTCACTGAGGAGTACTGCTTACTGGCTTGCTACCCTTGGCTTGCTCAGCCTGCTTCCTTAGCCCAGGACTACCTTTTTAGGGATGGCCCCATCCACAGTGGTCTGGGATTTTCCACAGCAATCACTAATGGAGAAAGTGCCCTACAGTCATGATTATAGGCCAGCCTTACGGAGGTATTTTATCAGTTAAGATTCCCTCTTCCCAGATATTTCTAGGTTTGTGTCAAATTAACAATAACAACAAGCACACCCTTGAATCACGGGATTATCTAGTCTTGGCAGATGTTGAGAATCCCTTGAGTCAGAATGAGAAATACACAAGTATTCAAGTGATGTATGCTATTAAGAGTCAATGCATTCTATGACCTGCTTGCTGGCCCTTTGTGTCAATAAAATTTTATTGCCACACAGCCATGACTATAGACACGGGAGTTTGTCAGTGGTTTCATTTCCAGTGCAAAGACAAAACTGCATAATTGCAACAGGGACTGTCTGGCCCATGATGTCACCACCTAACCCTTACCAGAAAGGAAACCTTTGCTGTGTGACTTAGCTAATGTACATCCATCCCAGCAGAGACTGTGTGGACCCCGACCTGGCAGGTGCTCTGAAGATATTGGAGTGACTAAGACTTCGGTAGTTCTGTGTTCTGCCCAGGGGTAGAGGACAGTGCTTGAGAGGGGTCCTGACCCTGTTTTCCCACCACTACTGTGACACAGTACTCAGGTTGAACTGAACTTGATTTAACTGGACTTTGAGACTGTAATGGAAGGAAATTGTCCATGCTGGAGAACTGTGACTACTTTAGCAATACTAGTAGATAATTTGTATTGGTGTTTTTTCTTTTGTTTTTCTTTTTTTTTTTAAGACAGGTTTTTTCTGTATAACCCTGGCTGTCCTGGAACTCACTCTGTAGACCAGGCTGGCCTCGAACTCAGAGATCTGCTTACTTCTGCCTCCTGAGTGTTAGGATCAAAGGCGTGCGTCACCACCATTGGCAGTAGATAGTATTGTATCGATGACCCAGGGTACCTTGGTGCTCCTGAGACCCCATACTGTGCCTTAATTCCCAGACCACAGAACTCCACACACCTCTGGGCAGACTGGGGCTTCGGGATTGCTCAGAGAATAAAAGACAGGGCTTCGCTTTGGAGCTTCAAAACAAGAGTTCCCAAAGACTTGGCACCCGATAATGGCTCTGAAAGCCAAGGATTCTGCTCTATGTGAGCGAGCAGTTTTTTGTCTTTAATGGTTTCAAAAGCTTCAGTCTTCAAGAGCTGTGGTATAAAGTTTATGTTACAATAAAAACATTGGAAAGGGGAGATGAGAAAAGGCCGTGTTATCACTTAAAAAGTGATACCGTCTCCCTGGAAGGAAGGAAGGAAAACGAGAGAAATAAGAGGAGCAGGTGCCATTAAGTATTCTATTGACTGCTCACGGCTGTGTAGCAAAGCAGCCCCAATCTGGTGCTTTCAGACTGTGATACTAGGCTGGGGAGATGCTTCAGAGAGTAAAGTGCTTGCTGTACTAGTCGGGAGACCTGAGTCTGGACACAGAAGCACAGCTATCTACAATGCCAGCCTGCTCTCGAGGGGAAACGGAAGGCAGAGACACTAGGCTTGCAGTGAGTCAGCTATGCTGGGATGCAGCCATAGACAGATTTTGTCTTCAACAGGGTGGAGAGGTGAGGGCTGACAAGAGAGGATTGTCCTCCAACCTTTACCTGTGCAGTATGTTGTGCGCATGTCTGTGCTCGCACACACACACGTGCCTGTGAAATCGCACACACAGGCATGTGAGATTCTTATGTATTTTGCTCTATATTCTGTCATTTGGGCAGGGTGTGATGTAAAGGTCCCTCGCTGCTCCAGTGGCATCAGCCAGGAGGGTTTGATAGAGTGGAACTCAGGGTGGTTGGAGGGATCATTTTCAAGGTGGTTCATTCATATAGCTGGAAGGCTGGTTCTCATGATTGGCAGAAAGCTTAGTTGGTGCTAAGGTTTCTTCTTTCCTGGGAGTGAAAATTCTCCATGGGCCGTGTGAACTTTTGCATAAAGCCATGGGGTCTAGGAATTTCTTAGAGCTACTTGGTTTCTAGTCTGGTTACCTTGTTTTTTTTTTTTTTTTTTTTTTTTTTTT
>NC_022015.1:10910897-10919979 GCF_000317375.1 Microtus ochrogaster
TTTTTCCCCCTGTAGTTCTGAGCATGAAACTCAGGCCCTTGTACATGCTAAATATGCATCATTGAGTCACACTCCCAGGAGCCCTTTCTGTTTTTTATTTAACTATTTTTTACAATGTGTTTTATTAGTTTTCTTTCCCTTCTCCCAGTTGTTTCCAGATACTTTCCCTTCCCTACCCACCCAACTTCATGTTCTTTCTCTCCCTCCCCTACCTAAAATATGAAAGAAAAGAAAGAGAAAAAGTAAAAAAGACCTAACAAACCAAACTAGTCAACCAAGGAAGCATATAAAAACATGGGGTCATTTTGTGTTGGACATGGGAGCTTCCCTTGAGTATGGTTGGTATACCCAATGTCACTTCACTGGAGAAAATGGAGTTTTCCTCTCCCAGTAGCTATCAGTTGCAAATGCTTCTTGTTATGGGTGGAACTTTGTGCCCACTTCCTTTTCTCTGTGCTGGGATTTGTCAGATTCGAACTTGTATGAGTCTTGTGCATACTGTCATGGTCCCTGTGAGTTCATATGTACCTCAACCCTGTAATATTTGGAAAACACTGCTTTTTTTTTTTAGAGCTATCCATCACCTTTGGCGTTTATAACATTTCTGCCTCCTCTTCTGCTTAAATTCCCTGAGGCTTGAGGGAGGGGTATGATAAAGACATTCCATCTAGGGTTGAGTGCTCCAAGGACTGTCACTTCACACATCGTCCAGTTGTGTGTCTCTGTTAATTACCATCTTCTGCAAGAAGAAGCTTCTCTGGTGAGGGTTGAGCAAGGCACTGATCTGTGGTTACAGAACATGTCATTAAGAGTCATTCTATTACTCTATTCATATAGCAGAATAATATAGTTGTAGGTTTTCTCTTAGGACCCATGATCCACCTGGTCAAAGGTCCTTGACCTCATTAAAAGTGACAGGTATGTCCTGTGAGATAATGCTTTTGTACACTGTAAAGGTTTGTCACTTGTATTGATTCAATAAAATGCTGATTTGCCAATAGCAAGACAGGAAGTATAGATGGAGCAACCAGACTAGGAGAATTCTGGGAAGAGGAAAGGGGAGATGCAGTCACCACCCAGATGCAGAGGAAGCAAGATGAGAATGCCTTACTGAGAAAAGGTACCAAGACACACGGCTAAACATAGATAAGAATTATGAGTTAATTTAAGTTGTAAGAGCTAGTTAATAACAGAAACTTCCATATACATATATGGGTCCCATTTCACGAAGTGGGCTTTAAATCCAAACAAAAGGTGGTTGGTCCAGCATCCCTTTTTACTTATACTTGTAGTAGACCAGTTTTTTCCCCCAGAGACAGAGGTAAATATGTCCCTTGTCTTGTGTATTTTTCCATTTTTGATACATATTTTAGTTTAAAGTGTGTGTGTGTGTGTGTGTGTGTGTGTGTACTAATTGCCCGAGCTCATCCTCAATGAATAGGATTAGGTTATTGCAGCTAGAGAACCGTGGGGCAGGGGGCGGCTCTGAAGGAAGAAAAATTCAGCTAGGAGAGAGTAAAACGGACTGTAGTTTTGCCCACCTTTAAAAACTGCAAACCTTCTGTGCTGAGCTATGCACAGAAGATATGCACACAGGAGATACAGACTCAAAGAGTCGAGTGGGAAGTAAGGTGGGGGCTTGTGTAGTGAGTGCCTCTCCAGGGGGCCCAGACAAGTGTCATCTCAGAATGCCCAGCTTCACAAGGCCCTGTCTCCCTTGAGCCTTTGTAGAACTGAGGGGTGCCCTGGGGACGGACACTGTTTAATCCTGCTCAAATGCAAGGCAGAGCCGCAAAATTGAACAGCTAAAAAGTGATGGACATTTGATCATTGCTGTCCAGTCTGGCTGAGGCTGCATCGGCTCTGCAAGCATATATTCCCTTGCCAGGCTTCCCCTCAGCTGCTCCAAAGTTGTTTGCACTGGCAGCCGGGTGCCTGCTCCCACGCCTGCCCACCTCCCCACGCCTTGGAGGCAATCCTCTCATCCTGAGAGAAGCTCAGAGGCACCACAGTGACTTCTCTTGGCAGTCAAAGGGCCCCAAATGTCCAAGGTAAATGTGGTGGGGGGAGGATGCTCCCAGTGTAAAGATTGTCTCATAGGCAGGGACTTCCCTAGTGAAGACCACCTTCCCAGTGCTGGACAGAAGCAATGATGCTGAATGTACAGAATCCTGGAAGACTGGATTCTGCCCAGAGCTGGTCCTGGGGTTTCTACTTTAACCCCGGCTCACACTTTCCTGTTTATGCAGCTACTCCCATAATGCCTCCTTGCTGTGGAGGCAGGATATTGTGGAGTGGAGCACCTCAAATTTTAGTATTTGAAGGATACTTCAGGGTCTTGTTAGTGTAACACAGCAAGTCTCAGTGTCCCAAGACTGCTCTTTTAGGGAATTTTTTTTTATCTTGGTCATAAAAGCATGCATATGTACTATGCTACACTTTGAGCTTTCTATTTTTATTGTTTTTTTGGTGGTGGTGGTGCTGGGTTCCCATCCAAAGTCTGTGCATACTACCCAATGCTCTAACCATGAACTACATTCACAGTGTCTGTGTTTCTGAGATAGGGGCTCATAAAAGTCCATACTGGCTTTAATCTTGCCACCCTCTAGCCTTTGCCTCTCAGGGCCGCTCCCACCTCTCTCTGTAAATTGTGTTCCCCAGGTGCCTGGGGTAAGTGGAATCAGGCCATCCTTTGGTAACAGGCTGATTTCAGTCAGTGAGATGGCTTCAGGTTTGTCTGTGTTGACATAGTGATAGGAGTTGCTCCCTTTAAATAAATGGAGTAATAATAGCCCACTCAATACCTATCTTCTCTGTACTTAACTGCTGTACATAACACTACTAACTACATGGGTGTGTGAGCCTCTGAGTAGGTGGGCGTGTGAGGCTCTGCTCTTTGTTTTGTGCTTGGGTAGAACCCAGGGCACTGCACATGCTAAGCAGATGCCTTTCTACTGAGCCCACCCCAACCTCCTCAGCCCCCGACTTGGCATTCTAACCATTCCCAGGAGATGCTGCCAGTGTCGGCCTTGGACCTCACTCTGCATAGCCAGAGTCCAGTCATTCAGAGACTGGGTCCTGAGTTCTGAGCTATTCTTGGATCTCGAGTTGTTTGTTAGATGGACAGTTAACTAGCAAATCCTGAGTGAATAACTTAAAGCCCTGGCCTTAGTCTCCTGTTCTGTAAAATGAGGATAATGATCAAGGGCACACATTTGAGTGTGTGTGTGTGTGTGTGTGTGTGTGTGTGCGCGCGCGCGCGTGCGCGCGGGTGCCCATGTGCGCACGTGTGTGTACGGAGGTCAGAGGAAGATGTCAGGTGTCTTTCCCTGTCACTCTGCCTTGTCCCCCTGAGACAAAATTTTCACGGAAGGAGCTTGATGGTCTTATTTCCCCCCCTGGCTAGGCTAGCCTTACTGGCCAGAAGGTTTCAGAAGGTCTCTTGCCTCTGTCCCCAGCACTGGGCTTCTGGCAAGGTGCTGTGCAGCTGCTCCTTAGGATGAAAGGGTTCCCTTCTGGAAAGGGAGGGAGGCTCCTGAGTCTCAGGAAGCAAACGCATCTAAGTAGTTCTAGACTCAAGGCCCCAAATCCTTAGAAGATGCACAGACCCCTCCTCTGGGTCATAGGACCAGGAATCAGTTACTGGGAAGAGGAGACTTTCTGGCCTAGGGGCTGCCGGGAGGAGACCTCCACCTATGTGGCTGCATGAAAGCTCTGCAGATCCAAAGATTCAACCTTTGTGAGTCGTTACCCAGGGTGCAGTAGGTTTTCCAGTAAGGCGGATGTCTTCTAGGTGTCCACACTCCTGTATGTAACCCCAGTAAACTGTGTCTTCTCCAGCCTGGACGTGAGTAGAACTTTTGTCTGTTACTGGCTTCTTGTCTGGTGTGAGTAGGAGTCCATTTTGTCTACCCAGGAGGCCATTCTCCTCTTTTACATGGTTTCAGGGGTTTGAATTCAGGTCCACATACTGGTTCAATGAGTTCCTTACTGAGCCATTCCCACAGCTGGGTACTTTGGACAACAGGCGTGTTGAATACCAAGTAACTGCTTATGACAGTGCCCGATAGCCGCTCTGTTGAACCTCCTGAAATGGCCATCTTTTCCAGGTCAGAACCAGTCAGATGCCGTCAATTTCACCAGGTCCAACCTAACAGCAAGAGTTTGAGATAGACTTAATAATAAGCATTGAACAAATGTCCACCTTCATTTTCAGATCGGTTACTCATCTCTAAGGCACAGGCTGAGTCTAGAAGAAAAATGCTACCCTCCCTCTCCTCTCCTTCCATCCCGTCCTGATCCCAGTCAGCAGTCACAGCTGCTGTTTTGCCTAACATTTCACAACACACCGTTTTCACTGGGTCTGCAAGGTAGAAAAAGTCCCTGGGCACCCAGAGGTGTTCCCAGCCCAGAGATGGTTTCTTCAGCTGTGTCCACCTAGCCTTGATTTTAACTGTGACCTGATTCCACAGGGCTTAGCAGCCTTTGGGGGCCAGAAGGATCCTGTCCCTGCTTAGGTTATGTCTGCTCTTTTGGTCCATGCTTCTCCTGCAAAATACTGGTCCTCAAAGATCCTAAACTCCTACCTCTGACTTTCTCTTTCTGCCTTTTAGCCTGAACTTCCAGTCAGCCTCCTGGACCATTGTTCTGGTTGTCTGATACAATGGAAAGAGGAGGAACTTTCTGTGGGTTTGTCTTGAAAATGCAGCTTGTTCCCATCCCGAGGAAGACAACCCCTCTAAGAAGTGAAGTGGTGCTGGACCTGAGGATGTCCTTGCTGCACCCACAGAGCCTCAGCTGATGAGGGGGGCATTCCTTGGCTTCTGTAGGTCTCCTTCTTTTATAGTGCTGGGATAACAATCCAGGAACTTGTGCATTCTAGGCCAACAAGCTACCATGAGCTTTGTCCCCTTTAAATATTTCTGTTGATGTTCTTTTATTTTAATTTAGATTTCTTTTTTGAGGAAGGGTCTTGCTATGTAGCTCAGGCTTATTTTGTTCTCAGCACCCGGATCCAAATTCCTGGCATCGAAGAGGTATAGCGCCACACCTGGCTGGGGACGAGCATAGGAAAAAGTGGCTGTGACTGTTGTCTTCAGCTACAGTCTTGAAGGCACCAAGGGAGGAAAAGAACCCTCTCTGACATTCCATATGTCTGTGCACCTAAGTGCCAAGGTCCTTCCTCGGCTCTTTCTGCTATGTATAGAAGTCATAACAGCCCACTTTTGCCGAGGATCATTTTAAGGCTTTATGGTCTCCAGCTGTTTGCTCCCCGGTAAGAGGACAGTACATGCCTTATCATTACTATGTCATCAAAATGCTTCCCAGGGAGAGAAGCAATGCTCATGCCTCATTGTCTTTGGGCTTGGTCATGTGTCATGTTAAGGGCAGTACGACATGGGGAGAATGCAATAGCCATTTTAGCAGAATCTATGACAGTCCGGCTCATTTCTGCCAGGGGTCCCACTCTTTCCCCTCAGTCATAAGAACGGTGCCTCTCATCACTTCTTTCAGAAGAGCAGCGTCTCAGCATGAAGCCAGGAAGTGAGCTCCAGTGGCTGTACGCCGTTGACCTTCAGAGCTATTGATAATCTATCAAATCTGGTAGACGCCAGAGCTCACTGTTATCCTGGGCACTGCTCCAAGTATCCTACATTGCTGGGGTCTTTTCTTATTAAAATATTCCATTTTATTTATTTATTTTTTGCTATTTTTAAAATTTTAGTCATTTGAATAGGCATATAATGATATGTTACTATAGCTGTAATTTTTTATTGATATTTATTGAGCTCTACATTTTTCTCTGCTCCCCTCCCTGCCTCTCCCCTCCCCCTTCAATTATTCCCCAAAGTCCCCGTGTTCCCAATTTACTCAGGAGATCTTGTCTTTTTCTACTTTTTACTTCCCATGTAGATTAGATCTATGTAAGTCTCTCTTAGTGTGCTCATTGTTGTCTAAGTTCTCTGGGATTGTGGTTTGTAGGCTGGCTTTCTTTGCTTTATGTTTAAAAACCATCTATGAGTAAGTACATGTGATAATTGTCTTTCTATGTCTGGGTTACCAAACTCAAAATAATGTTTGCTAGCTCCATCCATTTTCATGCAAAAATTCAAGCTGTTGTTATTTTTTTTTTTATGCTGTATATACTCCATTGTGTAAATGTACCATTGCTGGGGTCTTAATATGTCACCTTCGAAGCATGGGTTGCAAACTCGATCTCCAGCACAATGTGGGAGGTGGGACTTTTGATATTAAGTACCCCCTCGTGATGCCCATGCAAATGGATTGATGTTGTTACCATGGGATTAGGTTTGTCTTCGAAGAGGGAGCTTGCTCCAGCTTATGATATGGGAAGATGTATAGAGAAAATCTTCATGAGCCAAGTGCATGACCATAATTCTAGCTCAGGCTGAGGCAGGAGGATCTCAAAATGGAGGCCAGCCTGGGTACCAGTGGCCTCCAAAACAATAAAAAACTCTTGCCGTTCCTCTTGGCTGCTCACTGTCGGCAAAGACACTATTGTTGAAGATAACATAGATCTTTGATACAAAATATAGAGAAAAATCAAGCTGGAGTTGCGCCGGAAACTCCCTGCCGACTGGCAGCTTTCACAGTGCCAGGTAGTGCTATATTGGCTGCGGAGGTGTGGAAGGTATCAGTGATCTTATCCAACTGTGACTTTTAGGAACTTCAATACCAAAACCTGTCAGGCAAGCTGGGTCCACTGATGCAACCATGGCCCAAATGTTATAATTGGGTTTGCGGTTCCTCTACAAGAGGGAATCCCTGTCTATTACATGGTCCAAGTCCCATGATGGAGGAGGTCTGAGGCCCTGGGGGTAGCTAAAACTGCTGCTTAGCCAAACTTACAGAGTGTTAAACTGCCTTCTAAATATTGGTGCCTGTTCCCACAGACAAAGGCTGCCCTCAGCATTCACCAGAGAAGCCTGTCCTGCAGTGAACAGTGGCGAAGGCAGAGCGACCCATGGCTGCATGCACAAGATGCTGAGAAGACAGGACGTTTGAGGACTCAGCCTTCAAAAAGACATTTATGTGGCCCAGTAAGGCCCAGGAAACACTGCAGTAGAGGGTTGGAAAGAATGTAAGATCCAGAAGACAGAAGGACAAGTGTCCCACGGTAGCCATCTTCTAAGCATGGCGTGGTGGTGACAGTCGTGAATTCAGCAGTTGTGCCTCCTGGACCCACACAAATCTGGCTCTCCTAACAGTCAGCTGTGGAGTGGGCTGGGCTCGCGGAGCCCCACCACTTACTGGCATTCTGTTAGGTATGAACAGACTCTGGAAAAGGGAAGCTGCCGAGCTGTGTGCTGGTGGACCGCGGGAGTCCATCGGGCGCCAAATCCACAGTCACTGGGATGGTCCTAGTTAAAACTCTGAGGGACAGAAGACAGAACAAAATCTGACGAATGTGGGAAATGGATTTGTAAGGAAGAAGTGGGGGCAGGGGTAAGAGGGATATGAGAGAGACTGGGGCAAGGGCAATCAGAATGTGTTATGTATGTGTATGGAACTGACAAAGAATAAGAATTATCAATCAGAAAATAAAATTCCATTACAAAAGGCCCCCATCCTTGACCTTGGGCTGCGAAGCCCCCAAAACTGTAAAAACGAAACAAAACAGAAACAAAACCTTCCATTTTTTATAAAGTACTCAATCTGGTGCCCTCTTATTAAAAGAGACTAATAAATAATGTTTGTACAAAGTCTTATAGCAATTTTATAAAATGTATATTGGTTAGGATATGGTAGAATTTTGCTGCAGGAACAAAAACCCTAGCTGCTCAGGGGGACAGCTAGATGTTATCTGTAACTTGTGTGTCTCCACTGATGCTTGGCAGGGAGATCTGTTTCTCCTTGTCTCTGGGGAACTGGAGATAATAGGGGCTCTGACCTTGGCACCTAGTTATACTAGAGGACAGAGCACCCAGAAACTTGTGTTCTTGCCATTTCTGCCTGGGGGTGATACCATCATTGTGCATGTGTTCTGCTGGGTCAAGACTGACTGCATGGTGTTTCCTGAGTGTCAAGTTGATGGGACTTAGAATCATCACGGAAACAGATCTTCGGGACTGTTTATGAGAGATTATCTATAGTGGGTTAATCAAAGTGGAAAAGTTCACCTTAAATGTGTGTGGCACCATCCTGTGAACTGACCCTAAATGTGGATGGCACCATTCCCATGGACTAAGCCTAAATGTGTGGTACTGGACCCCTAAAAGTGGGTGGTGACGTTTCATGGGCTGTGGTCTTGGACTGAAGCTGAAGACGAAATGCTGGGTACAAGCATTTCCTGATCTCTGCTTCCTGACTGTGGGTGCAGGATGACCAGCTGCCTCCCCCATCACACTTTCCCCAGCAGGGTGGACTGTACCCTAAGACTGTGAGCCAAAGAAACCCTTCCTCCCCAAAGACGTTTTTGCCAGGCATTTTGCTGCAGCAGCTACACAATGACTACATGCTCCTGCTTGACTGAGTTGGCAGGTTGGAAACTCGCCTGGACTGAGCTAGTGAAGAGGCGGGGGTGGGGAGAGACGTTCTGTCCCAAGGAATGAACAAATGGGTAGCACATCGATAAAACTGTAAACATAACAATGTAAAATGCTTCTAGACACCAGGACAGGCAGGTCAGACATGTAGGAGCAAGCACAGGGACAATCAAATTCAATAAATATGAATTTTATATCAGCAAATTTTGCTGCCAGCTCATTAAACCGGAGTAATAAGTGTGGGTCTGAGGAGCCTCTTGACACACTGCAGCCTGGAGGAGGGCTGAAGAGGAGAAGGAGTGGGGCCTCCCTGGGAAGAGGGGAGCAACAAGATGAGAGAACATTTACCCCAGCAGCCCTGGAGGCTCCAGAGGAGAGGTCTTAGCACAGCAGCCCCAGAGGCTCCAGAATGCCCCACACTGCAAATACTGCAGCCCTTGCAGGAGAAGATGGAAGCCCAACACAGAGCAAGCAGGCATTTGCTACTTCACTGACTCCCTCCAGGAATGCTTTCCCTCCCCATCTCTGCACAGCTATGTGCACAGCTATGGGCACAGCCATGGGCACAGCTATGG
>NC_022015.1:10923293-10942894 GCF_000317375.1 Microtus ochrogaster
TATCCATCCATCCATCTATTATCTATCTATCTATCTATCTATCTATCTATCTATCTATCTATCTATTTATCTATCTATCTATCCATCTATTATCTATTCATCCATCATCTATCTATCTATCTATCTATCTATCTATCTATCTATCTATCTATCTATCTATCTATCTATCTAGAATTTTATTGAGATGACTTACAGGCTGCAGTCCAACAATGCTTAGTTGTGAATGAAATGTCCAAGAACCTAGTTTTTGCTCAGTCCCATAAGGCTGGGTGTCCCAGCTGGTCTTCTGGATGTGCTGACAAGCCGAGGACAAGCAGGCAAAAAAAAAAAATGAACTGTCTTTCTTCCATTGTCCTTAAAAAGGCTTCCAGCAGAAGGTGTGACCCAGATTAAAGCTGTGCCTTTAGTCTCTCAAGGTCTGAATTAAAGCATGCTGTTTTCTTGCCTCAAGATCAGGATCACAAGTGTGCCCTCCATTTCTGGATTATAGTTCCTTCCAGAGATAGTCAAGTTGATGACCAAGAACAGCCATTACAGTAAAAAATTAAATACTTCTAACTAGCTAGCAGAGAGGATTTCCAGTGTTCCCAACATGGACGATACATATTTGAGGTGTTGGATATAATAGTTATCCCATCTGGTTATTATGTCACACAGTATCCCATGGTCATGTAAAATTAATGTGTCTACCATGTTTGTCTACTATGTTGTAAGCAGAATTCTAGTCCCATGTCTGAACTTTGGCACAATTCCACACAATCCTTACTTTTGCTCATGTCCGGTGAATCAACATTTACTGTCAGCTTGGAGTGGAGTGTTTTGTTAGGTACTGAGGAGTCACTGGCAGAGGAGACACAGACTCCAGATCGTGAGTCTCCTTGGTTACACAGAGGGCGGGTAGCCAAAGCCATGCTAGCTGCAGGAGGGTAAAAAGGTAGGGACTGTGGGCGAGCACATGGTGTGCATCATCCGTCAGGTCCCCAAGAAGCTCAGCTTCACTTCCCTTCACCCGGCTTCTCTTTCCTCTATAACCCTGCCATTTAAATTGCACACTCTCTCGGTGCCCTTTGCCCTCTCATCTCTTGGTCCTCCACTCCTGGCTCTTGGTCCTTCCTCTTGTGCCCCTCTCTCCTGTCTCTTCTCTCTCTTCCCCAACCTCTCCTCTCATGGCCCATGTTCAGTCTGCTGGCCATGTTCAGTGTGCTGTTTCCTCTCCCTGCTCTGGTCTCTTCCAGATGCCTCTGGCTTTCTCCCTCACAGCAACAATAAAATCCTTCTCCTCATCCGTACCGAGGAGCCATCACGTCCTCTTTTCATTCACCAGGGAGATGCAGCAAACACTTTTTCTCCCGACAGAACAGCAAGGGAATGACTCCACCCAGGTCCAGTTTGCAAGGCAGTAAGTCCACTCTGGTTCCTTCCAGGGGCCTGGGAGACTTAAAGGCAGCTGCGTCAGTGACGAGCTCCTCAGGAAAGCCACTTCCCTGAGGCTTTCTTACAACGTGTAGGCAGTTCCACAGCAGAGTCTCTTCTCTCTTGAAGCTGGTTCTGCTTTTGTAACCCCTGTGAGTCCTGTAACTGGAGTTTTCTGAGACTTGTGAGTTTCTTCGGCTTTACTAGTGATAGAAGTCTCTCTCTTTTCACTAGGAGGGAGCATTTGAATTCCCAGGAAACAGTTTCCCAACAGCACAGGAGAGTAGTTCATTCAACCCACGCAGGCCCAGAGGGTGTTCTGTGGGAAGCCACTCTGGCTGAAACTGGAAGGAGCATGGACAAGTTACTGAAGAACGAAAACCCTAGAGCCACTGTGTAGTCAGAGCTCTCAACCTGGGGAGACATTGGGGAGCTTTGGGGGTCACATATCAGATATCCTGCATATCATATATCTACATTATGATTTATAATAGTAGCAAAATCACAGTTAGGAAGTAGCAATGAAACAATTTTATGGTTGGGGGCCACCACAACATGAGGAACTGTATTAAAGGGTCACAGTATTAGGAAGACTGAGAACCACTGCTCTAGAGGAATAGAGTTCAAAGAATATGGGTGTGTTGTGTGTGTGCGCACGCATGCATGTGTGCATGTGTGTCTGGGTGTGTGTGTGTGTGTGTGTGCATGTGTGTCTGTGTGTGTATGTGTGTGTGTATGTGCGTGTATGTGTGTGTGTGTACTGGGTGACTGTCTCCCACTGGAAAACCTGAGAACCCAGTAGTTGTTCAGCCCATGAGGTTGAATGTCTCAGGTGGTCTTCAATATCTGCCAAAATCCTAAAGAAGTAGGCTCTAACGCCAGTGAAGGAATGTATTTCTAGTAAGTGTAAGGGCAAGCGGGCAAAGAGAGAGCCAGTTCCCTTCTTCCACGTCCATTACAGTGGCCGCCAACAGAAGGTGGGGCCCAGATTAAAGCTGGATCTTCCCACCTCAAAGATTCGCATTAGAAGTGGATCTTCCCACTTTAAATGATTTAATTAAGAAAAACAGCCCTCACAGGTGTACCCAGGGACTTGGGTCTTAGTTAAAACCCAGAGGTAGTCAAGTTGACAGCTAAGAATAGCCATCACAGCACCCTGTGAGGACTTCTGTGTCCTATTGCTCTTTGGTCTTTGTGAGTAATTGCAATAATCCAATTTGAGGCTACAGATAGAGAACAGAGAACAAGGCCGGGCAGGAGAGTGATGCTTTGCTTGCAGGGCTTTGGAAACTTCCTGCTCCAGATTCATTCCCAGGAATGTGGGTGTGAGCCCCAGGGCAGCTCAAGCACTGGGGCTGGTCCAATAGAAGCTTATCACCTGTTGTGATTGACAGGTTAAGGGTACAAGGTCACTGGTGCTGATGACTGCAGGATGGTAGTGGTCAGGTGACTGAGCACCATGTGCTAGGTGCCAGCCCTCCTCCATCTAAGGTTATTAATGTCATGCCATACAGTGTTGCTGTGGGACATCAGCAGAACCTAGAAACGGGCGGTTTAATATTTTCGGGCAGCTCACCTTTGCCGGGTAGTTGCTGCACGGCGGAGCCCTCCTGGCATTGCGTTAGTTTCTTCAGTTGCTGCTGTGACAAAATGCCTGACAGGAAATGACTGAAAGTAAGAAAGGGTTCATTTCGGCTCGGGGCGGGCAGTCCATCATGTTGAGGAAGTCATGGCAGTGAGAACGGTTCCGGCTGAGGTGACGGGAGCGTGAGGTGCAGCCAGCAAGTGAGGGAGATGAACGCTGGTGCTCAGCTCACTCCTTCCTTGTCGTTCAGCCTGAGACCCCAGCCCACCGAGTGATAACACTCACACTCAGCATGGGATTCCCTGTTCAGTTAAACCTCTCTAGAAACATCCTCACATACATGCCCACCAGAGGTGTGTCTCCTAGGTGACTGTAAACTCAATCAAGTCGACAGGCAAGATGAACCATCACAGGTATTGAACACGCCTAATTGTCTCATATAGCTATGATACCTGGAATATCATCACCTCACCTTGGCAGGTGAGGAAATGGAGGCCCAGAGTGTAGAGGGGAATCCTCATGATAGGAAGAGCTGGGAACTGAACCAGTCATTTTAAAGCCCTGAATGGATCTTTTTCAAAACCCTGGACAGAGCCAAGGAACTAAACAGCTGGTTAAATACAAACCAGAGATTGCCAGCATTAGGCAACCGGGGTGATAATGTACTTCACGAAAACAAAATGATGAGGGATTTCAAAACCAGGTTCCTTAAATACAAAGTGATGTGTTTTTAACAGCCATCTTGTCCTTCATGGACTGGTTGTTCTAGGTACCAGATGTGTCTGGGCCATGGCTCTCAAGCTCTCAAGACTCAACATACATGCGACTTCATGGATGTGTGTTTTTTTTTTTTTTAACACAGAGATCCCTGGTATTTTGGAGAAAGTAGTTGACTAAATAACCAGAGGCAGCGTTTTAACTCATAGCCCTGTTTGAGCTTGCTCTGGAGAATGCAGGGCCATTTCTCACAAGTTCTACCAGAGGGTCCAGAAAGGTCTGACCCAGTCTCTAGGTGGTGGCAATGAGGGTGAGATTCTTCACCTGTATCTCTGAACTTAGACATGATGACCACATCTCTTCCCAGCCCTACGTCCCTTTCAGGGGAAGCCACCTAAACTCTATAGCCCCGGATTTCTTATTCTCATCATGCATCAGGGGTCAGATTCATTAACCTTTTTTGTTATGTGCTCTTGAGAAAGCCGCAGAGTTCTCTAGGCTCAGTTTTACTCATCCACAAAATGGGCAAAAATTGAGGCATTATGAGAAGACTACCAGGCACTGAAGAGATGGCTTCCACAATTAAGAACACCTGCCGATCTTGCAGAAGACATGACCTTGTGTCCCAGCACCCACATCAGGGGGCTGGAAGCCAACTGGAACTCTATCTCTGGAGAGATTCAATGCCTCTGGCAGCTGTGGGTGCCTATATCCATGTGCCCACTTACACTCATACCCACTCACGCACTCTTAAAAATAGGAAACGTAATGTTTTAAATAAAAATACTGTCAAGTAGTAAAGTTAAGGAAGAGGATTGTTTGGAAGGTTGAGTGAGAAGGGAGAGGCAAGTGAGCGGTCTGGCGGCAGCTGATAGTCGTCCCTTCTCCTCTCTCTCCTACCTTTGCTGGTCGGATGCATTGCTTTCCCTGGGTAAATTCATTGCCCGTTCACTGTGAGCATTTAATTCAGTAAGTGGGCTCTAGGCGTTAATGAGGTGCCAACTGTGCTTTCATTTCTGAGAAATTGGGGTTGGACTATGTAGCTTTCTTTCAGTGGTCCCTTGTGGGCTTCTTAACCCAAGTCTGAAGCCGTTGATATCCCTTTCTGGTACCTAAGTGTTGGGATGGAGGGCAGGCATCCATCATCAACACTAGTCAACTCTTTGTAAGACTTGGGTTGCCCCTAGCAGCCATCTGCTGTGATGCCCTTGGATGGGAAGACTTGTTGCTATGACTTCATTAATGGACAACTCAGGGCTGGAGTACTCATTAAGAAGCCCAGAAGGTGCACAGCCATACCAGACTGGTAACTGGTCCAGACATCTTCTGGGTTTCTGGGGACCTGTGGTATTAGTCAAGTTCTGTTTCTCAAGGTCATGGACTGAAGGCTTGAGCTCCCCAGGTCGGTTACCATACCCCCTAACATGGCAGCTTGTCTTCTCCAAATGACCAAGCGGGAAGGCAACGGCAAGTCTGGTACCAAGGCAGGGATCATGGTCTTCTGCAACCTGGCATGGGAATGGCATGTCACTACTTTTGCTGGGACTTGTTGATTAAGTGACAGGTCCCATGTACACTCAGAGGGTGGGAGCTACAGAGTGGAGTCTGGGGTCCCTGGGGAATCTGGCTGCCACAAAAGAACACTTTTAATAATAATCTCTAATACTATTTGTGTGCTTCTTATAGATTCCAAAGCACTTTTAATGAGTGTTGTATTTGTTTGTTGTGTGCTGCATTTTTTGTGTGCATGTGTCTTTGTGTGTGTATGTGTGTGATATTGCTACATGTGTGTATGTATATGTATATATGTATGTGTGTTGATGTGTGCTTCATGTGTATATGTGTGCTGTATGTGTGAGTATGTATTAGCATGTATATATGTGTATGTATACATGCATGTTTGTATTATGGGTTTGTGCATATTTGTGTATGAATGTGTGTGATGTGTGTGTATGTGTGATGTGTGTTTCATGTATGTATGTACACATGTGTATGTGGGTGATCTTTCCTATGCAGTTTGTACAGAGGCCAGAGGGAGACATTGGGGTGTACTCCTCTATCATGCTTTATATTATTTTCTTGAGACAGGGTTTCTCATTGAACCTGAAACTTGCTGATGTTTTTTTTTGGCCAGACTG
This sequence comes from Microtus ochrogaster, assembly GCF_000317375.1. Lineage (NCBI taxonomy): Eukaryota > Metazoa > Chordata > Mammalia > Rodentia > Cricetidae > Microtus > Microtus ochrogaster. The sequence continues at coordinate 10,929,147 of NC_022015.1, forward strand.
GCAGCCGGCAAATTTCAGTGATCCTCCTGTTTCCCCTCCCCATCCCCAAGCACTGGAGTTGCAGGCGCACACAGCCATGTCTGACTTTTACATGGCTCTGAGATCCAAACTCAGGTCCTCCTGTGTCTACAGCAGGGGCTCTCACCCACTGAGGTCCTCCCCTATCCTATAAGCATATAGTAATGCATATCCCCCTCATGGCTGCCAAGGTAGCTAATTTCTGTAAAGCCATCAGGACAGGACCTATCATCTCTGTGCTCACAGTGAGGAAACTGGCATGCAGAGACTCGCGGGGACTCACCCAGGATCACACAGTTAGAAGGAAGAGACAAGGTACCAATCCAGTACTTAGTTTATGAGCTTAGGCATCAAAAAGGTCATTCAGCGGTGGGGTTGATGACACATGTCCTCAAATACAGAAGGTACACAACAGTGGCCAGGACACATCATGGAGAAGGAGGAGAAGAGACAGCAGCAGTTAGACTTTGGGTAGACACAACTTAGGGGCAAGGCTCATTCTGCTGACTGTTTCAGTGGCTCTGTCCGTTGTGGTAGGGACGGTCAATGGGAGACGGTCAGAGGGACCACTCACGTCACAGTGGACAGGACGAGAAAATGTGAGCTAAAAGGAAGGAAGGCAAGACACAGCCACCGGGGACAGACCCCTAATACCTTACTTCCTCCAACCAGCCCCCACCCCCACAGTTCCATCACTTCCCACTATCCAAATTCCAACTCCTTTATTAGGCTAAACCATTGATTATTGTCATAGCCCTCATTATCCAATCATTTCTGGACATGTCCTCATAGACCCACCCACAAGTGTGCCCTACTCACCTCCTAGGTGTTTCTCAATCCAATCAAATTGACAATCAAGATGAACGGTCACAGGGACATTAAAAGTCAGACTTCATTCTAATCCTACTTGAATCCAGGTGACTTCCAGCTTCGTGGCTTTGGGCGACATCTTCATTCATCCTCCCAGTAGGGTGGCTGTGAGGTTCAGGGGCCATAACAGATGCCTAAGGACCTGGTAGGGCGCCGGGCTTGCAGCCTGCACAGTTGCTTCTGCTGCTTCGGCGGGAGCTGGTCACGAAGGACTGTTGTTTATAAACATGCACTGAGTGCTTTTCCAAGTGTCTTCAAAACCCCAGCATTAATTGTCAACGGGCTGAGCTTAGGGACTCTCTTTTTGAAGTAACGTCTGGACCGGCTACTCTGTGTTTGTTGATTCTGCACACAGAAAGCCACTTGATTAAGAATTGATGAAAAAAAGTAGTAATTCAGGCAAATAAAAGATGCTGCTTGAGAGGAAGCTTTGACAAGCGTGAAATGATTGCATGAGTGTGGCGTCATGGTTAATGGGACTGAGTAATTGGCCTTGTGGGAACCCGCCAAGCTAGAAAATGGACAGCCAGGGTATTTGCCCACCTGGGTTGAGGGTAGACACCCAGAAGCACATACTCAGTGGTGGGGTGCTAGGCAGATGGGTCCCTTTAGTCTTTCTGGGTTGAGAAATTAATAGAACCAGAAATCCGACAGTGAAAAAAGTATCAACTCCATCATTAGGTCCTCAGGATTGTGGATGTTCACTTGGGACTATTGTGCCTAATCATCCTGAATTTCCCCAGGCTGGAATGTAAGACCCGGGGAGGGTAGGAAGGAAGAGGGGAGAAGGGAAGAGAAAAAAGATGCTAGAAAGGAAAGACGGTAGAGGAAAGGATGTGGTAACCATGTAACTCCCTTCAAAGGGAACAGTGAACTGATGAGGCTCTCATCAATGGTAGAAGGCTCTCGTCAATCTACCAATCAGATGCATGCTCTGCCTCCTAGGGGTGGAGCTAGGGCGGGGCAAAAGGAAAGATGATGGTTTAAGTATCTAACCTGTATTTTATGAGCCAATCTGGGTAGTAGGTGAGAGAACTCTGGTTCCTCACTCCCATTAGGGCAACAGTTCTCAATGTGTGGGTTGTGACCCTTGGGGGAATCTAATGACCATTTCACAGGAGTCATAGATCAGATACCCTGCATATCAGATATTTGTATTACGATTCATAAAAGTAGCAAAATTACAGTTATAAAGTAGCAACAAAATCATCTTACAGTTGGGATTACTGTAAGATGAGGAACTGCACTAAATGGTTTCAGCGTTAGGAAGGTTGAGGGCCTTCATTAGGGAACGATCGTAATACTGAAGAGCTGAGTGTCTGTGAGTCCGGTCCTTCACACAATTTACTGTGTCTGTAGCTCTGTCTGGCTTCCAAGTCAGATGGTGATCCTCCTGCCTCAGCCTCTCAGGTGCTGGGATTAAAGATGTGAACCGCCACACCTGGCTCTTGTTTTAGTTTTTTTTTTTTTAATTTTAAATGTGTGCGTGAGTCTGTGCGTGTCCAGTGTGCATGGAGGTGAGGAGAGGGCACCAGATCTTGGGAACTGGAATTGCAGATCTTTGCTGGGCACCAACCTCAGGTTCTCTGGAAGATCAGCTAGTACTCTTAGCTGTTAAGCCATCTCTCCTGTCCACAGCCAGCTTGTGACAGAAGAGTAAGAGTAATCCCAACGAAAGATCCTGGAATCTGGCTATCTTATCGACCTCTTGAGGTCACACAGTTAGGAAAGGTCACTCTGAGACTCAACTCTACAAGTGCCTGATAGCAAACCTAGTGTAGTTTTAAATGCCACTTTTCTCAGAAAGTGATCCCTGGACTTTCAGTTCAGAATCACCTGGGAGGCTTTTTTAAATGGAGGTTTCCACAGAGCTGCCTCCCACAGCTGAGCCTTGGCTCTAGAGGCCTGAAGGTGGGGGCATGGTGATGAACCCTGGTTCCAGAAGCCTGAAGGTGGGAAACATGGTGACGAACCCTGGTTCCAGAGGCCTGAAGGTGGGGGGAAGGTGATGAACCCTGGTTCCGGAGGCCTGAAGGTGGGGGGATGGTGATGAACCCTGGTTCCGGAGGCCTGAAGGCGGGATCATGATGCCGAACCCCCTACACATGTCTTCAGACGGGTCTGGACACCTACTTGAGTTTGGGAATGAGGGTGCAGGAACTCTAGGCTTCCAGTTCCGTGTTTTGCTAACTTGCTTTTGGCAATTGTTTGCAAGCAGGGTTCTTCTTTGATGATTTTTTCCTAATTTATTGAATCTGGCAGCTTGTGGGGAGCTGGGGGAGTGAGGCCTCTCTGCTCTCTGGTACCTGAGCTCCTACAAAAGTCTGGATGTCGTCCCTGCCCTAGTCTGTAACATAGATGCTTTTTCCTTTTGTCTAGTGGTAACCCTCATGCTAACGGAGGTCAAGAGCAGCTCGGAGGATTACCTTCTGACCCACTTCTTTGCTCTTCAGGGCACGGTTGTTTATATGGATTGGCACAGCCACTTACATACATTTGTATATATCTGCATAGATTTGCATACATCCGGGCTGTGCTTAGTGCTCTCTTATTTGTTTGGCTCTATCTTGAATAGGCTGCAGTATGTGCATATGCATATGAAGTGTGTGCACACTGCAGCACCCTCCCCGGTCCTCTGATCTAAAACTTCACTGACCCTGATTTCAAGTTATCTTTTCTTTGCCCCCAGTTTCTTATGATTGTGTGTATGGTGTACATATGTGTATGCGTGGGCATGTGTGTGTGTGTGTGTGTGTGTGTGTGTGTGTTGTGTGTGTCTGTGCATGGAAAACTGTGGAGACTTGGGGTCAGTGGCAGGAATCACCCTCAACCACGATTCTACCTTGGTAATCGAGGCAATGCATCTCAAGCAAATCCAGTAGTCTGGCTAGCCAGCTTGCCTTGGCGATCCTCTTCTCTCCCTTTTGAGGATGGAATTATAGACAGACTGCCATGCCTCCCAGCATTTACGTGGTTTCTGGGATCCAAATGCCTGTCTTCACACTCACATGGCAAGGGTTTAAATATTGAGCTATCTCCCAAGCCTGATTTCAAGTTTTAAAAAAATCTCCCCACTGGTAGATATTGTTTTGGGGAACCTGACCTGGTTGCTGGAGCAGGTGGAGCTCCCTTTCCTAGGCAGCTGGAGGCAGTGTTTGCAGTGCTTAACAGATGGGGTTTGCAGTGAGATGTGGGCTCAAAGCCTAACTATTTACCACTGACTATACCGCTTAGCTGTTCACAGCACTGTTTTCCCCAGCTAACAAGAGTAAGAATAGCATCTCCTTAATAGCATTGATGGTTGTATTGAACACGGCTGTGGCAGCTGCTGTTTCTTCTGATCCTGACACCAGCCGGGAAGACAGCCCCAATGAACAGCATCATTCCCTCGTGTTTGCAGTGATGGAGATGGCCACGATGAAAGAGAACTCACACTGCTTCCCACCTGGGGCCTTTCGCTCTCTGAAGACCTGTCATTTATATGTTATCTGAATGTGTATACGCGTGTGAAGGTGTGAACACTCTTGTGTGAACACACGGTCCAGAAGAAAGCATCAGCCCCAGCCCCCATCATTCTCTGCCCATTCTTTTGAGTGTTTCTCCAGAACCAGCCGCTTGCTTTTTCTCAGTCAGTCTGGAAACCAGCAAGCCCCATGGGTCCTCCTTTTCTTGTCTCCCTCTGTGCTGAGATCACAGGTGTGCGTGGGATTCCTTGCTTGTTACATAAGTGCTGGGGTCTGAACTCCAGTCCTCATGGGTGTGCAGCAAGTATTCTTAACCACCAAACCATCTCCCCAGCGCCGTGTTGGCGTCCTTAACTCTAGAAGAGAAGCATTCCGTAGGGGGGAGAAGAAGGATTCCACCCTAGTGGGATTTTTATACACATGTCCATGGATTCTTTAATCGTCTGCTCCTTGGGATGTAGAGATTAAACCCTTTTCTCTGGTGTCCACTGGACTTACTGTCTGCATTAGACATTTTGTCACGATGTCAGAAGACCTGACATAAACAGCTTGAAAGGAGGAAAAATACATTTTTTTCAACCCCTTGATCCTGAGCCTAGAATCCAGCAGAAACTCTGGTGGTGAGGATCATGTGGCAGCAGGGAGCATAGGGTAGAGGCTGCTCAGGGCAGACAGGAAGCAAAGAAGAGGAAGTGGAACAAGATGCAGCCCCACAGGTGCCCACCCAGTGACTTCCGTCCTCCAGGTAAGCCAGGCCTCCTAAAGCTTTTAATGATCTGCCAAAATTGTCACACAAACTGGGGACCAAGCATCCCATACCTGAGCACTTCAGAGAGACACTACATATACAAACCAAAGCACTATCTGCATTCCAATGCATAAAACATGGCAGGACGGGATAGTATGGCTAAGACTAGGTCTCCATCCCTCTGCTTATGCCTTGGGTGCACACACCTTTTGGGTCCCGATTCACTACCGCTGGTGGAAGCCACATGGCGAGAAGCCCTCTAGAGGAACCCACATGGTGATGTAGTACAGTCTCCTGCCAACAGCCATGTAATTGAACTTGGAAGTGGCCCTCCCAGTCAGTCAGGAGCAGTTGCAACTGACGGCTTGGCAGGGACTGCACAAGGGAGCTTGAACCAGGAAGCCAAGCCTCTCCACATTTCAGACCTCCAGCAGCAGTGGAATAATGAATGTTTGCTGATTAAATGTTTGAAGTAATTTCTGTTCAGTTTGGGGGTAACTTGTTACACAGCAGTTGCTAACTGGAACACTTGGGAAGATGCATTCCGACTACAGATGCTCTGCTCAGGGATCAGAGGCGCTGTGCCTCTTGAGCTGAAGAGTGGGAGTAACCGTAGCGCTAGGACAGGTTTGTGCAGCAGAGCGCCGAGGCGTACCTGAGTGGTGGAGCTCAGCTTGCGGTTGACAGCCACTGACATGGTTGACGCCTTCCTGTGCAGGGCACACTCGCCCATGTGGACAGCTTACACGCTCTATGGTAAATAAATAAAGCATGCACATAGTAGAACACAGTTTTTTACTCTTTACCAGGTTCATGGCTGAGGCCCCAGCAACCCAAGACAGATCAACAAGGGAAAGCATGTGTGAATATTTAATGTATGTTTCCATGTTGGAAACCTTTGACGCAAACAGGGAGCCCTGTGCGAGTTTTGGTCTGATGGAAGTGGGCAGCCATGTAGAAGCAGGAAGGCTATGTGGTCTGCTGGTTAACGTGGTTTTACTCTCCAAGGGCGGTGAATTGTTTGTGAAGACTCCTGGGTTTGGGTTCTTGTCTGTGTGTCTTCAACATTCCATTCCATTGCTTTGGAGTGAGGAGGAGTGGAGAGTAGTGAGTAGCAGCAGGCCGCTTCCCGCCGCCTGGCTCCTGCACGGCTAGCTTATGCCCCCAGATAATTACACGGAAACTGTATTCTTTTAAACACTGCTTGGCCCATTAGCTCTAGCCTCTTACTGGCTAGCTCTCACATCTAGATTAACCCATTTCTAATAATCTGTGTACCACCACAAGGTGGTAGCTTACCGGTAAGATCCTAACCTGCGTCTGCCTCGGAGAGGAGAATCATGGCGACTCACTGACTCGGCTTCTTCCTCCCAGCATTCTGTTCTGTCTACTCCGCCTATCTAAGCTGCTGTCCTATCAAAAGGGCCAAGGCAGTTTCTTTATTAACCAATGACCTTCCTCCACCAATGGAGTTCTTCTGGTAAACCTCAGGGCAATTTCAGAGCTTTCTTTTATGGCCTGTATTAGGGGAGAAGGTAGACGTGACCCCCGGCTCCTGTTTTCTTAAGTGCAGGGGCAGAGTGGTGTGTCCTAAACCTCACTGTGTGACTACAGCTTGTGATAGCTGCTGTACCTAGGAACCTAGTCAGTGGCCACCCTCCACAGAGGCAGAAGCAGAGGGGGTGGGGGAGAGTCTCGTTCTAGGGCTGGTGGGAAGCCACGATCCTCTCTCCCATTTATGAAGCAGATAGGATGCTATCTATTGATTTGTACGCATATATGTCTGTCTGTCTCACTCTCCACCTGTCCTGTATTGAGTGGTGTGTGTGTGTGTACTCTCTCACACAGAACCATCTCAGCTCCTCATTGACCAATAATTTTGAGTTTCTACTGTAAGGAAATTGCCTTATGTTATGTTAAATGCCACAAGCATGAGGATCTATGTTAGAGTCCCAAAATCTTAAAATAAATTAATAAATAAAATGTGCTGGGTATGGTGGTATGTGCTGGTGCTTGGAGATGGTGAAAGCCGAAGATTTCCTGGAGATCACAGACTGGTCAGAATAGCTTAACCAGTAAACTTGGGGCCAATGGGGAGAAGCTTCCCAAAGGAGGTAGATAACATTTCTGAAGATGATTGCAGAGGTTGTTCCCTGGCCTCCTCCACATGCGCACACACACACACACACACACACACACACACACACACACACACACACACAATGCAACCACATATACACACACAAATAATTAATAGAAGACATCAGCATGATCAAAGACCAGAAAGCGAGAGAGCCTGTAGATGAGACAGGCAAAGGGATGCAAGGATGGTCCCTGGGAGCCTTGCAGTGGCTGCTTGGTTGAAGTTAGAAGTTTCGAGCAAACAATGGCCTTGTCATGTTGGGTTTCAGACACTATGACTCCTGCAGGAGGAGGAGTCCTCTTTGAGGGCAAGTTGGGGTCAGGCTGGGTCTGGTCTGGGGCTGGAGACAGGAAGAAGCATGGTGTCCTGTCTGCCACTTGCCTCTGAGAGGCAGCTGTTTACTGGACCCTAACCATCACCTCACTTCCTCAGTGGCCCGCGTGCCACCTGAACACACTCCTCAGACTGAATTCCAGAGCCACCAAGTCCTTAGCTCAGTTGCTGCTGTGAGCTGAGTCGATTCACTTGTGGTGAAAACTCATTAGCGGTGATGGGGAACTAAAGTGCTGGGTCAGAGAAGAGCTCCCAGAGTGGGGGCCTGGCTTTCTCCCGCAAACAACACTTGTGTAAAGTCCCTGGAGGATGCAGAGGGGCTCCTGGAGGAGCTGCTTTGGACTCGATGATCTCTCTATGACTCTGGAGAAGTCCAGGCTGTGGGAGAGGAGAGCGTTACTGATGAGGTTGAGTGCCTTGGGCACCGACCAACCAACCCATCCATATCACCTCGAAGGGACCCATAGTTCCTACGGCTGTAGAGTGTTCAGCCAGAGGGCACACAGCAGCCCTCAGTGTGGCCTGGGAGAGGGCTGGACTAAGGCAGCCTTTTCTGGGGATGGCAGAGACAAACAATAGCCTTCTATCTTTGTTTGCTTGTTTTTTTTTTTTCTTAAAAAAGAAAGTAAATTTATTTTTTAATACAAATGTTTTCAAAGACGGAAATATATTTATACTTGAAAGTTTTTTCCTTAACAATTACTAGCCTTGCCAAATTTACAAAATCATGTATATTTTAATGTTTGAGTTGGTAACATTTCCATGTGGTTCAAAATTCAGGAAACATGAAAAATTTCAATGATAAATATTTCTTCCAGCACCTTCCTTAGCTGCTGGGTCGCTGTCCTCGAAGGCAGTTCATGCTGGCAGCTTTTTCTCCACCCTTGGACAATTTCTTAGTCCAGCTTCAAGACAAGGAGCCTCTTCCACCAACAGTCTCCTCCCGGTAATCGTTATTCTAGGTGGGATCTGTCTTTTACTCAACAACACCCCTGCCCCATTGCGCTCCCTCCCTCTTTTTATCTCCATTCTTCTTTCTCTCTTTGGTTTCTCTCCCTTCATTTTTTCTGGGTTCCAGGGTTTCAGCTCTCTCTGGCCAGGGAGGAAGAAATTTTCTGGAGCCAAATATGAGGGACCATGGCCTGGGAACACGGATCTAGGTTGTAACTGTTCCAACTTGGACACAGTTTCATGCATTTTTTTTTTTATAGTTCAGAACTAAAGAAAGTCATGAATCAAGGAACTCTTTAGATACATTGGTGGAAGCATCAGACAGGAGGGTTGCAATCAAGCAGGGATATTGTTGCTATAGGTCTCAGATGCTGTCTGATGACAGATCTTAGCTGCTGGGTGTGTGGAAGATAATGGTCTGTGATGATAATGCATCCCCTAAAGTCTCTCAGGATGTCACAGAATGGTTGGTCAGACACAGAGGTGGGGAAGGACTAAAGATAGCCCATGATACTTCACTCCAGATCTGCAACATTCCAACTTCACACAAAGACAAACTCCTGATCAGTCAATACACTCAACACAGCATGGCTTTAGTTGCTTTCTGGGAACTCAGTTCAGCAGCAATGGTCACCATTTATCTGGACAGAGCTCCTTTTTGTTTTATTACCAATTAGTTAACACTCCCTTTCATTCTGTTCTTTCCTGCTCCACAAAGACAGCATCTCTCACGTGTCTACCTTCTTCACTTTTGTAGATTTGGCTATTTTTGTGTGTTTTGTGTGTCTTCATACATGCATGAGAGCTTGTTTGTGGAGGCCGGATGTTGAGGCTGGTTATTTTCCTCAGTCACTTTTCACTTTAGTTTTTGAGACAGGGACACTCATGGAACCTGGAGCTTGCTGGCTGACTGGGTTGGCTGGTGAATGAGCCCCAAGGACCCCCTTGCCGCTACCTTTCCACTAGGGGATTACAGACACACACCAATGGACCCGGCTTTTTGACTTGGGTGCTGGAGATTTGAACTCATGCTCTCCTGCTTGCTTGACCAGCACTTTACTGACTGAGCCATCTCCTCATCTTTCCACTTTTTAAAATGTGAGTCAGTGTTGAGCAGGGACCTGGGCTCAGCCTTATGCTAGGGACTCACAGGCTCCAGCTCCACTCTAATGGAGTCTCTGGGCCTAGGCTATCTGGGAATTTCTTCTGGCCTCATGTTGCTATACAGCATCCTTGAAATTCTCCCCACTCCTGTCTCCTCTGTGCCTCTGTCTTTCCATGTGACTCCCTGCATCTCTTTTTCCACCTCTGATTCCTTCCTTCTTACTGCGTGTGTGTGTGTGTGTGTGTGTGTGTGTGTGTGTGTGTGTGTAAGTGAGGCACGAGGTTGGTTGGTATCAGGTGTCCTTCTTGTCTATTGTCCTTGTACCATCATCCAGAGGCAGGGGTTCTCACGAACCCCGAGCTCACCGTTTTAGCTAGTCTGACTCCGGGACTTGTTCCAGGGATTCCATGTCTTTGCCTCTCATGCACTGGGGTTACGGGTAGGCTGCTATGTTCACCCAGCCTGACAGGGACCCTGGGAATCCAAACTCCAGCCATGCTTGCACGGCAAACACTTTACCCACTGGGGTACCTCCCCAGCCCCTGTTTTCCTTTCTTGATGCTTCCTCTGGGGCAGTCACTTTACGTAAAGTCTTCCTTTGTGCCTGTGGGGGTTTAGTGAGGGGATGCTGGTCTCTGAATCCCCTGTGGACACCAAAATCTGAGGGTTTTAAAGTCTCATAGAAGTGGCATAGGTTTGCATGTAACCTATGCTCATCCTTCTCAGTAGCCTAACTCACCTCTGTGTGGCTTATCACACCTCTCCTGTGTCAAGGTCATGCGGTCATGCACATAGCTGCTAACTGGTCTCTATGTATTTATTACAGTTGTGTAGTTTGGAATAGATTCATTCTGTCTCGGTCAAATCCCTGAAGATAGAATCTCTGGCTACAGAGAGATGACTGTTTAATCTCACAGGACTTCACTCCCACTCGTCATGCAGTGGGACTGGATTTGCTGATTTGCCCAGTGAGGACGCTACTTCCCGGTCTCCCCCAAAAGACCCACATGCCAGTGTGCTAACCGTGTGGGATTGTTTTAGCTGTCAACTTGACCACCAACAGTCCCCTGGGAGAGCTTCACTTGAGAATTGTCTAGATCACGTTGGCCTGTGGGCATGTGTGTAAGGAACTGTCTTGATTGCTAGTTGAGATGGGGAGATCCACCCTGAATGTGAGCAGCTTCATTCCACGCGCTGGGCTCTGGGCTGTAGAAGAAGGAAGGAAGCCAGATGAGCACAGCCAATCTGTCAAGGATGCATTTACTCTGAGACTGCAGATGGGATGTGACTAGATGCTTTACTTCCTGCCTTGACTTCCTTGAAGTAGCAGAATGGATCCTGGGGATGTGAGCCAATGAACTCTTTCCTCCTCCAGGTTGCTTTTTGACAGAGTGTTTTATCACAGCGACAGAAAATGAACTGGACTACCAGTAAAACAAGCTCTTCCTCTAAAGAGATTTCAGGGGTTCAGGGTGGTGCTTTAGCTGAACTATAGTTAGATTCTCTAGACAGGGGTGTGGTTCACCCAGTCTGCGTCCTCCCAACAGGATCTTTCTTTCTTCATCTGACTTCTTTTCTTTTACCCTCTCCTCTTTCCCTCCTCATTTCTTCTCCTATCAAAACTCCTTTTGGAGTCTCTAGAATTCAAAGTGTACCTCCCTTTGATCAAGAAGAAGCCTGGTGATTAGTTGTAAAGAGCAGCTATTGGTTGGGTGGGGACCGGGGTCTACTGTGGGAGAGAGAGGCACTGGCAATGGAATCGGCCAGCTTGCCATCACTGATAAAATACCCAAGGAAATCAAGGTCTAAGGAAGAAGGTTTATTTTGGTCCATGGTCTCAGAGGCCTGGCCCATGATTCTTTTGCTGAATTTCTTTGGACCTGTGCTGAGGTAAGGTCTCATGTTAGTAGTGCAAGCGTCTCACTTCATGATGGCCAAGAAGCAAATGAGGAGCAAAAAGGAGGGGCCGGAGTATCGCTATCTTCTTAAAGGGCATGCTCAGTGATCTAACCCCCTTCCACTTTCTAGAACTCCCATTGCTTCCTGGCAGCACCACCACTAAGGGACAATTGAGTCTCTGACAACATGAACCCTTGAGGGACACTTAGTGAAACCACAAACCACAGCATGAACATTCTGCCCCCAGCTGGGGATGGTAGCTGGGAAGACAATATAACTGTGTGCTAAGACCTGAAGCCACTAACAAAACTAAGAGTGGATATACTTGGCATGGGTGTGCACATATATGCATGCATGTTTGTATGTGTGCACATGTGTATGTGTGCATGCACTTGCACACAAATGGAGGGCAGAGATTGGCCTTGTATGTTGTTCCTCATGGTTCCTGGAGCTTGCAGAGACATCTAGACTGGCTAGGGTCCCTCAGAGACCCTCGCTTTTTGGGATCCCCAGTGTTGGGATCACAAGTGCACAGCACCAAGCTCAGCTTTTTCACACAAATCCTGAGGGTTGAACTCTGTATGTCCTCATGTGGGAAGCACTTGACTGACAGAGTCCTCTCTCTAGATACACAGCTATACCTTCAAGCATCTTTTTAGATTATAATTTAATTACAACATTTCTCCTTTTCCTTTTCTCCCTCCAAACCCTCCCATACAACCCTCCCCATTCTTCTTCAAATTCATGGCCTCCGTTTTCATCAACTATTATTGCATGCAGATATGTATGTGTATGTACATATATATTCCTAAATATAACCTGCTCTGATTTTTATCATCACTTAACATTGGTGAGAAATTTTAAATATTTTTATAAAATATATCATCCCCCCTGACATGCCCCTAAAAATACAGGTTGGATGTAGCAAGACAGACGATTTCAGCCTGGAGGCAGGACAGCAAGATTTGTATCTCTACACTGACGTTCACTACTGTGTGGCCTTCCGTGATTTACTCTGCCTCTCTGTTCCTGGACTTTCCTAGTTGTAAGTATACGGCTCTACGAGCTGCAGAGAACTAGCAACAGCGCAAATGACTCTCATCCATAGAAAAAGAAGTAAATCCCCTCTGGTAGCATGCAGTCTGTTATCAGGTGTGGCTACTGACCAGTTTTGCATCTTTTAAATTGACTTCAGGAAGTCTGATGGTGTGTGCATTTACAGTTATTTATTTATTTTTGATTTCTTTGAACCTGGTTTTCTCTTTAATTAATGAGTTGAATAAAATCCTTGGCATGTATTTATAAGACTATGTATTTTATCTAAATTAAGGGAAAGGGGGAAGTGATATAATTATATTTTCATTAAAGCATATCCTGGCCGGGCGGTGGTGGTGCACGCCTTTAATCCCAGCACTCGGGAGGCAGAGGCAGGCGGATCTCTGTGAGTTCGAGACCAGCCTGGTCTACAAGAGCTAATTCCAGGACAGGCTCTAAAACCACAGAGAAACCCTGTCTCGAAAAACAACAACAAAAAAAACAAACAAAACAAAAAAAAATAAAGCATATCCTGGTATGGGAATACGGCTCAGTGGTAGAGTGTTCGCACATGGTGAACGGTCCCTAAATTCAATTCCAAGCACCATGTAACAGTTTGCATCTCCCCCCCCTTAAGAAAAAAAAAACAGTTCAGTTCCTTAACTTGTATCCAAATTTCTATAACAAAACAAGCCTCTTTGAGACTTGGGAGGTTCAACGAGCTAGACTGAACTACAGTTCCCAGAATCTTCTTTCCCCCAGGTTGCCCATGAAAAGCGGCTCACTCGGGAGTAGGGTGGGGTGGGGGGCTGTTGTGGGGTCTCCCTGCCCCCCTCCCCCCCATGATTACCCTCAAGAGTGCGGCTCTTCAGAGCAAGTGTGTGCCTTTATCTCCAGGATGAGATGACCAAAATGAGAAGCAATAAGAATGGAAACTTATATTTGGGGAGTCTACCTTGTTTATTTTTTGTTTGTTTGTTTTTTGAGACAAGATCTCTCTGCATAGTCCTGGCTGTCTTGGAACTCACTCTGTAGACCAGGTTGGCCTGGAACTCAGAGATCCACCTGCCTCTGCCTCCTGAGTGCTGGGATTAAAGGCGTGAGGCACCACTGCCCGGCTCTACTTTGTTCTTGATTCTCCTATTTTATATGCATCTTCCTTTCTCAACCACCTTTCTGTAA
>NC_022015.1:10943067-10949764 GCF_000317375.1 Microtus ochrogaster
GGATCTCTCACTGAACTCGGAACTTGTAGTTTTGATTAGACTGGTGACCATCAAGCCCCAGTGGTGTAGGAGGTCCTTCTGATTGTGTGTTGCTTCCATTGGTTAATCAATAAAGAAGCTGCTTGGCCTGATAGGGCAGAACTTAGGTTGGCAGAGAAGACAGAACTGAATTCTGGGAGGAGGAAAGCAGAGTCTGAGAGCCACCACGGAGACGCCAGGTCAGACATGCTAAATCTTTTCAGTAAGCCATGACCTTGTGGTGAACACAGATTAATAGAAATGGGTTAAATCAAGATGTGAGAGTTTGCCAATAAGAGGCTAGAGATAATGGGCCAAGCAGTGATTTAATTAATACAGTTTCTGTGTGTTTATTTCAGGTGTAAGCTAGCCATGTGACTGGGACAAATAAAGTACCCTCTCTCCCTGTTACACCTCAGTGAACTTCCTGTTTCCTTCCACCATAAGGTTGGGGTCCAGAAGCACACACAGCCATGCCTGGCTTTTTATGTGGATGCTAGATCTTGAACTCAGGTCTTCATGCTTGTGTAGCAAACATTTTTATCCACTGAGGCATCTGCTGAGCTCCTTGTGATCAATCTCCTAAGGGGGAAAACCATCTAAATCTAAATATATGTCTACACCTCACATGAACCAACTGTGTAGTCACAAAATTATTAAATGTTTAATTTTTTTTGAGATATAGTCTCATTATCTAGCCCATCCTGGCTTTGAACTTACAATCATCCTACTTTCTTCTTTAAAATAACCAGTTGAAACCTAATCCCCAGTTGAAATGTAGCCGTCTGCTCCTGCTCCAGCACAAGTTGTTACTTCTGCTCTGGTCCCCTAAGGGAGTTTCCAGCAAAGCTCTGCTCTGGTGGGAAAAGGTCTCATCCAAACCTCACTCAAGAGGTTATTTGGGAGGGAGGAATCCAAGAGAGTGGCTGCCTTTGCCAGGGTGGAAAAGGGCAGCTCCCAACCGAACAGGCACAGGGCTTGCATAGGGCTTTTGGGGTGTACTTTTTCTAGGGAGAAGACTTTCAGGATGGGAATTGGTTGGATTTCAATCCCCTGAGTTTAGAGAAGCTCAGAGATTGGCTAGATTTCATGCCCTGGGATTCGTTGGTTTTCCTGCTTAGGGATTGGTTTTGTGCTCAGTTGGTCAGGGGAAGGGTGTGTTTCTTTAACTCTGGCTCCAGGGCCAAAATGTGTTTCTTTCTCCAGCCCTTTTCAACCCTTTGACTTTAGTTTCAAGGCTAGGGTGTGGTCCTTTCTCTGCTGGCTCTGGTCCAGGGTTAAAATGTATTTCTTTGGCTCTGGTTTCAGGGCGTGTGTGTGTGTGTGTGTGTGTGTGTGTGTGTGTGTGTGTGTGTGTGTGTTTTACTAGCTCTGGGCAGCTCTGGTTTCGGATCAGAGTGTGTTTACCCTACAATTAGAGTATTTGTGACAGAGTCCCTCCTCACCTGCCTCCCCATAAAGAGCTCTCTTGTTCTGTCACAGGCCACAGCAGCAAGAGCACCATCCGTATACAGGAAAAGAGCCTTCACCAGACAGGCAACCCTGACCTTGTACCTCCTAGCCTGCAGATCTATGAGAAAGTTCTATTGATTATTGTTACTTGCTACCAGACTGCAGCACTTTGTTATATAGTAGCTCAAACATAGTAAGACGCTAGCCATAGCCACATCCACTTTTATGCCAATATCTATAGGTCTAATATTTCTGCTCCTCTGATTGAACCCTAGCTGGACAAGAGTCTACTGAAAGGAGGGACTAAAGCTGGACAATGGAAGAACCCAGGACTGTGTGACCTCAACATCCCTGTCCTTCCCTGGTTCCAGTCGCTAGCCTCCCTTGGTGATTTCTTGTGTCATCTGTTCGTTGTCTTTCGGAACTAGATGGTTAGTGGACTCCATTGATTCATACTGTGGTCATTAGAGAAAGAAAAACCAAGGTAGAATGGACTGAAAGCGTCCTCTCTGCTGCATAGCCCTCAGAGTGCCAGAAAGTGTTGTGCAGGCTGCTGAAACAGTTTTCGTCAGCTCTTACTCAGCAGTGGGTGTTCTGTGCAGCAATCCTCAGCTGACCCAGGAAGATGAGCCTGTTAATGCAACAGTGAGCGACTGCTCTGTGACAGATACTATGTTACCAGCTGATTTTTATCCACTCCTTGTCGCTCAGCCCCTATCTGCTCCTTCTTTTTCAGCTTTCCTTTTCTTCCTTTACCTTAGCTGTATCATAAGAGAGAGTCTTACCCGTAAAGATTATGGTGATGTTGGCAAAATGATACTTAAAAATTCTGTTGGTGTTCTAAGTATCAAACATCCTAGGAGGAAAACAATAAACTGAACTAAATTGTTTTTCCCTTGGGTGTGGCTCTTGCTTGTGTGGTTCTTCTCCCATTAAGGTCCCTATTATGTGAAGTTTTGCATCTTGGTGGAGTCCCCTTTTCCTGGCTCGAAACTGCCCAAATTTTGCTATTATAGGTCTCAGTTTGGTCTGGCACTGTTTGGATTTCTGTATGCAATGCGATTGTGTTTCCGCCAGGAATCAGCTCTTCTTTCTCTGACTTCCTAGCTTTCAATCAATTTCCCCCCAAAGCATCAGCAAACCTCTTCTGCCAAGGCATTAGTTTTGCAATCAGATGCAGCAGGTCTTCTATGGGAGCCATCTTAAACTCCGGGTGCCATTCTGGAGAGCCTCCCTGATGGGGTACTTATGAAACACAAACCAGCTACTGAAGAAATTGTAAAGCGAAGAAGGGAGTTTATACTGGTCACAGCATACCAGAAACCCGTGCTGTGGCTCTCCATACCTGCAGATGGAAAACATTTGCAAAATGATTGTACCTAGACAGAATATGTGGGGATTTTAAAAAGTCTCTTAGCAATATAGTTTAACAATGATTTACATAGCATTTGCATTGTGGTGAATATTTTAACTAATTTGCAATGGTTTAAAATATACAGGAATATGGATATAAAATTATATTCAAATGCTGTGCTGTTTTATATGAGGGACTTGAGCATCTGTGGATTGTGGTCGTAGAACCAGTCTCCTGTGAATACAGAAATGTCTATTCCCCACTCCCCTTTGCTTGGCTCCCTGAAGTTTGTTTCCTATTTAAGGAAAACTCAAACTTAATTTAAAGAGAATAACTAGAAACCTCCTACAAGAATACCAGGGCAAATTAACTCACCCATGGCTGGTCAGATGGCTCAGTGAGTGGAGTGTTTGCTACAAAAGCTTGAGGACCAGGGTTCAGAGCCTCAGAAGCCACATCAATGGCAGAGAGGTGTGATGGCTTGCCTGTAACCCTGGCACTCGGACAGTGGACATAGGGTATTCTGTAGACGGGCTGGAGAGCTATGCCAGTAGAATCTGTGAGCTCTGGGTCCAGCAAGAGATGCTGCCTTAGTCAATAAAGTGGAGAGCAATTGAGGAAGATACCTGGCAGTAACCTCTGGCTTTACACATGGGTATGTACACATATACATGCACACATATGTGTGCTCACATGCTAACATGCATGTCCGTAATACCCCCGCTGACCTCCTCACAGATTCCCCCCCCATAGTTAATAACAGAGCACTTTTCTGATCATGTTTATTGAAGAGCTGGAGAAAAACAAAAATATCATTTAGTTTAAGAAGTTCTAAGGTTTTTGTAAGCTACCTCATTTCAAGGTGGGAGAGTTAGTACATTTTTAAAATATATATATATATATATATATATATATATATATATATATATAATCTTTTGAGATTATAATATAATTGCATTATTTCCCCTTCCCTTTCTTTCCTCCAAACCCTCCCATGTACCCTTTCAAATCCATGGCCTTTTTATTCTTGGTGTTACATATGAGTGTGTGAGTGCCTGTGTGTGTATACATATATATTCCTAAACACATAAACACAACCTGATCAATCTGTATAATGTTGATTGTGTGTATATGTTTTCAGGGCTGATCATTTGTATTGGAGAATTGATTGGTGTCCTGGGGAAGACTATATCTCCAACTTTCAGCATTCCTTAGATGCCTGCAGTTCTTTGTCTAGGTTTGAGAACGCATGAGTTTTCCCCTGTCTGTGTTAGCGTGTCTATTGAGATGGCCCTTGTGCAGGTCATGTTTAGGCAGCCATGTTTGTGAGACTTCATAGCTGTAACTTCTAACATTTCTAGGATATTCAGTCTCACAGTAAGTGTCCTGCTCATCTGGCTCTTAAGCTTCCTAGTCCCTCTTCTGCAATGATCCCCGAGCCTTGGGTGTAGCAATTAGGTTGTAGATGTTTCGTTTGGGACTGGGCTCCACAACTCTGCATTTTGATCGCCTGTTGCTGTCTTTGCTGGTCTCTGTCTGTTGCAAAAAGAAGTTTCCTTGATGAGGGATGAGAGCTACACTTGCCAAGCTACCCTTGGACATAAGGATAAGTATTTAGAGTGTAGTTAGGAATTATGCCAGTTTAGAAAAATGGTGGTTGTAGGTTCTTCTCCAAGACCCATGCCCCTAGTTGTCCCCCAGAGAGAGACAGTAAGTCTCAATTGCTGAAGACACCATGCACTTTGGGCACAGGGCCTAGAGGCCCCTCAAGCTGGATCTGACTTGAAAGCTTCCTCACTAAGGATCAGTTTTCATGGTACCAGAAGGCACCAGAGAAGCTTCCAGAAGGAAGCAACCACCATGCCTACCCAGCTATGACACCTGTGAACCACACCAAGGACCAACATGGCACAATATCTCCATGGGTATAATAGTGGCACAGAGACTTTGGCAGTAGCCAGTACCTCTATAATTGGCCTCAAGCCTCACTCAGCAAGATGAAAATTGTACCTGGCACTGGAAACCTACTTCATTTCTTAATATCAAATTCTATACAAGCTTTCTCCTTTGAATGTCTTGCACATTGCAAGAGCCAATTGTACCAAGTCTCTTATTTTCTGTACAGCAACAGTTATTCAGCTGATGCTCAAGAGAGTGGCCCAGAGGACATTGAAACATTCTAGTTTGCTGATTTTCATGTCTCTGCATCTCTCTATGCAGTGGGATCAGTCTCTCCTGCATCTCCCAGCACCATGCTGAAATGTCAGTTCTCAATGTATAATCCACAGCAGAGCTCCGGCTCAGTCCTCATTGCCACATACAGCCCCTGCCAGGCTGAGCTGGTGAGATCAATAGCAAGGTACCATCCCACAGAGGAGCCCTGGAGTTCACCAGCTCAGCCTGGGGGTGGACGCATTGTGATGGTGAGGACTGACCATATGGTATCAGTACCTGGTTACTGAACAATATTGTTAAACCATATTTGAAGTCATGTCTTACTAAAAGTTCTTCATTCCTGGTGTCCTCCTTTTCTTTACTCAGACTTCTGGGGTTCCAGCCTGGGTAAAGAAATCTGAAGTCAAGAAAGGCAGGGCCTGGGAATCTAAACTGTAACAAGTACCTCAGGGAATTCTCAGTCCCAGATCAGTTTTATGGGGCCCAGACATGATAGGCTTATTAGAGGTCTGAGCCTCAGTAGTTTTCCTTAAGGCAATACCTGGTTGCAAGACAGACCATAAACGAGACTAGCCAGGCACCACTCAGGAACAGACCATCCAAAGGAAATTTCTAACGTCCAACTGTTGTAGATAGGATCACCTGTCAGCACACACCCATCACTTTGCACCAGGACACCCCTAGACAAGTGTCAGCCAATCAGGATTGAAACCATCACCCCAAACCTTGCTAATGTACCTTTTCTGGGTTTGGCTTTTAAATAGTGCTCTCTAGAAATTATTTCCATCATTAAACAGTGGGTATCTCCTCTCACTGCTGTGCTGATGGTCCTTGCCGGGCTTGTACACATGCATGATAATAAACCTTGCTTTTGCATTTCAGCAAGTCGGTCTCCAAAAGTGGTCTTTTGGGGTCCCCACGGAGTGGGCACAACAAGTTTGAGTCTGGGATGTCCCCAAAATGTCAGGTGTGGAGAAGTGGATGGATCATGGGGGCTTTATATAAATCTATGCATTGATTTATCCCTGAATGGGGCTATAGGGAGGTGGTGGAACCTGGAGGAGGTGGGGCCTGGATGGAGGAGGCAAGTCACTGAGGTCATGGCCTTGAAAGGTATATCTTGTCCTGAACCACCCTTTCTCTGCATCTTAGTAATTTTTTACTGCTGTGAGGAGACACTATGACCAAAGAAACTTGTGGTGAGCTTTTGGGTGCTCATGGATGAAAGACCACAGCTATCATGGCAGGGAATATGGCATCAGGTAGGTAGGCATGACCCTGGAGCAGTAGCTAAGAGCTTACATCCTGATCCACAAGCATGAGGCAGAAGAGAGAGTGTATGTGTGTGTTATTGGGGATAGTGTGGGTTTTTAAACCTCAAAACCTACTCCTAGTGACACAATAAGGCCACACCTCCTGATCCTTCCCAGACAGTTCCACCAACTGTGAACTGAACATATAAATATGTGAACCTATGGGAATCATTCTCATTTGCCTCAAGGCCCTCACGAGGTAAGCTTTGTTCTCCTGTAACCTCTTCACCATGATGGTCAGTGTTATTGTGCCCAAAGTGATGGGGCCAAGTGACAGTGGTTGAAGAAGCTCTGGAAATGTGAGTCAAAGTAAACTCACTCCTGTCAAGACATTTATCTCAGGTATGTTGTCATAAGGCATCAGCAGACATGGACCCAGGATTCC
>NC_022015.1:10949924-10952127 GCF_000317375.1 Microtus ochrogaster
GACTACCAAGATTACAGACCTAAACCACCACACCTGGCTTATGTGGCACTGGGGATGGAGACCAGGGCTCTCTGCCTGTTAACAAGCACTCTGCTGACTGAGCCACATCTCTAGGCCCCTGTTTTTAATTTTGCAAGCCAGAAATTATTTCCATCATTTATTTATCTCTCTCAAACTTCTTAAACATGCTAAACCATGGTTTGAGTAAAGATAAGCCACCTCCAGGCTTGGGGTGATTCCTATTGGATGGGTTAAGGGAAGTAACTGCACGGTTCTCTGGCGGATGTAGTCATGGTGATGTGAAGGGCACAGCACAGCTCCTGGTCTGATCTATGGGCTCAGCAAATAATTGTTTTACTTGCAAATCTTGGCTCTTGATGCTGATTCCTGACACTTTCCTACTTCTGTCCTGACCTTTGGCATCTTATCTCCAACTCAGGTCTGTTGGCAACTCAGTCAGAAGTGAGGGAGTCGTTATGACTCCCTTCCTGCAAGGTCAGTGGGTGGACACAGGCATCTATATGGACCTTTGTCATGGCTGGCAGCCCCTGGTACAATCGTTGACCCCTGCTAAGTCAAGACACACTTCTGCTTGGCTTCTCTGCCTCCAGGGAACACAGCCAGGTCTCACTGGGATGACTCACAGTACAGTGGCTATGCTCTTGAGCCCTCTCTGGGATCATAGCCTCTTTCTGCCTGCTGAGTGGGAGTAGGCGGTGGATGGTCCCCTTGTCCAGATGCTCTCTCTTGATGGATGGTATGACCCAGGACATCTTTGCACTGTCTGCAGCATTCTGGAAACGGAGGCAAATGGTCCAGGGCTGCAAGCAGGCTCCTTACACTGGGATGTCAACCATCGTCCCTCACATCCTAGGGGATATTGGGAAACCAAGTACGCCTTCAGCATTTTCAGGAGCCTGTTAGTTCCTGGCCTCCTAGAATTGGCACATCCTACCCTTAAGACGGATTCCACCCTGCTGTCTTTAATTATATGACCAAAACTGCCTCCAAGAGGGATGTGACCCCAAGTGTGGCTCCGAGGACTTTGACAGCCTCTTAATCCATCTCCTGGTTCCCCTCTGACTCTCTCTTTAATCCATCTTCCATGCTACAATAGGCCCGCTCTCCTCCAAAACTGTAGCTCTGGTCTTGACTTTTCTGCTTTAAAAGCCTTCAGTAGTTTCTCATAACTCTCAGGATAAAGCTCGGGGGCATCAGCTAAGAGGAGGCTCACTCAGGCTTCTCCAGCTCACCTCTTAGTGCTGAATCACCCACTGCCCCCCTATGCACTGGGCCCTTCCAGACGATGGCTGTGTGCACTACTTGGGAGCCTGGCTCTTCTCAGCTGCAAACACGTCTCTGACTCTGTTTGTCTCTCTGTCCATCACTCTGGACATGTCTGTTTGTCTCTCTGTCCATCACTCTGGACATGCATACATGTGGAGGTCAGAAATCAACCTTGGTTGTACACACACACACACGCACACGCACACGCACACGCACACGCACACGCACACGCACACACACACTCATACCTATGTATCTGAGGAACATATTTTTCACCTCATTTTTTTCTGACACAGGCTCTCACTGGCCTGGGGCTCACTGATTGACTGGCTGGGCTGTCTGGCAAGTGAACACCAAAGATCCTCTCGTCCCCGTGTCTCCAGCCCTGGGGTTACCACCCTTCATTACCATGCTCAGACTTTACTTGAGTTCCAGGATGGTGCTCAAATGCTCATGATTGCATGGGAAGCACTTCACTTTGGTGCTTTCTCCCAAGGACTCTGCTCAAGGACTCTGCTCATGCGTCTTATTTATTTTTAATACTATTTTATGCTAATAGATTATTATAATGTTCATGTTACATTATAATATTCATATGGTACATTTAGATCATATTCAACCCTCCTCCAATCCTCCAGCTCTTCCAAGATCCATCCTATTCCCTACCCACCCAACTGTATTCTCTCGCTTCTCCCACTCCTTAAAATGCCATCCATTTTGGACCCAAATTGGAGCACTGGACTGAGCTCCTAAAGTCCAAATGAGGAGCAGAAGGAGGGAGAACATGAGCAAGGAAGTCAGGACCACGAGGGGTGCACCACCCACTGTGACAGTGGAACTGATCTATTGGGAGCTCACCAAGGCCAGCGGGACTGGGACTGAATAAGAATAAGCATGGGACGCTGGGCGGTGGTGG